>NW_028234439.1:5155990-5158490 GCF_977035675.1 Penaeus japonicus
TAGTCACACGCGTGTATTAATATTCATAATTTAAAATACCCTCGTACTGTAGAAGCCTCAATTTCTCAGCCCGACATATCAAGCAAACACAGCCAGAAGAAGCAGTCAATCAATCAATGAAACTTCATTTCAAAGAGACCGCCATGTGTCTATCTTTCTCTCTCTCTCTCTCTTTCTCTCAATCTAGACCCTCGGACGGGCTGTGTGTCAACTCGTGGGCGTCTGTCTCTGGCGCCCACACTCGCTTCCCCATCTCTTCCTCGCCGCCCATCCTCTTACCTGGCACCAGTTGGCACCTTGGCACCAGTCTCCCCTCCTCAGGAATGCACCTGTCAAAGCGGCCCTGAATTTCTAACATTTTCACGCACATCAAAACATATGGACTAATATCAGGGGATGTCTGAGTGTGAAGGTTTGTGTCGTGTGTGTGTGTGTGTGTGTGTGTGTGTGTGTGTGTGTGTGTGTTAATATTTTAGTTCGAGTGTAAACCTGTTTGTGTTAGAGTCGGAGTCGGAGTGTGCGTGTGTCCTTCCCCTCCCCTCCCCCCCTCCCCCTTCCCCTCCCCTTACCTCATGGCACGCTATTCTTCCTGTGCCACACTTTAACCTACATCTCCAGTCGCTCAGTGCCAATTCTTATTCATGAAAACAGAACAATAGATTGTTGTTGACAGAGGATATTGAACACGAAATTTACACATAGCGACATTAACTGACATAGTTTCATTCCTTCAATTAAGACTGGGGGTCTGAACTGAAAGGAATGTGCTAGTTCGATATTTCCTGCTTGAGTCATCAAGCAAAAAATTTGGTCAGGGAATGATAGTGCCTGTCTCTCTCTCTCACTCCTTCGCTATCGCTCTCTCTCTCTCTCTAGCTTTCTCGTTATCGCTTGCTCTCTCTCTGTCTGTGTTCCACTTTGCCTTCTCATTTTTTCTCTAACTTCTCTCACTCTCTTTCTCTTTCCTTCTGTCTCTCTCTCTCTTTGTCTGTCTGTTTATCTATCTCTTCCCTCCATATGTCTGTCTCTCTCTCTCACCTTTTTTCTACCCCTTTTCCTGTCTCTCTCTTTCTCTCACTCTCTTTCGCTAACACAACGCAACTTCAAGACATTTGCCAAGAATCCATATATATTTTATCATCTTCCTTTTATTGCAATAAAGACAAGCAATTTAAAGTGACATCTGGATTAATCTAGCGAAAGCAGGCACACTAATTACCAAGATATTCTTATCGCGTTGTGAAATTCAAACATCTGGATCTCCTGGTCTCTAAAACGGAAGCAAAAGAGTTCTTTAACGAATTTCATCGTCAGGTTGATGTAGTCTCATCCACTAACAGGTTCACCACTCTGCGTTGTGTGAAATGAAAGTTTCGACTCTTGCATCCGTGTGCCGTGTCGACTCGTATTTGGTGTGTGTTTTAGTTTTAGAGTCGAAACAGACGGTTCACACATTGAAGCGGCTAACGTGTGAATCCTCAGTTTCGACTCTTGTATCCGAAACATGTGCCGTGTCGACTCGTATTGGTGTGTGTTTCAGTTTTAGAGTCGAAACAAACGGTTCACACATTGAAGCGGCTAACGTGTGAATCCTCAAGTTTCGACTCTTGCATCCGAAACATATGCCGTGTCGACTCGTATTTGGTGTGTGCTTCAGTTTTCGAGTCGAAACAGACGGTTCACACATTGACGACGCTAAACGGCTAACGTGTAAATCCTCAAGTTTCGACTCTTGTATCCGAAACACATGCGGCCTTTTCGCACTGACGTCTGATTCGAATAAAGGAGTTGAAACTGAAGGTGTGTGAACCTTAGCCGCGATATCTGGTGAACTTGGAAGTAGGGGAAGCTGCACAATTTGCTGTATTCAACGATATACGAGCAAATACGAAGGAATGGGAGACAGCGCCTTTTCTCTGATTCATACCTAATACCTGTCATTCCTTCTTCCTTCTCGTCCGATTCTTATCCTTCGTCCTCCACCTCCTTCTCTTCACCTTTTCTTCTCGCCCTCCGTTCTGTCTTCCTCTTTCTCTTGTATTCAATTTCCTTCTTCCTCCTACTCTTCTCCCCGTTTACTCTCCACTACCTTCTTTATTCTCTTCTTTCTTCTCATCCTAATTTTCTTTACAGTATATTCCTTATATCCGTCTCCACTCCCCTTGCTCTGCCTTCTCCTCCTTCTGCGCTCCTCTTCCCCTTTTATACACTTCCTTTTCCTCTTGCTACACTTCATCCTCCTCTTCCTACACCTCTTCTTCCTCATTCTCCTCACCCATTCACTGCTCTTCCTTCTCCTACGCCTATTCCTCCTCCTACACTTCCTCTCCCTTCTATACTTCTTCCTCCTCTTCCCCTCTTTTTCCCCTCCCTCGTTCGCTTCATACCCCTCCTGCTCCTCCTCCTCCTTTTCCCTTCTCTCGTCTTTTCCCAGTCCCTCCTCCTCCTACACATCTTCCTCCTCTTCTTCTCCTCTCCTTTTCCCTTCCATCGTCCTCTT
>NW_028234439.1:5168096-5185596 GCF_977035675.1 Penaeus japonicus
CTGTCCGAGAAGACGCTGAACGACATGTGCGACAAGTGCTGGCAGATCATCTCGAAGTACGCCAACGAGATCATTCCCTGCGAGGGCTTCCTGAGGCTCGAGCGGGACTTGATCCGGAAGATGCTGATGCAGAAGGAGCTCAAGTTCGACGATCAGCTCAAGCTCTTCGAGGCCATTCGCGACTGGGGTCTTCGCTACGTCAGGGAGAAGAACCTCAAGATGTGTCAGCTCGGGGACGTGGTCGAGGACCTGATCAAGGTGGTCGACTTCGACAAGATCTCCGACAAGGACTTCGTCAACACCGTCTTGACCTCGGAGTGTCTTGGAAAGGCCGAGGTCATCGCCTTCTTCATGACCCATGGCCTGGAGATTCCCAGGAACCTCGACTTCAACAACAATAAGCAGGTCTCTGTCCTTTGCTCTCTATGTTTTTTGTATATATATTTTTTTATGTCCTGTATTCCGTGTCTGGTTTTGGAAATGAGGAAAGAAGTCCTTATTATTTTGTCTGTTTACAATCCTTTATTGCTTGTCTCGTAGAACAAAGTATATGTTCGTGAAGTATATAAGTGTTCATAGGTATATACATATATTTATACGTGTAAAGACAACTGGATAGTTACAAATTCTTAGTTTTTGTTTTTTTCCTGTCCAATGTTTGACTTCACAAAGCGAACAGGAATAGATTCATGTTTTGAAACGTTTATATATGTATGTAGGTTGCCATACTTTGCCATGACAAAAAAGACCTTATATTTTGCCTTGGTTTCAACATTTTGAAACTTTTTTTTATTTTATTGTTTAGGTGATTTTCAGGAAGAAATTATATTTAGCTATTGATATCTTTACATTTTTTGACATAGTAGTATCTTTACTCATCTAGTATATTAGTAAACATTTTTTTTTATATCTAACCCAAGCTCAAAATGACCTCTTGAGCACAGACTAAACTTATTTTTTTTCTTTTCTTTTCTTAACCCTGTCCATACCTTTCACTCGTTCCACATTCTGTTATCGTTCAAACCTTTTACCTAATATTTTCCACGCTATTTCGGTTTCTTTAACTATCTCTTTATCTTCAACGACTGATGCTTTGCTTTTCTAAAATTCTAAAATTCTAAAAAAAAATCAACTTAATCTTTTTCGCGCTTTTTATCTGTTTCTTTATTTGTCTAAATTTCTTTCAAAATCGTTTTCTTGCAAAATCTTTGATCTTTTTAACTTTTTTACTTCTGTTTTTGTAATTTTGTGTGTAATTGTTTTCCCTTTTTTTGTTTGTACTATCATGTATTTTAATGTTGTGTCGACTTTTTTATCGATGAATTATTTGATCTGATTCCATTTATCGGTTATAATTTTACCACATTGGTTATTTATATTGCTTTTCCCTTTTCATGGTATCCTCTGTGCATGTCATTATGCGTTGATGTTATCCCTATGTTTGTATTGAATTTATGTTATTGCTCCTTGTGTTCAATGTATTGTTCGGCATGTTCTGTCATGTTCTGCTTTTTATGTATGTTTCCCCTTCCACACGACGATTCTTCCCGTTTTCACCCGATCGCAATGGCTCCGTTTTCTTTGTATTGTCATTTTCCCCTCCCCGTCTGTCTTTCCTTTACGATTCTTCTTCTCTCTCTCTACGTTCCTTATTCCTTCCTTCCATTCTTCCTTCCTTTCTCCTTCCTTCCATTTTCCCCCTTCTTTCTCCATCCTTCCATTCCCCCCTCCTTTCTCTCCTCCCTTCCATCTTTCCCTCCGTCCTTCCTCCACTCGATTCCACCTCTTCATCTCTCCAAATTTCCTTCCTCTTTCCATCCTTTCCTTCCCCCCTTACCACCACTCCCTCTTCGGTCAGATCCTATCCCACTGTAGCTTCCGTTCTGGTTGTGGTTTTGTGCAACCTCTGACCCCGAGTTGAAGGAAAGGCGGGGGTCGCGGGGGGACAAGAAGACCAACCACCTCACGCCCGTGGCTGAGACCGTGAACAAAGTACGTACTGCGAGTGGTGTCGTTTACCTCTCTCTTCCTCCTCCTTCGAAGTGGTATGAGGTGGTATGAGGTGGTATGAGGAGCCTGTCTTGATTGCAGAAGGAAGGGCAGGAGGGGCGTCTGGAGCGCCAAGTGGTTTTATTATTGTTTTATGTTTTTACAATTTTGAAATTATTATTATCATTTGCCTTTTTTAATGTGATTTTTTTTGTATGTTAATGTATTGTACTTCAGTGTGTTTATTAAAATATTTATTTTAATTTGCTTTTAATCTTTTAAGTTGCTTGTCATTATCATTATTTTTATTATCATTATTATTATGATTATAATCATTATTTTTCGGTATGCAATTTAACTTCTTACCAACGAATGAGATTGAAAATATCTTATGATTATAATAACCCACAAACTTTCCTAAAAGATTTCCCTCCCCCCTTACCAAAACCCCATTAGCCCCCCTCCCCCTTTCCCCAAACCCCCTACACAGTCCCTCCTTATTTCTTACATCTACTTTTCCTCCACAGATCACTTCTCTCACACAAAACGGCTCTTTGCTCGAGTTCAACAAAGTCTGCAGGTTCCGGAAAGGATACAGGTGTCCACAGAAGGAGGTGAGGACAAGTTACCTAAATCCAAACACTATTATCTAAGCACGTTTCAAGTACAATCGACCTCACAACGAAAAGTCATATGATCAAAAAAAAAAAAAAAAAAGAAAAAAAAAATCAGATTCCAAAACAGGTTCAACTAACTTTCTCCCAATCCAAAGGAAACTCTGAGCCTAATTATCAGGTTCGACTAACTTTCTCACAGGTTAAATGCACTGTCTTCCCATCACAGGTTCAACGAACCTTTTTCTTACAACGTAAAAGCCAAACGATACAGAACAAACTCAACCTCAACCTCAAAGGGATAAACCAAAAACAAAAACCAACACCAGAACGAAAACCAAAATACCTCACAGTCTCCCTCGATTCCAGATCTACCAGTCTCATGAAGTGAGATTCCGTGTGGACAAGAACATCAAGCTTCTGGGCGTCAGTTTTGGCTTTCTGTTCAGCAGCACGGACATGGGCGTGACGGTCCATTGCCAAGGTCCCTGGGAGACGCGTCAATGGACAGACATAGAGAAGGTATGGAGTGTATGAGGAAAATAAGAAGGAGTTTTGTTGGCCGTATTTTTTTCCCAGAGGAAGAGGGAGAGACTGTATGTATGTTTTGATTGTTAGAAATTTTATGGAACGTTGAGGAGTGATGAGGAAGTCTGTTGGTTATTGTTCTTGTTAATAATGATTTATTTCAATGCCTCTAGTATGCCTCTTGCAGAACTTGGAAGTAACAATGGGGTAAGTAATATTATTGACATATATAATAATAACATCTAAAAAAAAGTCAGACGGAAGAGAAAAATAGACGGATATACAAGTTGATAACTGTAAGAAGAAAGATACTAAATAGAACATATTGCTTACACATTTTGTCTTGAACTTCTACACCCTTGCCAGACGTACTGTCGTGTGTCTGGGGAGAAACAAGAGACAGCAGACGTGCGCCTGATGTTTACCACTCCCATCAGAATCGAAGCAAATCAGAGTTATAAGGTTTGTAACGCTGCTTTTTAAGTCTAAATTACTGAAGCGTTTTAGCGTCATTAAAGATGACAAATAGTGATAGATGGATCAAGTAATTTTTGTAATTTTCATCAAAGGGATTTTCTGTCTCTTCTCCTTTCTCTTTGGTTATTCCTTGGTTACAGGTGGAAGCAGAGTAGTGAAATGTGTCACAAAGAAATTGAATAATCTATAAAATAATCAATTTGCCACATTCCATCCCCGTTCTGTCCTCAAAGTTTGTTTTTCCAAGGTATATCTAACATGTCCTTTGCAGGTATGGTAGAAAAACAATCTTTACTTTCTTTTAATGCACTTTATGATTCTTGCAGGTTATGGTGAAGATCGGACGGATGAGCTCTGGCAGCTCTGACGTGGAGCTCTGGGGTGGCACAGGCGGAATGTACTTCGTGGACACGGAAGATGCGGAGTTCTTCTTCATCAAGGCAGCCGTGGATCCCAACAAGAGAGTCGAGGAGAGCGAGGGAGACGTCAAGCCCGGTGTGATAACTGAGCTCCTGTACCAACTGGACACTGGCGAGGAGGAGGAACAGAAACCGGTCGAGAGGCGTCGCCGTTCGCAGGTCCAAGAGGAGGAACAGGAGGCCCAGCCGGTGGAGACAACGATCCGACGTCGACGACCAGAGACGCTGAAGGTGCCCGAGATATCCTACACCCGTAAACGCTCCCCTCCTTCTGGCGGTGTCAAGTCCCCTGATGCCCCCCCGGTTACCAGACGACGGGAGGGCGTTGTTAGTTATGACACGTCGCCATCTTACAGCACCAGGAAGACGTCTATGGAGGAATACAAGCCTGAGAGCTTCTCAACCAACAGGTGGAGAACCAGAAGTAGAGAGGAGGACTCAGACACCAAGAAGTCCTACGACACTTCAACCAAGATTGAAGAATATAAGCCTTCGAGCTTTTCTACTAACAGGTGGAGAACAAGATCCAAACCAGAAGACTCCGAGACCAAGAAAAGCGAAGACGCCGAAAGGAAGACTTCTGTGGAAGAATATATGCCTAGCAGTTTCTCGACCAATAGGTGGCGAGTGAGGTCCAAGCCAGACGAGTCAGACAGCAAGAAGACAGAAGAAAGGAAAACCTCAACAGAAGAATACAAACCGGAGAGCTTTTCTTCCAACAGATGGCGTACCCGACGAACCGAAGACGATGCTTCCAAGATGCTGGACAGCAGTAGCAACAAATCCACAACAGAGGAATACAAACCACAAAGCTACGTCGCCAACAGATGGAGAACGAGAGCTACGCAGCCAGAGGAACCAAAAGACACAGTTTTCGGAAATAAGGTATTCGCGGGAACTGCCAATACCGAGAGGACCTCCCACCCTTTCATGAGGCGTCGAGAATCAGAGACGAAGAGCTCGGAGATTCCCTTCTATCTCAGAAAATCCTCTACAGAAGACAGTCGCCCGCCTCCCAGCCAAAACAGGTGGGCGACGACAGCCAGCGACCGAACCTCGAGAGACACGACGACCAGAAGCTTGTACTCCCGTGATAAGGACGCCGGGAGTCTCTCCTCCTCCCTGCCCCGTCCAAGTGACTCTTCGAGTCTGAGGAGCCGCGACCTGTCATCAAGTCGTTACGGTTCCACCAGAGACTCCTCCTTGTCCCGCGCGAGGGATTCCTCTCTGTCTCGTACGAGAGAATCTTCCTTGTCGCGCATCAGGGATCCTACGACCTCTCGTTTCGGCAGTACTTACAGCAGCAGTTTCAGTAGGTACGATTCCCCTTCTACCCAAGCAGACAGGACAGATGTTAGCGGCAGCAGTAAAGGGAGCAGGTACAGCCAGAGTGCCGATACCAGCAAGAATAGCGCAATGAGTAGGTATGGTCTAGATTCTCCCGCTTCAGGAAGGGCCGAAGAGAAGAAATATGGTAGTAGGTATGGTGTCTCTTCTACCATTCGGCCATACACTGGTGCCAGTAGTGCCGGTAGACTATCCTCCTCCTTGGCCCATGGCTCTGACTCTGGTGCCACGAGCGGAGGCAGCAGGTATGGCACATCTTCGGCGGGCAGTTCTGACACGAAAACTGGGAGTAGGTATGGCTTGTCTTCCACTTCTGGCGACGGCGTCAGTAGTGGCTCTAGATATGGCACATCTTCATTACAAAGTAGCTCTGATCCTAGTAGTAAAGGCACTGGAAGTAGGTATGGCACTTCTAGTGGGAGTGACGCTAGTAAGAGTGGCATTAGCTCTAGATACGGCAGTTCCGCCAGCACGGGGAGCCGCGACGCCGGAAGAACTAGGCTTGGTTCGCCGTCGAGTTCTTACGGAAGTTCTGCCAGTGGAAAGTCCACGGCAGGCAGCAGGTATAGCTCGACCTATGGCTTGGGAACGACTCCTGCGCCATCTACCAGGCTCGCTGGCGGCAGCAGACTGCTTTCCTTCGACAGCAGCCCCAAGAAGAGCAGCAGCATCGATAGCAAAAGCTGCAGTAGATTCTGTAGTCACTAGTAGAGTGTAGATCGAAGGTCGTTCTGCATGACGCGACCTCGATGCTGACCTGTAGCGTCGCCATGGAAACACACATGCATGGGAGAAACAGAGGGACAGAGAGACATAAAAATCATAATAGGAAATCAGATTTTTTTTTATTTGACGCTAATACTTTTACTTCCCGCCATTTTTTTTCTGTATTTCTTTAGGTTATTTTATGCAGCTTGTCGCTCTTTCTTGAATTTAACGATGGTATAACATTTACATTGCGGATAGACTTTTACTATTTATAAGTTTCATTTTATAATTCATAGCATTTACTTATGACTGCAGTATATGTTTTTATTTTTTTCAATAGATAACAAGTATATTCATGATTATACACGCTCATAACGCACTTAATACCATAGACTTGAATGCGCTTATTCAAATCACACGATCGACACCGCTAAAGCATCTTTGCATTAATTTGCTTTGAAAGACTTTTGATAACTTTCTTTCTGATCGTTAGATTTTCGATAATGTTTTTACAATACTCACAAACATTTTACGAGTATCTTGATTAACTCATATAATACATAATCAACATTAACGGTGTTGTTAATGACAATCTGTCTTTTCCTTTCGTTTCATCTAAAGTTACTTAATTAAAACAAGCTAAAAGTTAACATATCTAACGAGCAAAGCTTGAATTTGTACGAATAAGGAAAAAAAAAATCAGTCAAATAACAAAGACAGGAAGCTTGAACATTTTTATTTACAAATCTAAAAAAAAAAAAAATATATGTTTTTATTTTCCTCCGTCATCACTCTTGTGCGCGATTCGATGTGCAATTTAAGTCTCTTGTTGAAATCCGTGCAAGATCGCAACATTGAAATAAAGTTAATGAATCGAAATGGTCATCAGACTCGATGGATTTTCCTTACCTGGGTATAATTAAACAAGAAAAATAAAACAAATAAACAAATCAAAAGGCAAAAAAGGCGCATTTTTTTAACAGAGAGAAAACAACAACTGAATAATGACAATATATGACCGTAGATTAATTCAGAGAAAGAAATATTAGAAAGGGCACGCACTATTGTAGAAATATTAGAAAAAAACAAGAACAGTATTAGGATAGATACAAGAAAATAGAAATACGAGAAACAGAGGAAACACTAGAAGGAAATAGAAGAGACATGAGAGAATGATATAATACAAAAGAAAGGAATAGAAATATGATATTAAACATAGAATCGATATGATATAAAAGAAATAAAGGGAAAATGGCGCTTATAGAATATAAGAAATTGATAATCCAAGACTTACAAATGAACAAAGACAACACATAGATAAGAAAAATAGAAGAAATAAGTTTTCTTTCACAAAGTCTGTCTTTTATGCATGATTTAGTGTCTGGTGCATGATAAGTTTTATTATAATTCAGGTGCTATTTTGACCACGCATAGTTCTCGCATGATATGAGGTTCCAGAAAGATATATGTATATAGTAAGAAAAAAAAAATAACGCAAATACACACATAGTTACACACACACACACACACACACACACACACACACACACACACACACAAAGATATATATAAATTGCACGTAATTTTCTTTAGTACATCTATGTGCATTTGTTACTATTGCCTCTAGTTTTCCTCATGACTGAATCAACATGTGTTTTGATGTGATTAGACATGCAGAAAAAAAAAATGCATAGACATGAAGAGACAGAAAGAAGACGTGGATTCTGCAGCTGTTACCCAAGAGGTAAGGTAATCGTACTGCTGAAGAGAAGAAGGAAAGAGTAGGCAAGAAAAAGTGTGTCTGTTTTGAACAAGACTGGAGTGATGTATTCAGAGATTCATATGACCTCATTTTGTACATACATGCATACGTAAATGTGTATATATGCAGACATAGACACACACACACACATACACACACACATACACGCACACACACACACACACACACATATATATATATATTTATATATATATATATTATATAGATAAATATATATATATATATATTATATATTTATATATATGGTATATATATATATATATATATATATATATATATACATAAATCTATATATATATATATATATATATATGCCTATATATATACATATATATATATATATATAAACACACACACACACTACACATGCTGTATTCTATGCTCCTTATCAATGCTTTGCTACTTATCATTCAGTTCTTATAATGTGATTTGTAAAGATATATAGATAACAGCATCAGCTTTCTTTAACGTGTGTTTCTCATGGTATTCATGATTAATACATTTATGATATTTTCGAGACATTCAAGAACATGTCCAGTTGCAAGGAAGGATGAGCGAGCGAGTGATCAACCTTTCAACTTTCCACTATTCAAATGATGATGATAATGATGATAATGATAGTAATAATAAGCTTGGTTATCTCTATTCATATATTCATTCTATCGAGTCTAAAACTCTGTTATTTATTGTATTTTGATTGAATAGAAAAAAGAGAGTTATTTCTGAACGGATCTCTCATTCGTTTCCTCCTTTTACGAAAATGACCTAAACATAAAAAAAATATTATCTCACTTCGTACAAGGCAGACTAACAAAAGCACTGCCGCCTTTTATTCTCATATAAATAATCTGTTTCATGACATAGCTTCCACGGTCTCTTCCGGTGCCCCTCTGTCCTTTACGTACAAATCTTTCTTTTCTTCTGGGTTTGTGTTAATCAGAAACGAACTGAGATTAGATGGCGTTCAGATGTCAGATAAATCGAACCGGGAGGAGTTAAGACACTAGAGATAGGGCCGGTATCTTCGTTGTTTCAACTAACGGGCTGCTTTATATATTCATTCTAAAATACATAAACACTGTACAACACACACATTTGATTGGAATTAGAAATTCTAGCGAGTTATTTCTGAACGGATTCTTCATTCGTAAGTTCTTTTACGAAAATAGTCCTATAAAAGATCCTAATAATAATAAAAATATCTCACTTCGTACAAGGCAGACTAACAAAAGCACTGCCGCCTTTTATTAATCAAATAATATCTTTTTCATGATCAAATCTTCCACTGACTCTTCCGTTTTCCCCTCTTTCTTTACGTACAAATCTTTCTTTTCTTTCTTTTTTTTTTTTAATCATAAACTAACATAGATTATTACGTTTCAGATCGTCTCTAATAACCCGGTTTTTAATATATTTTGATTGAATAGAAAAAATCATCGTATTTACAAAAACTAACTTTTTTTGTGTTTCTTTTTGTTTTGAAATAGAAAAAAAAAAAAAAAAAAAAAAAAAAAAAGAGAGTTATTTCTGGGAAACATAAAAAAAGCATTGCCGTTTCCTTCTTTTACGAAAATGACCTTTTAATAACATAAAAAAACATATCTATTCATTCGTTTTACAGGCAGCACAGGACCCACATCTTTCTTTTCTTTTCTCCTTTTTTAATTTAATAAAATATAATATCTTTTAAATGATCAAATCTTCCACTGACTCTTCCGTTTTCCCCTCTTTCTTTACGTACAAATCTTTATTTTCTTTCTTTCTTTTTTAAATCATAAACTAACATAGATTATTACGTTTCAGATTCAGATAAATCAACCGGGAGGAGTGTGTGCTGTGACGTAACGAACTCTCGCACTCACTCTTCCTCTTCATCGCCTTTGTTCTCGTTTTATCCGTGTATTCATTCTATCTACGCATTTATTTAAGGATGTGTCTATCTATTTATTGATTTGTGTTTTGTTTTTTTATTCATTTTTTTCATCTGTTCATTTATAGCATTTGTTCATTAAATCATCTATTTATTGCCGCTGTTTGATAGATATGACGATGTTTTTTTTTCTTCTTTCCTATGAGGGGATGAAGGAAAGTGCAAGAAGAGAAGGAGAAGAGAAGAAAAAAAGAAAAATGATAAAAAATAAAATCGTGGAAGAAAAAGAACTTCATCCTTTTCGATTTGGTGGAATTGTGTACTCGCTGACAGGGAGTCAGTTAGAGTTGAGGATTTGATTATATATATATATACAATATATATATATAAATATATATATATATATATATATATATATATATATATATATATATATATATATATATATATATATGTATGTATGTATGTATGTATGTATGCGTGTGTGTGTGTGTGTGTGTGTGTGTGTGTGTGTGTGTGTGTGTGTGTATGTGTGTATGTGTGTGTGTGTATGTGTGTATGTGTGTGTGTGTATGTGTGTGTGTATGTGTGTGTGTGTGTGTTTGCGTACGTACATATATACATAACTTTATTTATGAACTCTATTGACAATGGCACCACGGTTACTGGGAAAAAAACAACATAATGTAGTGAAAATTATTTCCGTGATATAAAACGACTTGTTTTTTTTTTTTTTTAAAGGTCAGAAAACATGATGAAAATGATATACATGTGTCCTTAAAAATAACATTCAATAATGATAATTTTTCTTGGTGTGTACTTTCACCAAATAATGAGTTTTAGTCACGTTAGAGAAGCATTTATAAGTCAAAACACTGGTTTTTCTTATTGTATCGTATGGCTGTTTTGTATCTGACTTTTCACTTGTTTCGTAGATGACTTCATATTGCATCGCTTTTATCTAGATTGTCGTTATGATATTCATCATCCAACAAAGAAAATATATCACTCATTATGGAAAAAATATATATATATTTCATCTTTCATTACATGTGATTTTGCAGCTTGTTGAATCAGTCATTTCATTTTAGCATTTGTTAAAAAAAATACATAATGTTCTTGGTAGTATCATTGTTTAAGGAGGATTAAACTTTTTTATTGTGTGTACAGAATATTTACTAATAAGCATACATAGTATGTACTTAACCGAATCATAAGGATATCGACTTTTAACATTTTACAGAACTCATGGAAGATTAGCGATATATCGTTATCATTATTTGTTTATCTTTATCTACCATTTACTTCATTAGTTTAATGATCATAGTGAATTTACAATTGCTAAGCTCTTGCAAGACGTAGCAATGTTGCATTCCTAGTGGATTTTTTTTGTAGAATATAAACTATACTTATTTTTTCGAGGCAAAGATACACTTGACATGTTGGTGGTGATGATAATTTGAATGCAACAGTGTTATAGGAACATGTTGCATTCAGTCACATATCGACCTTTTCAACTCGATATAAATAAGTTATTTTAGAAAAGCTCTCTTATCATAATAAATGAAATAATAACAATTACGTCTCATAAATGATAAATAATATCATGACAAGTTCATATTCATATTCTGCATGTTAGATGATAAACATTACAGAAACGAGGTAGGATTTTAACATTGTATTGTTAGCTAAATGAATATACTCTATAAAGATTAAAAAAATATATATATTATGACCATGTCTTAATGTTTTAATTCCCTGAAAAAGTATACAAACATACGGTTTTGGATGGTTCAAAATATATCTTTTTAGATTTTTACTTTCCTCTTTAGACATGTTATAAGGTTTTGTGTTAGCTGTAAAATGTCAATAAGAATTTTTTTTATGTATAGCGAATTATTGACCTCGAGTCTGGAGCAAGTCACCCTAGCGGTCAGGTCATTCATAGGTCACTTCCCACTCAATCTCCAGTCTTTGAGGGGAAGAGGGAGACTGAGAAAGACGGGGGGGTGGGGGGGGGCACTGTATGGTTCTTAAACAGGGTTTAAGGCTGGTGATAGAAAGCAAGGGTTGTCAGCGGAACCAAAACGGGTTCATATACATACAAATAGAATTCGCTATCCGTTCTAACTGTCTGATTGACATTAAAGAAACAGCATTATATTGATAACACATGACTTTCTGGATAACCCTGATATACACTCACATACAAATGCTGCTGCTGAGCATTATATTGATAATGATAATGATGGTAGTGATGGTAATGATGATGATGATAATAATAATTATGATAATAATAATAATAATAATAATAATAATGATAATAATAATAACAATAAAGATCATCATGATAATGATAATGATGAAAATGATGATCATGATGATAATGATGATAATGATGATGATGACAAAAATCATAACAAGGCTAATCAAAACAATTAGAATAACAGAAAAGATAACACAAAAATAGAAATAATCATGATAATAGTAATGATAATATGGTATTGATAATAACAAAATTAAGACTGGTATTAGTAAAAGCAAAGTATCTTTTCGGAGTTAATATAGCTATTAACGTTAATATTTGATGTTAGTTAGGATTATTTTTGGTCCTGTTACTACAGATTCAAAAGAAAAAGGGAGGATGGGGAGAAAGAGAGTAAAAAGGATAGAGAGAAAATGACGTTAATGAGAAACGAGAATTGAAAAAGAGAAAAAAGAAAAAGTATAAGAAAAAAATAAGGTATTTAGAGAAAGAAAAATAAAATTACTAAAAAGACGAAGAGAAAGAAAAAAAAAAGAAAGAAGAAGAACAAAGACAAAGAAACATTATTAGATTATTAAAATTATTAAAAGTTATTAGAAGAATAAGAGAAAGAAAAAAAAAAGAAAATAGAAAACATTATTAAAAGTTATTAGAAGAAAAAGGGAAAGAAAAAAAAGAAAGAAAAAGAGAAATAACAAACAAATAAACAAAACTAGAGAAAAAGATCCAAAAAAAAATCACGAATGAGAAAAAAAGAAAACGAAGAGAATACATAGAGAAATTATTAAAGAAAAAAACAAAGAAAACAAGGGAACTAAAAAAAAGTAAAAAAAAAAAAAAAAAAAAAAAAAATAGACAATTTATATAAAAATACAAATCAATCAATAAAGATCAACATATCCAATCAAAAAGCAACAACAAAAAACAACAATGAAGGAGAGAGATAAAAAAAACAAGCAAATACACATTAAAAAAATACTCAACAAAAGACGAACTTGCCTTGCGTGCTAAAAGGGATCACGCGAGTAAGTCCACAGAGACATACGATATAATTTTATTTATCCAGAAAATAGGCAGTAGGGGATCATGGGGAAGGGGAGAGGGGAAGGGGTAAGGGGAAGGGGGGATGGGGGGGAGAGCGAGGGGTATGGGGAAGGGGTGAGGGGAAAAAGAAGGATGGGGAGGGTGTGAGGGGAGAGAGAGAGGGATAAGGGGAAGGGGTGAGGGGAAAAAGAAGGATGGGGGAGGGGGGGAGGGGAGAGAGGGGGTAAGGGCGGGGGGAAGGGGTTGGTTTGTTTGATGTTTTGTTTGTTTTTTTGTAGATGTTTTTTGTTTTGTTTGTTCTTGTTATTGATGTGATGTTGTTGATTGTGTTTTGTTCTGTTGTTTCGTGTGATGATAGTTGTTTGTGTTGTGTCTGTGCGTGTGGTGAGATTTTATTAGTTTTTGTGTGGTGTGAGTGTGTGAGTGTTTTTGTTTTGTTGTTGTGTTGTGTTGAATTCGTTGTTTTGTTCTTTGTTGTTCCTGTTTTGTGAATGTTGATGTGTGTGTTGTCTTTGTTGAGGGGAGAGTTGTGATCGATGTGTGTTCGATTGTGTGTGTTCTTGTTGTGTTTGTTGTTTTGGGTGGTTTTGTGGGGGAGGTGTTTTTGTTGTGTGTTTTGATGTGTGGTTGTTTTGAGGGGAGAGTTTGATGTTGTTTTGGATTTGTTTGTGTTTTTTGTGGGTGATGTATTGGTGTATTTGCTTTAGCTTTGTTTGTGTTTGATGTGATTTGTTTGTGTGTGGTTGTTTTGTGTGTTTGATGATTTATTTTTTTGTTGATGTTGTTTGGATGAGGGGGGTTTTGTTGCTGTTGTTGAGGGAGAGAGAGGGATAAGGGGAAGGGGTGAGGGGAAAAAGAAGGATGGGGGAGGGTGTGAGGGGAGAGAGAGAGAGGTAAGGGGAAGGGGTGAGGGGAGACAGAGGATAAGAGAAAGGGTGGGGATGGGAGGGGAAAGGGAGAGGTGGGGGCGGGAGGGAGGGAGGAAGGGGGAAGAGAAAGAAAGGTGTGGGGGAAGGGTGGGATGGGAGGGGAAGGGGAGGATAGGTATGAAGGTAATAGGATGAAAAGGGAGGAGAGGAAGGTGGTGAGAAGGGTGTGGGGGGAAGATACCGAGGGTGTACGGGAAGGACAGGGAAGAGGGAGAAAGAAGAAGAGGGGGAGGGGGGGGGGAGAAAGAGGGAGAGGAGAACGTTACGGAGAGGAATAAGGGGGAGAGAGGAATAAATCGCGAGGAAGGAGGAAGGGGAGTGTAGGAGGAGTGAAAAGGGCAGGAAGATAGGATGAAAAGGAGAAGCAGGATGGAAGGGGAAAAAAAGGACTAAAGTAAAGTAAACAGTAAAAAAAGAAAAAAAAGTCAAAAACACTTTCTCGAAATAAATTAGATATAAAGTTGCCTCAAAAAGTACCTTCCGCCCATATCTACTGATGCTTTAGCTACCGTCCTTCTCCCCTCATACCCCCCCCCTCCCCTCCCCTCCACCTTCCCCCAATCCCCCACCACCCATAATACAATACGAATCCCCTTTCTATCTATCGACATTGTCTACCTGTCTGGATAGATAGTTCCATTCAGAAAGTTGCGCTACTATAGCGACTGTGCTGCTAATTCACAGAAAGTAACAAAGGGTATAGGCGATAGTATTACACATAAATCTCTCTCTCTGTCTCTCTTTCTTTCTCTCTTTCTTTCTCTCTCTCTCTCTCTCTCTCTCTCTCTCTCTCTCTCTCTCTCTCTCCTCCCTCTTTCTGAGAGCGAGGCGGGGCGAACACGAGGGTCGGGCGAGAGGTAGGGCGGCGAGGCCAGAGCGAGCGAGCGCAAGCGAGAGAGAGAGAGAGCGCCGCGCCAAGGGAGCTCCACTGGACTCCCCTCAAGCCTCCCTCCCAGACTATCCCCCCCTCTCTCTTTCTCTTTAGATTCCTCCCTCATCCACCTCTCTTTCTCTTTCATTCCCTTTTCCCCCTTCTTTGTCACTCGATTTACCTCTCTGTTTCCACATCTCTCTCTTTCTTTCTCTCTCTCTCTCTCTCTCTCTCTCTCTCTCCCCTACATCTCCCCCCCCTCTCTCTCTCTCTCTCTCTCTCTTCTCTCCCTCTCTCTCTCTCTGCCTTTTCCTTTTCTCACCAGTCGCCCCCTCTCTCTCTCTCTCCCTCTCCCTCTCTCTCTCTCTTTCTCTCTCTCTCTCTTTCTCTCCCTTTCCCTCCCTCCCTCCCCCCTCTCTCTTTCTCTTTACCTTCCTCCCTCACCCACTTCTCTTTCTCCTTCCCTCCCTTTTCTCCCTTCTTTGTCACTCGATTTAGCTCCCTGTTTCCACATCTCTCTCTCTCTCTCTCTCTCTCTCTCTCTCTCTCTCTCTCTCTCTCTCTCTCTTAAATCTCCCCCCGCTCTCTCTCTTCCCTCTCCCCTCTCTCTCTCCATTTCCCTCCTCCCCTCACTCTTTCTCTTTCCCTTCCTCCCTCATCCACTTCTCTTTCTCCTTCCCTCCCTTTTCTCCTTTCTTTGTCACTCGATTTACCTCCCTGTTTCCACATCTCTCTCTCTCTCTCTCTCTCTCTCTCTCTCTCTCTCCCTCTCTTTCTTCCTTTCTCTCCCTCCCTCTCCCCTACCTCCCCCCTCTCTCTCTCTCTCTCTTTCCCTCTCTCTCTCTCCTTCCCTTCCTCCGTCTCCCCTACCCCCCCCCTCTCTCTCTCTCTTCCTCACCTTCCCCACTTTAATTACTCATGAGATTATGTTCTCATTCATAGAGTTATGAATATTGAACGAGAAGAGAAATACAGTAAATGGGAGTAAAAGAAAAAAGAAAGAAAAAAATTATCACGAACGCAAACACACGTAAGAAAGAACTCGGTAGTAGGTGGGGCGGAGGGTGAGGGAGGGGGGGAGGAGGAAAAGGAGGAGGAGGAGGAGGAGGAGGAGGAGGAGGAGGAGGAGGAGGAGGAGGAGGAGGAGGAGGAGAAGGAGGAGGAGGAGGAGAAGGAGAAGGAGGAGGATGAGGACGAGGAGGAGGAGAAGGAGGAAGAGGAGAAGGATAAGGACGAGGAGGAGAAGGAGGAGGGGGGAGAGGAGGAGGGTGAGGGGGGAGGAGGAGGAGAAGGAGGAGGAGGAGGAAGAGGAGGGGGAGGAGAAAGAGGAGGGGGAGGAGGAGGAGGAGGAGGAGGACGAAGAGGAAGAAGAGGAAGAGGAGGAGGAGGAGGAGGAGGAGGGGGGAAGAGGAGGCGAAGGAGGAGGAGGAGGAAGAGGAGGGGGAGGAGGAGGAGGAAGAGAAAGAGGAGGAGGAGGAAGAGGAGGAGGAGGAGGGGGAGGGGGGAGAGGAGGAGGAGGAGGAGGGGGAGGGGGGAGAGGAGGAGGAGGAGGAGGAGGAGGAGGAGGAGGAGGAGAAGGAGGAGGATGAGGACGAGGAGGAGGAGAAGGAGGAAGAGGACAAGGAGAAGGAGGAGGGGGGAGAGGAGGAGGGTGAGGGGGGAGGAGGAGGAGGAGGAGGACGAGGAGGAGGAAGAGGAGGAGGAGGAGGAGGAGGAGGAGGAGGGGTGAGGAGGAATAGGAGGAGAAGGATTAAGAGGAAGTGGAGGAAAAGGAGAAAGAGAAGGAGGAGGAGGAGTAGGGGGAGGAAGAAGAGGAGGAGGGAGGGTGAGGAGGAAGGAGGAGGAGAAGGAGGAGGGGGAGGAGGAGGAGGGGGGAGAGGAGGAGGAGGAGGAGAAGGAGGAGGAGAAGGAGGAGGACGAGGAGGAGAAGGAGGAAAAGGAAGAAGAAGAGGAGAAGGAGGAGGAAGAGAAGAAGAAGAAAAAGGAAGAGATTATAAAAGGTGTTTTTGTAAAGTATGGAACCTAGAGAACCTCCATTCTCCCCCCCCTCCCCCTCCCCCTCCCCCTCTCCTCGCAGGTATGTCTACAGTGCCATAAAAGGGAGGCAGGGTGTGTTAGGTGGGGGGAAGGGGGGAGGGGGAGGGGGAGGGATATAGAACAATGTCTTGGATACAATGATCTGTAGCCATATATATACACACTTCGTTGTCCCTGTACTGTATTGTATATGGTGACGTATGGATTTGTGGATACTAGACCACACACACACACACATACACACACACACACACGCACACACACAAACACACACGCACACACACACAAACGCACACACACACACACACACACACACGCACACATACACATACACACACACACACAAACACACACACACACACACACACACAAACACACACACACAAACACACACACACACAAACACTCACCAACACACCACACACACCAACACTTCTGACCAAACACACACACCACACAAACACACACCAACACACACACACACTGAACGGACCACCAACACACTCCACACCATACACACACACTTTAGACCAATCACACACGCACACACACACACAGTAAACAAAAAAAAAAAAAAAAAAAAAAAAAGTAAGACCAGTCAATACAATACCAAAAGCA
>NW_028234439.1:5215596-5225596 GCF_977035675.1 Penaeus japonicus
GGAGGGAGGGAGGGAGGGAAGGAGTGGGAGAGAGGGGAGGGATGGGGAGGATGGGAGGGACTGAGGGAGGAAGATAGGGAGGGAGGAGGGAAGAAGGGAGAGAGAGAGGGATGGAGAGAGAGAGAGAGAGAGAGAGAGAGAGAGAGAGAGAGAGAGAGAGAGAGAGAGAGAGAGAGAGAGAGAGAGAGAGAGAAGAGAGAGAGAGAGAGAAAAGAGAGAGAGAGAGAGAGAGAGAGAGAGAGAGAGAAAGAAGAGAGAGAGAGAGAGAGAGAGAGAGAGAGAGAGAGAGAGAGAGAGAGAGAAAGAGAAAAGAGAGAGAGAAGAGAAATGGAAGAGAGAGAGAGAGAGAGAGAGAGAGAGAGAGAGAGAGAGAGAGAGAGAGAGAGAGAGAGAGAGAGAAAGAGAAAGAGAAAAGAGAGAGAGAAGAGAAATGAAAGAGAGAGAGAGAGAAAGAGAGAGAGAGAGAGAGAGAGAGAGAGAGAGAGAGAAAGGAGATTGAAGAGAGAAAAAGAGCGAGAGAGAGAAAGAAAGACAGAGAATAGGAGAGAGAAAGAGAGAGAGAGAGAGAGAGAGAGAGAGAGAGAGAGAGAGAGAGAGAGAGAGAGAGAGAGAGAGAGAGAGAGAGAAAGAAAGACAGAGAAGAGGAGAGAGAAAGAGAGAGAGAGAGAGAGAGAGAGAGAGAGAGAGAGAGAGAGAGAGAGAGAGAGAGAGAGAGAGAGAGAGAGAGAGAAAGACAGAGAAAAGGAGAGAGAGAGAGGGAGACATATGGAAAGAAAGAAACATAAAAAAAAGATATATCCATTCTTGTATATCCAAAATTATTAATCAAATGAAACAAAACCCCCTTTTTTATTACACTGCCCACACCCTTAACACCCTTCCCCTATCAAAACCCACTCTCCCATTTCCACTCCCACTCCTACTCCTACTCTTACAGTCCTTCCAACGTGGAGTGTCGTAACAGGAACGGCAGCCAGTGAGAGCGCAGTGGCAGAAGGATTCCACCGAATATCTTACGGCGGTGGCGTTCAAGTACTTCCTGGAGATACCATAGCCGTTAGCGGGACCATTGGCAGAAGGTAGAGTACGAAAAGATGTCCTTTGGAGATATGTAGGAAGAGGTGTGAGGGAGATTGTGAATAACTTATCAACGCTTGGGGTTTATTTGCGTCTATGGTGTTGTGGGGTTTTGTTTATTATCTTGTCTATATGGTACAGTATATAGGGATCTTCATATGAGATCAATGCCTGTGTTTGTTAGAATAGATTCTGATTTTTTTTTTTTTAAGTCTTAAAAAGGATATTTACTTTTTTTTTCTTTCTTTTTCGAGATAAGGTTGTCACTGGAGTGGGATTAAGGAGATTGTTTGGTGTAAATTTGAATATATTTTGACATTTCTCTGCCTGAAAATAGATCGTTTTACTGAACCACCATATCTGTAGATTTTGAAATATTTTTCCTATTCATTTTACGTGTTTTTATTCTTCGCATACGAATCCAAAAGTCGTCTCCATATATACATCTCGATTCTCCGTTCTTTTTCTGCTTATGTATGACATTAGATCGACTAACACAAGTCTCATTATCATAATCTCGTAATAACAAATAACATGTCCATTCATCTATTCACCATCATCACCATCATCATCATCATCATCATCATATGACCCCCTTTGTCTCGCAGACACTCTCACAATGGCACCCCAATCCATTCAATTTAATTACCATCACCATTATCTCTTTTATCTTTTCCCTCCCTCTCCTTCTTCGACCAGCCCGAGTGAAGGCGGAGAGGGAGACACAGTGGATCTCTCACCAACCAGTTTTCACCATTATATTGCTTACTCGCTCGAGAAAGATCTTATAGTGAAGGTTGGCCACGAGTGCTCGATGGTGAACGTTGACGTCAATTTCACAGTCACGGTATGTTGAGTGAGAATGTTGGATTGTATTGGATGTAGAGAAAGTGTTGAACGAAAGAGAAAATGGGGAAAAATGTTATATGAAGACATGGGACGATGATACAAGGTAATAGATTCTGTGTTTTCAAAGAGCATTAGATTCTTCTTTGGATTCTTCTTTAGGGGGAAAACAAATAGGTATGAAATTACACATGTTTTCGTCCTCGCACACGAAGAGGATTTGGTATCTGAGATACAACGTTCTTGTTTCTAGTGTTAAATTTGTGTCTCTTTTCTTGACCATATACCTTGTTAAGAATTTGTCTAAAACCAAGAAAAAAAACATGTTTTTTTTTCTACACGCTATCTTCATAATCATATAAGGGGAAACTAAGAATATAAATAAAAGAAAAACAATCGTTTCTTTCATAACAGAGATTAACAGTGATAATAATATATGACAATCATATCAGAATCATCTGTTTTCTTCGTAATTGATTCAAATAGATATCCATTTCTAATCCTAATGAATTATTTATTTGTGTATCAAAATCACCTTAAAACCCTCTCCTAAAATAAACGACATCCCTTTCACATCCTCACCAGACCACATTCCAGCAACTTACGAGCAACGCCACGTCATGCCAGAGAGACATGACAGACGTGAGCGTGTCAGTGACACAGCTGATAACGGACACCTTTAACCCGACACTCAACCAGGAATCTCCTTACTATGTTAGGTGAGTGACGTGGTTAATGGTAGAGATACCAGACTATAAACAAAGTAGGTTTCTTGGGAGATAGGTCTGTGCATGTTTTTTTTGTTTTTTTTTTTCTAACCTGAATAATGAATAATTTCATGTACAAGGCTTACATCTTTTGGTTTATGATGATATGCACTGATTCATACCTTATCTACATTTGCCTATCGTTGTTAATGGTGATATTGCTCATATATCACTGTCTTCTGAGTATCTGTTTATATCTAAATGTGTTAAGCAGTCTATGGTGATGTCTTATGCAGTACTATGCAAGACACGTTAAAGAAACATAGGGTAAAAAAAACAAAAAAACAGGCCGTTCTCGTAATGGAGAAGGAAAGAAATTCCATGAAAAAAGTAGAAAAGTGAAGTCAATGTCTTTTCGGCAGGACTACGGACACTGCACAGCTGGTAGTGACGTTCAGCGTGGCGGGGCCTATTCACGTGGTCTTCACTTTTGTCCCAGACATCGGCACTGAGATCTTAAATGATACAGGTGACTTCATTCCTCGTATTTTCGTTGAATATTATTCATGTAAAGGAGTGTATTGTTTAGCTTGGTGTTGCTTTATGCAATATTTTGGTCCTTCTGCAATAGAGACATTTATACCACATCAAACAAGCATCGAATATGGTGATGATGATGATAATGATAATAATAACAAAAATAATGATAATAATAATAATAGAATCAACAACAATAAATTTAATCATAATAATAGAAATAATAGATATCTCTAAAACGTGATTTATGAAGGTAAAATCAAGATAATTCCATCAACTTTCATGACCCTCTTTCCAGGGGACTTCCCTCGTACCAACAGCGGCCCCTACAAACTCTCTCGCACGGTCCAGCTGACACAAGCTGACACCTACACCCTGACAGCATCAGCAGGCAACAAGCACAACGAAGACACAGGTCCCCTCGAGAGCACCGTGACTGTGGTGGCGCAAAATCCCGTGGTTGACTCCTGGCTGATGGGTCCTTCCGAAGCGGCTTTCCTGGCGCCTGTCCATCGTTCGTGTTTTTCGGCTGTTCGATCTTAATTCCTGTTATCCTTTTTATTATTGTTGTTATATGTACATATATATATGTATATATATATACATATATATATATATATATATATATATATATATATATATATATATGCATATATGTATATATATATATATGTATATATATATATATATATATATATATATATAATATATATAATATATATATATATATATTATATTATATATATATATATATATATATCTATAATATATATATATATATATGTATATATATGTGTGTGTGTGTGTGTATATATATATATTTTTTTTTGGGGGGGAGGGATTTTCTTTCTTTCTTATATCTCTTCTTGTAATTACTTAAAGTGATTTCTTCTATTTGAAGCGATTATGATTTGCTCTATAAAAAAAAAAAAAAAATAATAATAATAATAATAAAAGGACTATTTTCTCCTCGCAGTTCCGACAGTTACTTTCACCGAGAGCTCAGGAGCGCTGTTCCCCACGGATGCATCTGTGTCTGTGGACTGGGGCGATGGTTCTTCTCCGACAGATCAGCTCTTCACAGACCCTCCTGAAGTGAATCATATCTATATGGCTGGTGGCACTTATACCGTCAGTGCCTCGATCTATAATCTTGTGTCTCGTGTTAATGTAACTTGTGAGGTGAGTAATTTCTGTGTATCTTGTGTATGCGGTACAGTAGTGTTTTTGTTTTTTTTATGACGAAGAAATCCATTCCTGATTTTAAAGTAGGTAATACTGTTAAGGTGATTCTCTGCCAACTACTTATCAAAAACCCAAACGCAATATCACGAAATGATGACAAAGATATTAAACGATACAATTCTCCGATAAATTCCCATATTCTATGGACTTTCCCGTCCGCCATTTTCTTCCCAGATCGAAATAGTGGAACAGATCGTCGACTTTACCGTTTCAGTGAAATACCTCCCTTATGCCTTCGCTCTCACCCTCAATGATGGCACGGGGAAGGATGAGAATGAGTATCCTATAAAGAGGAATTTGACGTTTTATCCTTCTATGACTATGGGTGAGTTCATGGGGTGGGGGGGGGGGGGGGGATGAGTGCGAGGGTGGGAAGAGGAAAGAGTCTGAGTTTGTGTTTTTTTTGTGTGTGTATGTGTGTATGCAAAATCGTATGTCTGTTTGTCATCATCTGCTTACTTTTTTTTTTACTTACATGTATGTATCTTGATGACCATCCATTAGGAATTCTATTAATACAGTCTTATCTATTTTCCATACAGTACAATCTGAGAAAAAAAAGATACCCCTATCTTTTAAACTTTCTATTAGCGTATTATAGTCATAATACCTTATATTTCTCATTGAAGAGTTATTGTTTCGAAATATCCTGATTAAGATAGTATCACCTAATGCCTTCATCACTCCAGGTACCGTGAATCAATACTCTTTGGAACACAATGGAACAGTCGTTGCTGAGTTCGACGTCGAGAACCCACTGAATCCTACGCTCACAACCTTTGATTATTATTACGATGAGGTTAGTATTAATTCACTTATATACACCTGTTTTCGTCCGACCTGTAGGTATAGGCCTATCTTATTATCATATTAGTTCTCATAGTAGAGTTAATAAGCTTATGATAAAAAATAAAATCTGTGGTAATAGTTATCATTACTCCATCCAGGACAGGAATTTATTCTTAACTAGCTTTGGTACCCTGACGGGCATTAGTGCCGGCTGCACACCACTTCAGACAGGCTTTATTAAAGTGAAGAAGAAGCGCATGATAAACCACGGTCTCTTTGGCTTCTCTTTGTTCACTTGTAGTACTAAAGCCATTTTTTGTGTTAGTTATTTATTTGTGCGTTTTACTATATTATAAAGTTTATTTATTTTATCTAACAGGCCGTCTTAATATTGCGATAAACAAAAATTGCAGTGTACAGCCTATACCAGTTCACATTCTTTTCGTATTTTTTGAAGTTTCATAAACAAATACGACATCAATGACCGCCACTACCCTCGCATCTGGAAAAAAAAAAAAAAAAAACATGTGATAGAGGAAGCGAGTGTCGCTGCCACATTGCAACAAATGCTCAACCACTCCTTCATAATCCTTCTACGTTATCTATTTCTTATTTCTTTTTACTATTATTATTAATATTTATTATTTTTTCATCATATACACGTAATCCCTTGTCCTCCATCCGCTAACCTAAGTCCGTCGCAAACCTTAGGAAGCGGAGATCACCGTCACGGTTCTCGCCAGTAACGTCTTCGAAAGCGTGGCGTTCGACTTCGTTATGCTGATCGTAGGTGACGTCAAAAACGTGAAGTTGGATGACTATTCTGTTACGACGGGAAAGGTAATATATATTTTTTTCGAAAATGTTTTTTGAGTGATCTGTTTGGTTGGGTAATTTTCCTATGTCGAATTGTTTGGTTAATGTCTTTAATGGTTACATAATATCTATCCTGTATTTTTTTTTTTTTTTTGAATACTCTTCTTTTTTCTTTTATTATCGAGTCGAAGATGGTATTGTGATCACGAACCTGTCATCAAATATCATAAACCTGCTAAGCGCGATTTTGCTATTAAAAAAGATGAATATTACTATTCCTCCCTTCTTTCATTTAATACTATGCTTCCTACATTTATTTTACTTTAAACCATCGAGATTTAAAACCCTATCGATGAGAAAAAAACAATGCTAATTCCCTTTCTAAAAACCTAACTTACAAAAGGCAACCCCCAAAATAATTAGAAAAAAAAATAATTTAAAAAAGTAAAAAAGGCAAAAAAAAAAGAAAAAAAAAAAGAAAAAAAAAAAAAAAAAAATATATATATATATATATATATATATATATATATATATATATAGATAGATAGATAGATAGATATATATATATGTATATATATATATATACATAAAAAACTCACTTTCCCAGAACGAAACCAAAACCTTCCTGGTGACCTTCGAGAGCATTGGCGGGTCGACCTGCCTGATCATCGACTGGGGTGACATGACCTTCAGCAGCTACGGGGACATGTTCACGTGTACAGCAGAAAACACGGAGATCCCCTTTGAATGGGAAATCTACCTCGACGTTAACATGAACGTTACTCATGTCTACTGGTACATGCTGACTTGTTTTTTTTTCTGATGAGCTAGTAGTGTGTGTGATTGTTTGTGTGTTTGTGTGTGTGTGTGTTTGTGTGTGTGTGTGTGTGTGTGTGTGTGTGTGTGTGTTTGTGTGTGTGTGTGTGTGTGTGTGTGTGTGTGTGTGTGTGTGTGTGTGTGTTTGTGTGTGTGTGTTTGTGTGTGTGTGTGTGTGTGTGTGTGTGTGTTTGTGTGTGTGTGTGTGTGTGTGTGTGTGTGTGTGTGTGTGTGTGTGTGTGTGTGTGTGTGTGTGTTTGTGTGTGTGTGTGTGTGTGTGCAGATGAAAGGAGAGTGTTTTAGAAACATAAGGATATGTATGTGTATATGTACATAAATTTGAGATTATGAAAGCCTTTGTAAGACATGCATGCTACTGAGTATATAGGACGTCAACTTTGATATAAGAGTAATGTACATACATGCCTACATATATAGAGAGTTATATAGAATATGTATTCGCATCAAAATTGATAGTCAGCATCTCATATCAGAACATCAAATCATTATTGGAATTATTCACTTTCTCTTACGGCCGACCAGATGTTTTATATTAACTTATATATTTTTTTAATCAATGCCAATCTTTTATTTATAATAGTCCCTTTCTCTGTTCCTTCGAACTTTTATCTATATGTACCCTTTCTCTATTCTTCCTAAATCTTCTTATCTCATCTTTTACTATTTTTTTTACATTTACATCTTTTATTTACAATTCACTCTTTATTTTTGTCCACTTGTTTTTTTTTATTTTTTTATTTTTTTTTTACCTTTATCCTCTATTTCCATCTCCAATATCCTTTCCTCCCATATTTTAAGCTTTAACATTTCTACAATGAAACTAATCTCTAATTCACAATTCTCTTTATATTTACCCTTCTTTCTATATTCCCCCTTTCTATATTCTCTTATCCCATTTCTTTAACCTTTCATATATTTTTTTCTTTATCCGTTTTTTTTCACCAATCCTTCTTCTAACTTTTTTTTCTGTTCCAATCTCCCACAAATACTACCCCAATTTTAAATCCATCCTTCCTAAACATTCTCATCTAGCCATCAATACTAACCCTTAACCACCTTCGTAATCCTCCTTCCCTTAACCACCTTCGTAATGCTCCTTCCCTTAACCCCCTTCGTAATGCTCCTTCCCTTAACCACCTTCGTAATGCTCCTTCCCTTAACCACCTTCGTAATGCTCCTTCCCTTAACCACCTTCGTAATGCTCCTTCCCTTAACCCCCTTCGTAATGCTCCTTCCCTTAACCACCTTCGTAATGCTCCTTCCCTTAACCACCTTCGTAGCGCTCCTTCCCTTAACCACCTTCGTAATGCTCTTTCCCTTAACCACCTTCGTAATTCTCCTTCCCTTAACCACCTTCGTAATCCTCCTTCCCTTAACCACCTTCGTAATCCTCCTTCCCTTAACCCCCTTCGTAATCCTCCTTCCCTTAACCCCCTTCGTAATGCTCCTTCCCTTAACCACCTTCGTAATGCTCCTTCCCTTAACCACCTTCGTAATCCTCCTTCCCTTAACCACCTTCGTAATGCTCCTTCCCTTAACCCCCTTCGTAATGCTCCTTCCCTTAACCACCTTCGTAATCCTCCTTCCCTTAACCACCTTCGTAATGCTCCTTCCCTTAACCACCTTCGTAATCCTCCTTCCCTTAACCCCCTTCGTAATGCTCCTTCCCTTAACCCCCTTCGTAATCCTCCTTCCCTTAACCACCTTCGTAATCCTCCTTCCCTTAACCACCTTCGTAATGCTCCTTCCCTTAACCCCCTTCGTAATGCTCCTTCCCTTAACCACCTTCGTAATCCTCCTTCCCTTAACCACCTTCGTAATGCTCCTTCCCTTAACCACCTTCGTAATGCTCCTTCCCTTAACCACCTTCGTAATGCTCCTTCCCTTAACCACCTTCGTAATGCTCCTTCCCTTAACCACCTTCGTAATGCTCCTTCCCTTAACCACCTTCGTAATGCTCCTTCCCTTAACCACCTTCGTAATGCTCCTTCCCTTAACCACCTTCGTAATGCTCCTTCCCTTAACCACCTTCGTAATGCTCCTTCCCTTAACCACCTTCGTAATGCTCCTTCCCTTAACCACCTTCGTAACGCTCCTTCCCTTAACCCCCTTCGTAATGCTCCTTCCCTTAACCACCTTCGTAACGCTCCTTCCCTTAACCCCCTTCGTAATGCTCCTTCCCTTAACCCCCTTCGTAATGCTCCTTCCCATAACCACCTTCGTAACGCTCCTTCCCTTAACCACCTTCGTAACGCTCCTTCCCTTAACCCCCTTCGTAATGCTCCTTCCCTTAACCCCCTTCGTAATGCTCCTTCCCTTAACCACCTTCGTAATGCTCCTTCCCTTAACCACCTTCGTAATGCTCCTTCCCTTAACCACCTTCGTAATGCTCCTTCCCTTAACCACCTTCGTAACGCTCCTTCCCTTAACCACCTTCGTAATGCTCCTTCCCTTAACCACCTTCGTAATGCTCCTTCCCTTAACCCCCTTCGTAATGCTCCTTCCCTTAACCACCTTCGTAACGCTCCTTCCCTTAACCACCTTCGTAATCCTCCTTCCCTTAACCCCCTTCGTAATGCTCCTTCCCTTAACCCCCTTCGTAATGCTCCTTCCCTTAACCACCTTCGTAATGCTCCTTCCCTTAACCCCCTTCGTAATGCTCCTTCCCTTAACCACCTTCGTAATGCTCCTTCCCTTAACCACCTTCGTAATGCTCCTTCCCTTAACCACCTTCGTAATGCTCCTTCCCTTAACCACCTTCGTAATGCTCCTTCCCTTAACCACCTTCGTAATGCTCCTTCCCTTCACCACCTTCGTAATGCTCCTTCCCTTAACCACCTTCGTAATGCTCCTTCCCTAAACCACCTTCGTAATGCTCCTTCCCTTAACCACCTTCGTAATGCTCCTTCCCTTAACCCCCTTCGTAATGCTCCTTCCCTTAACCACCTTCGTAATGCTCCTTCCCTTAACCACCTTCGTAATGCTCCTTCCCTTAACCACCTTCGTAATGCTCCTTCCCTTAACCACCTTCGTAATGCTCCTTCCCTTAACCACCTTCGTAATGCTCCTTCCCTTAACCACCTTCGTAATGCTCCTTCCCTTAACCCCCTTCGTAATGCTCCTTCCCTTAACCACCTTCGTAATGC
>NW_028234439.1:5228096-5230596 GCF_977035675.1 Penaeus japonicus
ATGAAGGATGGTTGAGGGAGGGAGGGAGGGTGGGAAGGAAGGATGGTTGAGGGAGGGAAGGTGGGAAGGAAGGATGGTTGGGGAAGGGAGGGAAGACGGGAAGGAAGGATGGTTGGGGGAGGGAGGGTGGGAAGGAAGGATGGTTGAGGGAGGGAAGGTGGGAAGGAAGGATGGTTGTGGGAGGGAGGGTGGGAAGGAAGGATGGTTGGGGGAGGGAGGGAGGGTGGGAAGGAAGGATGGTTGAGGGAGGGAAGGTGGGAAGGAAGGATGGTTGGGGGAGGGAGGATGGAAAGGAAGGGTGGTTGAGGGAGGGTGGATGGGAAGGAAGGATGGTTGAGGGAGGGAAGACGGGAAGGAAGGGTGGTTGAGGGAGGGAGGGTGGGAAGGAAGGATGGTTGAGGGAGGGAAGGAAGGATGGTTGAGGGAGGGAAGGTGGGAAGGAAGGATGGTTGAGGGAGGGAAGGTGGGAAGGAAGGATGGTTGGGGGAGGGAGGGTGGATGGGGGGAAGGAAGGATGGTTGAGGGAGGGAAGACGGGAAGGAAGGGTGGTTGAGGGAGGGAGGGTGGGAAGGAAGGATGGTTGGGGGAGGGAAGGTGGGAAGGATGGATGGTTGAGGGAGGGAAGGTGGGAAAGGAAGGATGGTTGGGGGAGGGAGGGAAGACGGGAAGGAAGGATGGTTGGGGGGAGGGAGGGTGGGAAGGTAGGATGATTGAGGGAGGGAAGGGTGTTTGAGGGAGGGAAGACGGGAATGAAGGATGGTTGAGGGAGGGAGGGTGGGAAGGAAGGATGGTTGGGGGAGGGAGGGAAGACGGGAAGGAAGGATGGTTGGGGGAGGGAGGGTGGGAAGGAAGGATGATTGAGGGAGGGAAGGGTGTTTGAGGGAGGGAAGAGGAGAATGAAGGATGGTTGAGGGAGGGAGGGTGGGAAGGAAGGATGGTTGAGGGAGGAAAGGAAAGGAGGAGGTAGGTCTCTATCACAGTGTATGGTCGACCGGTGTGCGGTAGATAGATAGGTAGAGGATGTGGAATATTATAGTGATATAGTGTGGCACACGAAATAGTGTCTGTGATACTTTAAACCAACGAGGCAGCAGATAATACCAAATATTGCGATATTAATTGTATTATAACTTACTTTACTGCAGTGATATTAAGTTACTACGTTATATGAAAACACGTGTATGACTATCTATATTTCTATATTTACCTTTCATTCCATGTAGCATGTATTCTTCATGTACGAGAATAGTATTTCTGTTGTACGACACTTTTTGTATATACCTCTTACATCTGGCAACAACCTCGGAGACGAGAGCAGCGAGTTTGCCAGACCACGAGGAGGCAGAGGCTCAGAATGTCCTGCTTTATTATGTTGTCTTTGCGCCTCCAAAGAACCTTCTATTCATCACGGTAATATCACTCTTACCAAAGGCAATGGTATTTCTCCGGCTCAAAATCAGGACTCATTTGCAGCTTTTCCAAAGTCTCCTAAATGTTAATTAAAGCGTTCTTGTCGCTCCTTGTGTAGGGCCCCCTGAATGGTACTCGAATTTTTTTTCCCAAAGAACCTACTAACTCGGTGTTTAATTCTCGCGTAACTTCAGTGAATTCACCAAAGAACATGACAGAGTGAGAGAAAGAGGTAGCTTGCGTAACTTCAGTGAATTCACCAAAGGACAGGACAGAGGGAGAGAAAGAGGTAGCTTGAAGGAAAGAGGGATGGGGCCTAGTTGAGGGAGAGAGGGAGAGATAGGCTGTAGGAGAAAGGGAATGAAAGTTTGGTTTCCCTCGTAGGACTTCCTCGAATTTTTATGGTAGGGAGGGAGGGAGGGAAGGAAGGAAGGATGGAAGAGAGAGGGAAAGAGAATGTAAGCAGGTTGAGAGAGAGAGAGAAAGTAGAGGGAAGCGAAAAATAGCGTTTTTCATGCACGGTCACTACAAACTGTGACTTTGCAGACTGATAGGTTGGCAGGGAGAAGGGAAGAAGAGGGGATGGAGGGAGTGGGAGAGGAACAGGGTGAGGGAGACGATGGAAGGAAGGGGAGGGGAGAATGGAAGGAGAGAGAGAGAGGGATGAAGTGTGGATAGATAATATATACCTTGTGTATATTGTGTATAATCGTGTACCCATGCATTCATACTGTAGTGGCCTGTGTTATGGCCCATTTGTATCTGACCAATCACCAGTGTTGCCAGGTCTACAGATATATCTGTATTTCTACAGATATATCACAGAAAAAAAACAGATTTCTGGGATAAATCTACAGATATTTTGAATTAGTCACAGAAAATCAACAGAAAATTTATGGGGCCTCGGGCAACTCTGTACTCCATTCTCGTAGCCCCCCTCTGGACGCGTACAGTACGAGTAGCTCAGGCGACGGATTGGTCAGATTAGACGTTCTCGCTCTTTTTCTCTGAGAAGTCAGTGTTAAAGATTTACTGGTTTCGTGTCCTACCCGTAAGAAGCCTGGCTGCCTACGCATTCACGAACACATAT
>NW_028234439.1:5235596-5238096 GCF_977035675.1 Penaeus japonicus
GATCTCTAATTTCCCCCTCCCCCTTCCCCTATCCGTCAACATTTAACCCCTTTCCTTCCCTCTTCTGCTAACCCTCACCATTTCTTCACCTCCCCCTATACCCCTCCCCCTCTCTCTATCCACTTTTCCTCTTCTATATCCCTTCCCTGCCCTTCCACTTCCCCTACCCTTACCCTACCCCTTCCCCTACCCTTCCCCTTCCTCTTCCCCTACCCTTACCCTACCCCTTCCCCTACCCTTACCCTACCCCTTCCCCTACCCTTACCCTACCCCTTCCCCTTCCCCTTCCCCTACCCTACCCTACCCTACCCTACCCCTTCCCCTACTCCTACCCCTTCCCTGCCCCTACCCTTACCCTACCCCTACCCCTACCCCTACCCCTTCCCTACCCCTGCCCCCCTAACCAACCCAACCTCCATTCCAGGTGCGTTGACCCTGCTCTCTGTATACCATCTAGCGACGGAGTATACATTAACCCTTCCTTACGTATGGGTGTCGTGGCTAACTGTACCGAGAACTGTCGTAACCCCCTGAGGTACCACTGGGTTGTCGCGGATGAGAACGACGTACCGTTTCCTGTCACCAGCGCCTACTTCCCCGTCGGTGGGTTGGATGTGAGGGGGGGAAGGGGGGAGGGAGGGGTAGGGGAGATTGAGGGAAATGGAGTGTGTGTGAGAGAGGGGGGAGGGAGACGGAGAGAGAGGGAGGGAAGGAGGGAGGGAGAAGGAGTGAGAGGGAGGGAGACATAGATAGATATAGAGAGAGAGGGAGACGGAGAGAGAGACAGGGGAAATTGAGGGAAATGGAGTGTGTGTGAGAGAGGGGGGAGGGAGACGGAGAGAGAGGGAGGGAGAAGGAGTGAGAGGGAGGGAGACAGAGATAGATAGAGAGAAAGAGGGAGACGGAAAGAGAAAGAGGGAGAGGAGGGAGGGGTAGGGGAGATTGAGGGAAATGGAGTTATTGTGAGAGAGGGGGGAGGGAGACGGAGAGAGAGGGAGGGAAGGAGGGAGGGAGAAGGAGTGAGAGGGAGGGAGACATAGATAGATATAGAGAGAGAGGGAGACGGAGAGAGAGACAGGGGAGATTGAGGGAAATGGAGTGTGTGGGAGAGGGGGGGAGGGAGACGGAGAGAGGGGCGAAGGGAGATGGAGAGAGAGTGAGGGAGGGAGGGAGACATAGATAGATAGAGAGAGAGAGGGATACGGAAAGAGAAAGAAGGAGGCGAAGAGAGAGACAGGGGAGATTAAGGGAAATGGAGTGTGTGTGTGAGAGAGGGGGGAAGGGAGATGGAGAGAGAGAGAAGGAGGGAGACAGAGATAGAGAGAGAGAGGGAGACGCAAAGAGAAAAAAGGAGGCGAAGAGAGAGACAGGGGAGATTGAGGGAAATGGAGTGTGTGTGAGAGAGGGGGGAGGGGGACGGAGAGAGAGGGAGGGAGGGAGGGAGAAGGAGTGAGAGGGAGGGAAACGGAGAGAGAGACAGGGGAGATTGAGGGAAATGGTGTGTGTGTGAGAGAGAGGGAGACGGAGAGAGAGAGAGAGAGAGAGAGAGAGAGAGAGAGAGAGAGAGAGAGAGAAAGAAAGAGAAAGATAAAAACAAACACGAGTTCCCATGTACCAAAGACGAAATGAAAACGATCCCTAAAAACAAATGTAAAAGATAATCCAACAGAAATAGAACAAAAACAAAAATAACACTTTCTCTCTTCTTCTTCTTCCAGGCGTTTCAGAAATGGAACTCTCCTTCAGTTCCCAGTTCTTCATGAATAACACTCACGTCAAAGTTATTCATTTGTCAGTCCAAGTGACAGACGCAATGGCGGTGGTCGGTAAGATTATTCATTGAGATATTTATCCTTTTTTTTTTTTTTTTTTTTGTCACGTGTGTTTGTGTGTGTGTGTGTTTGTTGATGCTGATTGATAGGGATGTCAATGAAAGCAAAAGAGATAAAATAGACGAAGTAGAATAAAAAACTAAGAGATAGGTGTAGAGAGAATACTATTGAGAGATTAAAAAACATGTAGCAAAAAAACAACAACAGACAACCTAAGTAACCAAAATAAGAAAAAGAAGAAGAAATAGAAAAAAAAAACAGACAACAATAAACACAAAAAAATCACAATAACTAAACCTATTCCCCCACCCATCCATCCCACCCCCACCCCCACCTTCACCCCATCCACCTCCACCCATCCACCCATCCACCAGGTGGCGCCACGTACTTCATGAAGGTCAACCAGAAGCCAAGCGGAGGCACCTGTTTCTTGTCCGGCCCAGAGACGGCGCGCGCGGTCATCGACATGTTCCAACTCGCGTGTTCGGGCTGGACTGACCCAGAGGGCGCGGGCGTCATGTCGTATTTGGTGACTTGTGAGTATCTCGTGTCGTTCTTTCATTCTTGTTTCTGGTTTTCTTTTCTTTTTTGTTTTTGTTTTTGTCTTGTTCTTTTTTTTCGTCTTTCTCCTCTCTCTCTCTCTCTCTCTCTCTCTCTCTCTCTCTCTC
>NW_028234439.1:5248096-5250596 GCF_977035675.1 Penaeus japonicus
ACCCCCCAACCCCCTCAAACCACCCAACCCCACTAACCCCCTCCAACCTCTAACCACCCAACCCCCCCTACCCCCCTCCAACCCCCAACCCCCTACCCACCTCCACCCCCTCAACCCCCCTCCAACCTCCTCCACCCTCCTAACCCCCTCAACCCCCCCTCAACCACCAACCCCCTCCAACCAACCCCCCCAACCCCCTCAACCCCACCAACCTCCTCCTCCAACCTCCTCCGCAGCGTGAAAGGCAACAAGCTGACCGACGAGGGCCTGTCGGTGGGCAAGCACGGCGCCAAGTTCAACTTCCCCGCTGGTTTCTGTCCCCAAGGCAGCTGCTCCTCGCCCGTCGCCACCACAGCCAAGGAATGGCCGTCGCTTATCAATGTGAGTCGGGAAGGGGGGAAGGGGGGAAGGGGTGAAGGGGGAGAGGGAGGGTGGTGGAGGGATGAGGGGAGGGGATGGGATAGGGGGGAGAGGGAGGGGGGAGGGATGGGATGAGGGGAGGGGGAAGGGGGAGAGGGTAGGGGGAGGGGGAGGGGTAGGGGAGGGGAGGGAAAGTGAAGGGGAGATGGGATGAGGTGAAAGGTAGGGGAGGGGAGAGCGGAGGGGGATGGGAGGGGAGGGGGGGAGGTGGGATGGGATGAGGGAGGTGGAGGGTGAAGGGGGGATGGGGGAGGGAAGGAAGGGAGGGGGAGAGGGAGAATGAGGGAGGGGGATGGGGAGGGAGAAAGGGAAGGTGTGCGGGTGGCATGAGAGGTGGAATGGTGAGTGGATGTCTGTCTTTTATCAATGTATGTTTTCTGGGGAGTATAAGTGGGAGGGGGGAGGGGGGAGGGGAGTGGTTGGCGGATGGCTATCGCTTATCAATGAAAATGTTTGTGGAGGAGAGGGATTATGGGGGGTGGGGGCATGAGTGGTGGAAGGGGGGAGGGGGAGGGGGGAGTGGTAAAAGGGAGGAGGGGGAGTGGTGGAAGGGGAAGGGGGATGGAGAGGGGGTTGAGTGGAGGAAGGGGAAGGGGGATGGATGGATGGCTGGGTGTAACTGAGCTTCGCCCATCACCACGAGCAGCGAAGGAGTGGAAGAGAGGGAAATGCATGCATAGATAAATGGATGGTTGAATAGATTGGATTGAAATTGATGAATTGTTGGATGGATGGATAGCTTTGGGGAGAAATGAAGAGAGAGAGAGAAAGAGAGGAGAGAGAGAGAGAAAGAGAGACAGACAGACAGACAGACAGAGAGAGAGAGAACAAGACAAAGAGAGACAATGAATGAGAAAGAGAGGGAGAGAACAAACAAAAGAGAAAGGAAGACATTGAATGAGAGAGAGGGTGATAGAGAGAGAGAGTGGGACTTGTAGCGTGGGGTAGGAGCAAATAGTATGGAAATAAGAAAAAAAAAAAACAGGAGTGTGTGGATGGATATCTTGAAGAATGCCCCTTTGTGGAGATGGAGGTTATGTAAATAAGCCATAGAAGAAATACACACACAAATAGTGCAAATATGGTATGCCTGTATGCAAGAATGTGTGTGTGTGTGTGTGTATATGTATGTATGTATGTATGCATGTATGTGCGTGTGTGTGCGTGCATTCGCATTCACACCACCCCTCAGAATCCCACCGTCCCGACATCCTATCCCATCCACAGACCTACACGGAGGGCGCCAAGTCCATGTCCCCAGAGACTCGAGTGTTAGACCTTGATCTCTTTGACCGAAATCTTGCAAGCGTCGAGGTCAGGGATCTTGCAGAGCCCATTCGCCTCGTCCTGACCCGAGGTGGTGGGAATGGTTCTTCTCTGCCAGGTAAGGTCAACTGGTGTTGAAACATGCCCATAAGTGTAAAAGTAGCACACTGTTCAAAAACTTGTCACCTAGAAAAGGGAGTCGTTAAATCTACAAAGTTTTGCCTTTTCATCTTCATGTTACCATCTTGAAGTCTTTTCCCTCTCTCTCTCTCTCTCTCTCTCTCTCTCTCTCTCTCTCTCTCTATATATATATATATAATATTATATATATATAATATATATATATATATTATATTATATTTACATATATATGTAACGCTTTAAAAATTTATATTTTATTATCTCCTATATCTAAATTAAATACTTCTCTGTATATATTATATAATATATATATATATATATATATATATATATATATATATATTTATTTATTTATTTATATTTCAAACTATATTATAAACCCGCTTTAAGATAAAAGTGCATTAGAAGCTATGTCGGTTGGATAAGAATGAGAATTGCCTTTTATCATGTAACAATTTGATATTTGTAACTGCAAGACGCATAAAGGTCACTATTTCCAGATATCATAGAATGAAGAATCAAGCTTCTAATTAAGTATGTCTTTTATTGCTTCAGATTTTGAGTATGTCAATGCATCTCAGGAGTCACCACTTCAGCTAGTCCCTATTATGTACAGCACCTTTAATGTCTCTAAGGTAAGTCATGAGTCCCTTGGGCTTAACATCCACTTGAA
>NW_028234439.1:5260596-5263096 GCF_977035675.1 Penaeus japonicus
TGTAAAGGCCACATGTGACATTTAAGTTTCGAGAAAAAAAAAAGCTTTTCAGTTATCAATACCAAAAGTTTCGTCTATCTCTTCATAGCCTTTCATTTTATTTAATTCAGACATCTTCATCTCTACGACTTAGCTTTCTCAAATTACGAAAAAAATCGAAAACGGAACGAAAGAAGGCAGGCAGACGAAAAATAAATATATATATATATATGAAAGGGACCAAATCCGTTAAAAGTTAACGGTATTTTTTTTTAAATAGTGAAATATACTATCTTTAAAAATCCAGTATTGGCCTCTTAAAGAGATATATAAAAAGGTTTGTATTGGTCTTAAAAAATGTAATACTGTTCAACAGGACTAAATAATTTGGTAACTTCGATTTGATTTTCTCAAATAAGGAAGATGTATTTCACTTTTTCCGTTATGAATTGGTTGTTTTCTCAAATTACTAATAAATAAAGTATTTGAAAATTCTTTACTCGTTTCGTTCCATTTCGTTTCGTCTTTTTTCAGATTGTTTATTGTTTCAAATCGTCTTTTGTTTGTTTCTTATAATACATTTCTATTTAATTTCGTTTCGTCTTGTTTTTGTTTCTTTACATTCGTTTTGTTATTCATTTTGTTTCGCTCATCTTCCATTTCTTTATTTCATATACTTTTCGCTAAACGTTTCGTTTCACTTTGTAGTGTTCTCTCCGTGTTTATTTGTTTCTTCAACCACGTTTCCTTCTCGCTTGGTTTCGTCTTATATGTATTTCATCCCATCTTCTACTTGTTTCGTTACATACTTTTCTTTACTCATTTCGTCTCTAGTATATTTATTTCGTCTATAAATCTTGTAATCGTCTCTTCACACACTTCACAGCTCTTTCGTATCGTTCGCATTCGTTGCGTTCCGTTCCGTTCCGTTTCGTTTTGTTCCGTTTCGTTTTGTTTTTTATTTGTTTCACTCTTACAGGAAGAGGAAGAAGTTTACCCTCCCTTGGTGGATGGTGATCGTCGCATGGCTCTTAGTGATCGCGTGTATAGCAGTTTCTTGCTTCTTCTTGCTCATGTATGGCGTTATGTTCGGAAATTCTAAGGCCACCAAATGGGTCACCTCCCTTATCATCTCGTTCTTCTCGTCTATACTGTTTATCCAGCCTTTGAAGGTAAGCTGATGGGAAGGGAGATGGAAATTGATGGGAATGGAGATGGAAACTGATGGAAGGAGATAGGAATTGATGGGAATGGACAGTAACAATGATAATGATATGATTATAATGATAGCTATAGTGATTATGATAAGAATGATAATAATCACAATAATGATAATGATCACAATGGCAATAATGACAAAACCAACATGATTAGAATATTGATAACAAAAAAATATAATGATAATATTTATGATAATAGTAATCATAATGATAACCAGTATTAATGATAATAGTAATAATAATCATAATCATAACCAGCAACATGACCCAAAAATCCCTAACACCGCAATCCCCCTCCCTCGACCTCCCTTGACCTCACATGACCCCTCTCGGCCTCCCTTGACCTCACATGACCCCTCTCGGCCTCCCTTGACCTCACATGACCCCACTCGACCTCAATGACCCCCCTTGACCCTCCCAGATCTTCATCACGGCGATGGTGGTGAGTGCCATCTTCAAGTCCGTCAACTTAGACGAGGACGACGCTGACGAGGACGAAGAAGATCCCGATCTTGAGGACGACGAGGCGTGGCTCCACGACGACGAAGGTGGCTGTCCTGGGGGGGGGGGGATGGATGAATGGGAATAGATGGATGGATAGATGGTTGAGAATGGATGGGTGGTTGGGGATAGATCGATGGATGGTCGGGAGAGGATGGATGATTGGGAAGGGATGGGTGCTTGGTGATAGATGGATGGTTGGGGATAGATGGGTGAACTGGGGGGAGGACGAGGATGGTTGGGGATAGATGGATAGATGGTTGGGAGTGGATGAATGGATGGTTGGGGATAGATGGGTGTCCTGGGGGGAGGACGAGGATGGTTGGGGATAGATGGATTATTTTGGAATTGATGGATGGTCGGGAATAGATGGATGGATGGGGATGGATAGATAGTTGAGAATGGATGGATGGTTGGGAGTGGATGAATGGTTAGGAATAGATGGATGGATGGATAGTTGCGAATAGATGGATGGATAGTTGGAGATAGATAGATGGATGGGAAAAGATTGATAGATGGGAATGAATTGATAATTGGAAATAGATAGATAGATGAATGGGAATAGATAGATGGATGGAAACAGATTGATGGCTGAGAATAGATATATAGATAAACAGGGGGTAAGAGGGGGAGGGAGGGAGTCCAAATGTTAGTTGAAAGGAAAATGATAATTTGAAATAGATGGATATATAGAAACAGATAAATTGATAGACAGTCAGACTAGAGAGAGAGAGAGAGAGAGAGAGAGAATTTAAGATAAATAGAAAAAGAAGATAAAGAGGTCGCTAGAAAGAGAAAGT
>NW_028234439.1:5268096-5273096 GCF_977035675.1 Penaeus japonicus
GGTTTACTGCGCCGACTGGAAACCTCCTAACAACCTCACTAAGGACACGCCTGATTGTCAGATCCCGGAGTTTAGGTGAGATATCTTGGGGTTGCGGTTGTGTGGTTGTGTGAGGTGTTTCATAGTTGTGGTTGCCCTTTTTTTTCCATCTCTTCCCTCTCCCTCCACACCCCCATCCCCCTCTCACCTTCTCCCTCCTTCTTCACCCCATCTCTCCCTCCCCACCCCACCCCTCCACCTCAACCCCTTCCAAACCCCACCACTCCACTCCACCTCAACCCCTTCCAAACCCCACCACTCCACTCCACCTCAACCCCCTCCAATACCCACCCCCACCCAACACAACCCCACCCCTCCACCTCAACCCCCTCCAACCCCCACCCAACCCAACCCGTCCACCTAACCCCCTCCCTCCCTCCCTCTCCCGACAGACACACCTCCGGCCTCCAGCTGGACACCCTCCCGAAGGTTGGAATCCTCGACGTCTACGGCCCTGGAGGTTACGTCGTCCACCTCAATGGGTCGTCGAGCAACCTCAGGAAGAGACTGACCTTCCTGCAGGCGAGAGGTTGGGTCGACCACCTCACGCGCTACGTCGTGGTGGAGTTCGCTTCGTATAATGCCCAGGTGAGGTGGTGATTAGGGGTGGTGATGGGGGGTGATTGTGGGTGGGGTGGTGGTGAGGTGGTTGGGGTTGTGGTGGTGATGGGGGGTGATTGGGGGTGGGGTGGTGGTGGTGAGTGGGGGTGGGGTTGTGGTGGAGGTGATTAGGGGTGAGGTGGTTGTGGTAATTGGGGGGGGGGGGTGATTGGAGGTGGTGGTGGTGATTGGGGGTGATGTAGTGGAGGTGATTAGGGGTGAGGTGGTGGTGGTGATTGGGTGATGAGGCGGTGGTGGTGATTGGGAGTGGGGTTGTGGTGGTGATTGGGGGGGGGGAGGTGAGGTGGTGGGCTTGGTGGTGAGGTAGTGATGATTGGTGATGAGGTCTTGGCGGTGATTGGTAGTGAGGTGGTGCTAGTGATTGGAGGTAGGGTGGGGGCGGCAGTGAAACGGTGGTGGTGAGATGGTGATGGTGATGATGCTTGTTAAGTGGTGATTGGTAGTAGTGAAGTGGTGGTGATGATGAGGAAGGGGTGAAGTGGTGGCTATGATGATGATGAGGTGATGATAATGGTGATAGTGATGAGGTTGCTAAAGTGAGGATGATGAGGTGATGGTAATGGTGATAGTGATGATAACGACAGGCCTAGTGATGAAAATAGTGATGATTCTCGAGACGATGGTAACGATGATGATGACAGCTTTCTTATTATCTTTCTCCCAAAGGTCAACCTCTTCGGGCTGTCACACATCATGGCTGAATTCACACCAGGAGGAGGAATAACACCGAGTTTTAGGTCAGTCATAACACCGAGTTTTAGGTCAGTCATAACACCGAGTTTTAGGTCAGTCATAGCACCGAATTTTAGGTCAGTCATAACACCTAGTTTTAGGTCAGTCATAACACCGAGTTTTAGGTCAGTCATAACACCGAGTTTTAGGTCAGTCATAACACCGAATTTTAGGTCAGTCATAACACCGAGTTTTAGGTCAGTCATAACACCGTTTTAGGTCAGTCATAACACCGAGTTTTAGGTCAGTCATAACACCGAGTTTTAGGTCAGTCATAACACCGAGTTTTAGGTCAGTCATAACACCTAGTTTTAGGTCAGTCATAACACCGAGTTTTAGGTCAATCATAACACCGAGTTTTAAGTCAGTCATAACACCGAGTTTTAGGTCAGTCATAACACCGAGTTTTAGGTCAGTCATAACACCGAGTTTTAAGTCAGTCATAACACCGAGTTTTAGGTCAGTCATAACACCGAGTTTTAGGTCAGTCATAACACCGAGTTTTAGGTCAGTCATAACACCGAGTTTTAGGTCAGTCATAACACCGAGTTTTAGGTCAGTCATAACACCGAGTTTTAGGTCAGTCATAACACCTAGTTTTAGGTCAGTCATAACACCGAGTTTTAGGTCAGTCATAACACCTAGTTTTAGGTCAGTCATAACACCGAGTTTTAGGTCAGTCATAACACCGAGTTTTAGGTCAGTCATAACACCGAGTTTTAGGTCAGTCATAACACCGAGTTTTAGGTCAGTCATAACACCGAATTTTAGGTCAGTCATAACACCGAGTTTTAGGTCAGTCATAACACCGAATTTTAGGTCAGTCATAACACCGAGTTTTAGGTCAGTCATAACACCGAGTTTTAGGTCAGTCATAACACCGAGTTTTAGGTCAGTCATAACACCGAGTTTTAGGTCAGTCATAACACCGTTTTAGGTCAGTCATAACACCGAGTTTTAGGTCAGTCATAAAACCGAGTTTTAGGTCAGTCATAACACCGAGTTTTAGGTCAGTCATAACACCGAGTTTTAGGTCAGTCATAACACCGAATTTTAGGTCAGTCATAACACCGAGTTTTAGGTCAGTCATAACACCTAGTTTTAGGTCAGTCATTACACCGAGTTTTAGGTCAGTCATAACACCTAGTTTTAGGTCAGTCATAACACCGAATTTTAGGTCAGTCATAACACCGAATTTTAGGTCAGTCATAACACCGAGTTTTAGGTCAGTCATAACACCGAGTTTTAGGTCAGTCATAACACCGAATTTTAGGTCAGTCATAACACCGAGTTTTAGGTCAGTCATAACACCGAGTTTTAGGTCAGTCATAACACCGAGTTTTAGGTCAGTCATAACACCTAGTTTTAGGTCAGTCATAACACCGAGTTTTAGGTCAGTCATAACACCGAATTTTAGGTCAGTCATAACACCGAGTTTTAGGTCAGTCATAACACCGAGTTTTAGGTCAGTCATAACACCGAGTTTTAAGTCAGTCATAAAACCGAGTTTTAGGTCAGTCATAGCACCGAGTTTTAAGTCAGTCATAAAACCGAGTTTTAAGTCAGTCATAACACCGAGTTTTAGGTCAGTCATAGCACCGTTTTAGGTCAGTCATAACACCGAGTTTTAGGTCAGTCATAACACCGAGTTTTAGGTCAGTCATAACACCGAGTTTTAGGTCAGTCATAACACCGAGTTTTAGGTCAGTCATAACACCGAGTTTTAGGTCAGTCATAACACCTAGTTTTAGGTCAGTCATAACACCGAGTTTTAGGTCAGTCATAACACCGAGTTTTAGGTCAGTCATAACACCGAGTTTTAGGTCAGTCATAACACCGAGTTTTAGGTCAGTCATAACACCGAGTTTTAGGTCAGTCATAACACCGAGTTTTAGGTCAGTCATAACACCGTTTTAGGTCAGTCATAACATTGAGTTTTAGGTCAGTCATAACAGCGTTTTAGGTCAGTCATAACACCTAGTTTTAGGTCAGTCATAACACCTAGTTTTAGGTCAGTCATAACACCTAGTTTTAGGTCAGTCATAACACCGAGTTTTAGGTCAGTCATAACACCGTTTTAGGTCAGTCATAAAACCGTTTTAAGTCAGTCATAGCACCGTTTTAGGTCAGTCATAACACCGAGTTTTAGGTCAGTCATAACACCTAGTTTTAGGTCAGTCATAACACCGAGTTTTAGGTCAGTCATAACACCGAGTTTTAGGTCAGTCATAACACCGTTTTAGGTCAGTCATAACACCTAGTTTTAGGTCAGTCATAACACCGAGTTTTAGGTCAGTCATAACACCTAGTTTTAGGTCAGTCATAACACCGAATTTTAGGTCAGTCATAACACCGAGTTTTAGGTCAGTCATAACACCTAGTTTTAGGTCAGTCATTACACCGAGTTTTAGGTCAGTCATAACACCTAGTTTTAGGTCAGTCATAACACCGAGTTTTAGGTCAGTCATAACACCGAATTTTAGGTCAGTCATAACACCGAGTTTTAGGTCAGTCATAACACCGAGTTTTAGGTCAGTCATAACACCGAATTTTAGGTCAGTCATAACACCGAGTTTTAGGTCAGTCATAACACCGAGTTTTAGGTCAGTCATAACACCGAATTTTAGGTCAGTCATAACACCTAGTTTTAGGTCAGTCATAACACCGAGTTTTAGGTCAGTCATAACACCTAGTTTTAGGTCAGTCATAACACCGAGTTTTAGGTCAGTCATAACACCTAGTTTTAGGTCAGTCATAACACCGTTTTAGGTCAGTCATAACACCGAGTTTTAGGTCAGTCATAACACCGTTTTAAAGCAGTTATAACACCGTCTCATCCCCGCTTTTGTAGATTCACCGGGATCCAGTCCCCCCTGTCTCTCATCCGCGCTTTTGCAGATTCACCGGGATCCAGTCCCCCCTGTCTCTCATCCGCGCTTTTGCAGATTCACCGGGATCCAGTCCCCTCTATCTCTCATCCCCGCTTTTGCAGATTCACCGGGATCCAGTCCCCTCTGTCTCTCATCCCCGCTTTTGCAGATTCACCGGGATCCAGTCCCCCCTGTCTCTCACCCCCGCTTTCGTAGATTCACCGGGATCCAGTCCCCCCTGTCTCTCATCCCCGCTTTTGCAGATTCACCGGGATCCAGTCCCCCCTGTCTCTCATCCCCGCTTTTGCAGATTCACCGGGATCCAGTCCCCCCTGTCTCTCACCCCCGCTTTTGCAGATTCACCGGGATCCAGTCCCCCCTGTCTCTCATCCCCCCTTTTGTAGATTCACCGGGATCCAGTCCCCCCTGTCTCTCATCCCCGCTTTTGCAGATTCACCGGGATCCAGTCCCCCCTGTCTCTCATCCCCGCTTTTGTAGATTCAACGGGATCCAGTCCCCTCTATCTCTCATCCCCGCTTTTGCAGATTCACCGGGATCCAGTCCCCCCTGTCTCTCATCCCCGCTTTTGCAGATTCAACGGGATCCAGTCCCCTCTATCTCTCATCCCCGCTTTTGTAGATTCACCGGGATCCAGTCCCCCCTGTCTCTCATCCCCGCTTTTGTAGATTCAACGGGATCCAGTCCCCTCTATCTCTCATCCCCGCTTTTGCAGATTCA
>NW_028234439.1:5278096-5280596 GCF_977035675.1 Penaeus japonicus
TCACTCAATCTCTGTCCTCATCTCTCACTCAATCTCTGTCCTCATCTCTCACTCAATCTCTGTCCTCATCTCTCACCCAATCTCTCTCCTCATCTCTCACCCAATCTCTCTCCTCATCTCTCACTCAATCTCTGTCCTCATCTCTCACTCAATCTCTGTCCTCATCTCTCACTCAATCTCTCTCCTCATCTCTCACCCAATCTCTGTCCTCATCTCTCACCCAATCTCTCTCCTCATCTCTCACTCAATCTCTGTCCTCATCTCTCACTCAATCTCTGTCCTCATCTCTCACCCAATCTCTGTCCTCATCTCTCACTCAATCTCTGTCCTCATCTCTCACTCAATCTCTGTCCTCATCTCTCACTCAATCTCTGTCCTCATCTCTCACTCAATCTCTGTCCTCATCTCTCACTCAATCTCTGTCCTCATCTCTCACCCAATCTCTGTCCTCATCTCTCACTTCATCTCTTCCTCATCTCTCACGTCATCTCTTCCTCATCTCTCACTCAATCTCTGTCCTCATCTCTCACCCAATCTCTGTCCTCATCTCTCACCAATCTCTCTCCTCATCTCTCACTCAATCTCTGTCCTCATCTCTCTCTCATTCTCTGTCCTCATTTCTGACGTCTTCTCTGTCCTCATCTCTCACTCAATCTCTGTCCTCATCTCTCACCCAATCTCTGTCCTCATCTCTCACTCAATCTCTGTCCTCATCTCTCACTCAATCTCTGTCCTCATCTCTCACCCAATCTCTGTCCTCATCTCTCACTCAATCTCTGTCCTCATCTCTCACTCAATCTCTGTCCTCATCTCTCACTCAATCTCTGTCCTCATCTCTCACTCAATCTCTGTCCTCATCTCTCACTCAATCTCTCTCCTCATCTCTCACTCAATCTCTGTCCTCATCTCTCACTCAATCTCTCACCCGATATCTGTCCTCATCTCTCCCTCAATCTCGCTCCTCATCTCTCACTCAATCTCTCTCCTCATCTCTCACTCAATCTCTGTCCTCATCTCTCACTCAATCTCTGTCCTCATCTCTCACTCAATCTCTGTCCTCATCTCTCACTCAATCTCTGTCCTCATCTCTCACCCAATCTCTGTCCTCATCTCTCACTCAATCTCTGTCCTCATCTCTCACTCAATCTCTGTCCTCATCTCTCACTCAATCTCTGTCCTCATCTCTCACTCAATCTCTGTCCTCATCTCTCACTCAATCTCTGTCCTCATCTCTCACTCAATCTCTGTCCTCATCTCTCACCCAATCTCTGTCCTCATCTGTGGCTGCATCTTTGTCCTCATCTCTCACTCATCCTCATCTCTCATCAATCTCTGTCCTCATCTCTCACTCAATCTCTGTCCTCATCTCTCATCATTCTCTCTCCTCATCTCTCACTCAATCTCTCTCCTCATCTCTCACCCAATCTCTGTCCTCATCTCTCACTCAATCTCTCACTCAATCTCTGTCCTCATCTCTCACCCAATCTCTGTCCTCATCTCTCACTCAATCTCTCTCCTCATCTCTCACTCAATCTCTGTCCTCATCTCTCACTCAATCTCTGTCCTCATCTCTCACTCAATCTCTCTCCTCATCTCTCACTCAATCTCTGTCCTCATCTCTCACCCAATCTCTGTCCTCATCTCTCACTCAATCTCTCACCCGATCTCTCTCCTCATCTCTCACTCAATCTCTGTCCTCATCTCTCACTCAATCTCTCTCCTCATCTTTCTCATCTCTCTAATCTCCCCCCCCCCCAGGTATCCTGACCGCCACCCTCCGCCAGTGCTGGGATGACCTCAGCGGTTTCTTGATCGCCTTTGTTCTGTGCTTCTGCTCGTTCACCGGGATGTTCTACCTGCTGTTGAACAGTCAGCTGGAGAACTTCCATAACTTCGTCGTGGCGGTTGAAACTTGCTTTAGCATGATGCTTGGTGAGTTTGTGGTGGGTTGAGTGGGTTGGAGTTTGTGGTGGGTTGAGTGGGTTGGAGTTTGTGGTGGGTTGAGTGGGGTGGGGGTTTGTGGTGGGTTGAGTGGGTTGGAGTTTGTGGTGGGTTGAGTGGGGTTAAGTGGGTTGGAGTTTGTGGTGGGTTGAGTGGGGTTAAGTGGGTTGGAGTTTGTGGTGGGTTGAGTGGGTTGGAGTTTGTGGTGGGTTGAGTGGGGTGGGGGTTTGTGGTGGGTTGAGTGGGTTGGAGTTTGTGGTGGGTTGAGTGGGTTGGAGTTTGTGGTGGGTTGAGTGGGGTTAAGTGGGTTGGAGTGTGGTGGGTTGAGTGGGGTTAAGTGGGTTGGAGTTTGTGGTGGGTTGAGTGGGGTTAAGTGGGTTGGAGTTTGTGGTGGGTTGAGTGGGGTTAAGTGGGTTGGAGTTTGTGGTGGGTTGAGTGGGGTTAAGTGGGTTGGAGTTTGTGGTGGGTTGGAGTTTGTGGTGGGTTGAGTGGGGTTAAGTGGGTTGGAGTTTGTGGTGGGTTGAGTGGGGTTAATTGGGTTGGAGTTTGTGGTGGGTTG
>NW_028234439.1:5298096-5308096 GCF_977035675.1 Penaeus japonicus
TCTTAGATATGTGGGGTGTGTAGGGTGCTTGCTTTTGGGGATGGGTTGGTATGTAGTGCTGGCTATGTGTGGTAGAGGGGGGAAGTGCTGAGTGAAGACGAAGGTGGGACAGATGCATGGAATTAGAGAGAGATAAATAAGTAGTAATTCTGAAATAATAAAAGGATTAGAATAATAGTTATATTGATGATGATAATAATAGTAATAATGACAAGAAAGATAATGATAGCATTGATGATAATAACAATGATAATTATGATGATAACAATGAAGATAGTAATGATGATGATAACAATAACAATGATAATACCAAAAAAAGACACTAATGCTAACAATAAAAAAAATGATAACAATTACAATACCTTATTTCAGCTTCAGATTGCACAACTCTTCAAAGCTGCAGTGAAGGGCGATATCAGAAATTTTAAGTTCCATAAAGCTGTATTCCTTGCAAAAGACCAGAGGGGATTAACAGCCCTACACAAGGTATGTCTCTATCTATCTACCTATCTTTCTATCCAGTCCTTCAATTTATATTACTACCTATTTATCTTTCTACCTATCTCTTATTCTCTCTTTCTAGCTATGTCCATGCATCTAAACATATTAAATTTCTCTCTCCCTATTCTAGGCATCAGCACTTGGGAATCTAGAAGAAGTCAAGTATATTTTGAAGAGGGAACCATCAGCTATCTTTGCAAGAGATTATCTTGAGTATACAGCATTGTACTATGCATACTTTGCTGCTGATAAGTTACAAACCTATCAATACCTTCTTGATAAAGGTGCCACACCTCTGAACCTACTCCCACTGACACTGTGAATAATGAATGAGTGCCTGCTGAGCATGGTATCTGCCTAATATCTTTTTAATTTATGTTGGATCAAGCAGATGTGTTGCTACAAAGCTTCAGTAAGTGTGATGTTGTAAGTCTGAAAAAACTGTGTTGATGTCCACTGGGCACCTATTATGGGGCTGAGGAAAGATGGGACTGAATGTACATGGTTATGGCCCGAATACGATTTTAAATTTACTTTATTAATGTGTGCATAAAGTGTATGATGTACCAAAGTCTCGAGCATTTGACAACCCAAAGAGCCAAAAACATTAAAAAATGTGTAGTTGATTCTTGTGTCATACACAGTTGTGACAGCAGACAGCAGGTTATTGTTTGTCTTAATAGGACTGCAAGTTTTATTTCTTTTTAATTTATGTTGGATCAAGTAGATGTGTTGCTACAAAGCTTCAGTAAGTGTGATGTTGTAAGTTTGAAAAAACTGTGTTGATGTCCACTGGGCACCTATTATGGGGCTGAGGAAAGATGGGACTGAATGTACATGGTTATGGCCCGAATACGATTTTAAATTTACTTTATTAATGTGTGCATAAAGTGTATGATGTACAGGTATAAGTTATTTTGAAGGATCTATCAAAGTCTCGGGCATTTGACAACCCAAAGAGCCAAAAACATTAAAAAATGTGTAGTTGATTCTTGTGTCATACACAGTTGTGTAGCCTCTCCACAACAAAAAGGAAAATAAAAATTTAATATTTTTCTAAATATGGTTGTTTCTTTTTCTTCAAAAACGGTTTCCTTCTAATGTCAAAGAACAAAATTCCCCCTCAAGATAATAAGAGAAGAAGATTTAGTCAACCAAAAATCATTGGCATTATTATACACTCTTGGAAATATCTGTGATAACTTTTTTTTATATAATTACACACTATACGTAACCACATTCATCACAAGGTTTTAAAGATGTTGACAGACAAACACTAAGAAGTCTATAGCTCATTATTGGTTCTCCTTTATCATTTCTTTCCTCTTCTCTCCCCTCTCTCTTTGTCTTTACGTTAATTTAGCATACTTTTGCCTCCTACTTTACCTTCTATCAGTAATCAAGTCACTCTCTCTCTCTCTCTCTCCCCCTCTCTATTCCTCTCTCTCCCTCTCCCTCCCTCTCTCTCGAGAAAAAAAAATATCCACACAAGTCCAGCTCTGGTGTTTTTTTCACCCTCTGTAAGCCACCTGCTGGCACTAGTTGTAAGCCACCAGTGCCATCAGTTGTACAGCACCCGATGCCCTGGTTGGAGGTCGGTGGTTAGAGACAGACGTTCAAGTGCCATGGTCTTTATTGTGTACTCTAATATACTAGACCCTGTCCGAAGGCCAGAGGTCAGAGCGGTTCGTTCTAGTCTGTCTGTCTGACCTCTGCGTGATCCTTTCATGTCCTTAAGTACAAATCTTTAGTCACTTTCTTCGCCTCGGGGCTTCCGTTAGCAAACACAGCTGCCTAGTATCAGTGCCTTACATCCGTTGTGCCGTTGGTGCTAGCCTTTTCCCCGTTCAGCCGCTTAGCCTTCATGCTAGAGTCTACGGTTGCATCCTGCAAGGTCCCGCCCGTGCTCTGCAAACGCCGTCACCAATTAGCACAGGTAAGCCTAAAGAGCCTGTTCATTACGTACACCTTTTTATTTTTATTTCTTCGTTTTGCAGTGGATTAGCAACGCAGATTTGTCACTCGCTCTGTGTGTTTCTTTCGCTTTCTGTTGGGTCGCCATTGCAGGCCGGGAAATAGTAGTGTGATTAGCATCATCATCATTATTATCATTATTATTATTGTTGTTGCTGTTGTTGTTATTATCATTATTATCATTATTATTATTGTTGTTGCTGTTGTTGTTATTATTATCATCATTGTAATTATTATCATCATTATGATTTTCAATGTTGCTACTACACTATTATTATTATTACTATCATTATTGTTGTTGTTGTTATTATCATCATTGTAATTATTATCATCATTATGATTTTCAATATTGCTACTACACTACTATTATTATTACTATCATTATTATTATTGTTATTACTAATATTATTAATGTTCTAGTTGTTGTTCTAGTAATCTTCATTAGTATTATCGTAATAATTACCACTAATTTCAATACTGTTATATTGTCTCAATTATCATCATCATTATTATTGTTATCATGTTCTCTGTTCATAAACGGAAGCTTTTTAGACTAACACGTAAGCTTTTTATCTATGTGTTTACTTCATTTTTGAGGTCTTTTTCTTTCTTTTCTTCCTCTCTCTCTTTCTTTCTTTTCTTCCTCTCTCTCTTTCTTTCTTTATATCTCTTTTCTCTCTCTCTCTCTCTCTCTCTCTCTCTCTCTCTCTCTCTCTCTCTCTCTCTCTCTCTCTCTCTCTCTCTCTCTCTCTCTCTCTCTCTCTCTCTCTCTCTCTCTGTGAGGGTTGTCTTAGTCTATCGTAACTGACAACCCAGCACAAAATAGGAAGTGATGTCAGACACAGGGTTTGAACATTGCAGGTTTATTCCATAACGCAGATAGTCTGACGTTATGGTGCACGAAAGATATATTCACTACAGCACATGATCACAGTAATAAACAACATCACAACACTCATGAACAGGCGGGGAAATCAGGTGTCACGGTAGCACAGTCGATCCCGGTCTGTCGGTATTGCCGACTGCTGCTACCTAAAGGGGGGGGGGGGGGGGGATGGCTGAGAAGAAGGTTAGTTTGGAAGTGGAAAATAAGTTGGAGATCGAAAGTCGGGGGGCGATACCCCGTGCTTGTTTCGGTTGTTTTCGTGGCTTCCAAGCAACGCGTCGGTGGTTTGGGTGGAGGTCAGAAGCCCCCTCGTGGCCTTAGTGTTTATTTGGAGGAGGCGTCTGCCTTTGCTTGCTCTGTTTGCATGCTGTGCTTTCTTGCTTGTTTTTAAATAAATAACTACATTGAAATGTAGGATATTTGCCTTTATATTAATATAAAGGTTGTTGTGGTTATGTATTTGTACATAGTTTAATTAAAATCGGCGGGTGCTGTCTCTAGGTGTTATCTGGGCGTGTGCACGCGCGTGGCCGTGGACATAGACATAATCGTGGGCGTGATTTTGCGGACGATTATGGGTATGGTCACGGAAGCGACGCACTCACGGTCAGAATAGGACCTGGACTGCTGTATACATACACATTCATACACTCATGTGCATTATACACATGTGTACGTACTTATGTATATGATTTTTTTTCCGAGAGCATTAGAGAGTACATTAGAGAGAGAGAGCATGGTGCATGACATATGAGGCATGCGAGCTTTTTTTTTTTTTTTTTTCCCAAGGACGAGAATGAACATCAGACATGAACAAGAACACGAGAACGCGAGAACGCACATATATACACACACATATTGATACGAATGTTTTTTTTTTTTTTTATGCCTGGTTTCCTCCCGATCTGTCATGCATGCTATGATGCATGGCAGGTCGGGGTGACCCCTACGGCATAAGAGACTCTACCTCTCGTTCGAGAAGAGCGAGTTGGGTGAGTCCATCCATTTTTTTTTTTTTTTTTTTTTTTTTTTTTTTTACGAACGTGGAACATGCACATTAGAACACGGTGGTGTTCACAGCAAGTGTGAACACGATAGGAACATGATAACACGTTAACACATGGAGCATGAACACCTACATATGTACACACATATAGTCATGTAGGGGAGCATGGAACGTGAACACGGTGATGTACATGGGAAGTATGAACACTCAGAACATGGATGATAACACGAGAGCATGCCCGTGTGAACACAGGAACACAGAGGGAATGAGCATTTCTTAATTTTCATGTCGTCGTTCCCGGACATACAGTGGACGAGGTGGTTGCTCGTTTATGGCTTTGAGGCTTCGTGGCCACCAACGGTGTTCAGTGTCTGTGTTGTTGTGGGTTTCTATGATGTTTGTGTAGAGTGGGTCGTCTGTTTGTTGTAGTCTCTCCCATGTCTTGCGTGCACGAGCGTATATTCGGGTGTTTAGTGGCTCGATGTTGTATCTTTCGTGCAGTTCTCGGGTGGGTGTTATGTGTGGGTATCTTATGTTTGCGGCCCAGCGCAAAGCTTTGTTCTGGACCGCTTGCATGTTTATTTGTTGTGTTTTGGATATGGTGTGGAGTGGCACTGGGGTGTACTCGAGGATGGGCCGGAGGACTGTTTTGTAGAGTTGTAGTTTCGTTCGTGTTGTACATTGCGTGAATCTGTGTAGTTTGGCGAGTGTGATGTTTGCTTGTTTGATGCGTTGTTTTGCGTGTGTGGATACACCCCATCTGGTGAGGGAGAGGCCGAGTAGTTTACCGTTGTTTGCGTTCGGTATGTCTGCATTGTTTATTTGATGTTGGGCGGGTTTAGTCGTGCGATGGGTATGTTTGTGAACTTTTGTGTGTTTGTTTGGATCTTCCACTTCCTCTCGTATGTGTTTACGTGATTGATGGCGCGTTCTGTGGATATTTTCATGATGTTTTTAGATTTGCTTGGGTGTGTTATGATTTGTGTTATGTCGTCTGCCTAGGATATGTAGTTGCTGTATGGTGTTGGGAGAGGTAGATCTGCGGTGTACAGTATATAGAGTGTTGGTGCCAGTACACTACCCTGGGGGACCCCACTCCTCATGGGGATGGGGGGACCATGGTAGTGTTCGAGACGAGTGTTAGCAGATCTGTTGTCGAGGAAGTTGCAGAGAAGGCGTGTGAAGTTTGGTGGAAGTTGTAGGTTAATGAGTTTGTGTTTCAGTCCACTATGCCACACCTTGTCGAAGGCCTTGCTGACGTCCCGGAGAATGATGTTTGTCTGTTTTTTGTTTGCGAGGCTGAGGGCTATCTCCTCGTAGGCGAGGGCGATAGCACTCTCAGTTCCTCTGTGTGGTCTGAATCCGTATTGACGGGGGTTGTGGATGTTGTTTGTTTCTAGGTGCATGTTTAGTCTTCGTGTTATGATGCGTTCGAGTAATTTCCCCGGGACCTCGAGCAAGGAGATCGGTCGGTAGTTATTGACATAGTGGACTGATTTGTTTGGTTTGGGAATCAGTGTGAGGCAGGCGTGTTTGAAAAGAGATGGAAAGTGTCCTGTGGCCAAGGAAGCATTGAAGATTTGACAGAGTTTGTGTATCATGTTTGGAGGAAGGTTTTGAAGGATTGTTTTGTTTATTTTGCTTGGCCCAGGTGCTGTGTTTTTTGTTTGTTTAATTATCTCTGCAACTTCCCTCGGTGTTATTGGTGTGGTGAAAATATCTGCGCTGTTTAGAGTGGTTAGTTCAATTGTTTGTGTGGGTTGTAGCAGATATTGTGATTGTTGAAGTGCCGTGTTTACTTCGTGCTCGGTGTCTTCGTCAAAGTTTTCATTTTCTGTGTCTGTGATTTGGAAGTTTCTCTGCCAGAATCGTCTGTGAAGTGTTTCCATGTCTTGTATAGAGTCGATTTTGTTGTTTTGTTCATCGTATAAGTATGTGCATCTTTGTCTGTCTGTACCCATTAGTTTTTTGTATGACTTCCAGAATATCTTTGGGTCTGTATGGTTCTGGCAGAGTTCGTCTATAAGTGATGTCCATGTGCTTGTGTGGAGTTCTCTGTTTGCGTCTTCTAGTTGTGTTTGGATATGTCTGTATCGGTTTCGTAGTTCTTGGTCCCATCCTCGTGTTTGGGCAAGTTGATGGACATTATGATATTGTGTTGTGAGTGAGCGGAGGTTGTCGTTTTGTTTATGTTGTGGTATTGTTCTGTATGTTGTTTTTGGAATGTGGGCTTGTCTGGCTGTGGTGATGTCATCATACCATGACTTCAGGTATGAGTCTATCTCTGTTGTTGGTCGCCCTTGTAGTTCGTGATTTTGGGTTTGTGAAAGGGATTCTTTGAAGGAGTCCCAGTCTGCATTTTTTAGTCTTTCTTTAGGATGGGATGGAATCATGATTAGGTTGGTCGAGATGGTGGCTATGATGGGGAGATGATCGCTGGTGGTGATCTCTCCTTGCTGGAGGTGTATGTTCAGGTGTGCGTGTCTGCTTTTGAGTACGATGTCTGGTGTAGTTGCTGACCGGTTGTTTATTCGTGTTGGAAAGTCTGGACCGATGTGTTGTAGTGTGCTACAATTACGGCGTTAGTGTAATTGTAGCCGAATGTATGGTGTTGTGCGTTCCAGTCCCCGAGTATATATGTGGGTTTCCTGTGTCTGAGGAGTTGGAATATGTCCTGGTCAGGTATGTATGGTCTGCGTGGTGGTAGGTAGATGGTGGCAATGATAATGGGACCATGTGGAGTATCGATTTCCACTGCAATGAGCTCTGACGTGAAGTTGTCATGAATTTTGTGCTTTAGGTTCGATTTGATGGCGAGAGCAACACCATCGCTACGTTCACCTGTGTGGTTCGTTTGATATGTTGTGTATGTATGTATTTTGATTCTGTTTGCGTTGTCGAGTCCGTGGCTGTTAATGAGTATAATGTGGGGGTCGTACTTCCTGTACATATTGCAGAGCTCATTGCGGCGATCGAAGGTCCATTGCAGCACGTTGTGTTGCAGGACTGTGAGGCGTTGTATTGTTGAATGGTGTGGGTTCATGGTTTGTTTTGTGTGGTGTTGTCTGAGGGGTGGAACCCGTTACGTAGGTCATTGATGTTTTTGTATCTTGTCATGTGTGTGTTTGTGATGTCGAGTTCTCCAGCAAGGAGGTATTTATGCAGACGTTGTGCTGTGACGAGATCGGACTCGGCTGCATTTGTGTAAACCCACTTGATGTTGCCGCGGGCGATTTCTTTCCCGAGGAGGGAGGCGTCGCAACACTCGTACACGAGCGGATCGGCGGCATAAAAACGAATGCCGTAATATGAGGCATCGGTTACTGTGCCGTCCATGAGCCTGTTTGGGCTGGTTTTGGATTTAGAGGGTTTATTGTTTGTGACCTGTTGGGTTTGGTGTTGTTCTGTGTCAGAACCTTGTTTTTTTCTTTTCTTTTTCTTTCGGCCGACTGCGTGAGGTTGATCGGCTGCGGCAGCTCTCGCTGGTGTGTTTTGGTGGGTGTGTTTTTAGTTTGCAGGTTTGTGTCGCCTGTGTTTGTATTGTTTGTTTCGGCCTTACTGAAGGCTCCACCTGTCGTGGTGGGGTTTTAAAGGTTTCGACCTGTGTGTCATCGGAGGTTTGGTTTGGGTTATCAGGGGTTGAGGTATGGGTGGGGGGCTGAGAGGGGGGTGGGTTGGGGTGGGAACTTACGGGAGGGGGGATGACCTTCAGGATTCCCCAGGAGTCTGCTTCTCCCAGATCGAGTTGGGGAAGATTATTTCGAGCCAGGGCTGTTTTGGCATGATGCCTGAACCTTTTGCTGGGGTCAATTAGGTTTTGGACGTGAGCATTCAATAATACGATTAGAATTTCTTTGGATAATTTGTCTGGGAGGGCGAGGTGGATGGTTGGTTCGTTTTTTTCTTGTTTTTTTATGTCCTGCTGGACTTGTTTTACCTCCTTTATTAGGGGTTGCCAGGCATTCTGCGTTGCTTTGATTGTTGCTTGTGCTGCTTTTTGTGCAGCTTCTTTTATCGGTTTTGTTTATTTTTCTTTTTCTTTTAATTTGACTGTATTTTCATCCTGAATCTTTTTTATTTCAGCTTTTCTATTAGGACATGTGTTGGCCATGGTCCTATGGTCCCCCCCCCACAGTTAATGCACTTCTTGTGAGTGCTTTTGCAATTTCTATAGTTGTGTGTGCTGGAGGCACATCCTGAGCAGATGGTTATTCTGCCTGAAGGGCAGTTTTCTTTGTTGTGCCCATAACCATAGCAGTTCATACACTGCTTCATTTGTGTGAAGCGTTCGTATTCTATATGCCAGGGTGCAATGAATAATTTGAATAGGTATATTCCCTTTTCTTTTATTTCTTTTGTTGTTTGGTGGTCAGTTAACCGTACTTTTATTATGTATTTTTCTTTCATTATGTAGACGTCGTCTACGTTGGTGTCGGGTATGGCTGCCTTGATTTCAGTTTTAATTACTTCAGGGTCCTCTGTGACTACCTGTCTGTCCAGCCTCTTGAAGACGAGCGTCAGTTTGGCTCTCATCTCCAGGGGGAGGACAGGGGTAATGCCTAGATTGTTTAATGCAGTTTTATTTACATCAGAGAAAATCTTTTCTGCTTGGTCATTGTCCTGTAGGATTGCAATATAGCCGTCTTGGTTGGTAATGAGTCGTAGCAGTCGGATCTCTGCTTCGAAAAGTGCTTGCTGTAGCTGCTCTCTTTTCCTGGGGGTTGGACCCCCAGGGGTGGTTAATTTGACTTTGGACATAGTTATTACTTAGAAACAATTACATAAAACATGAAAAATCACAAATGCAAAAAAAATCCTGCCTAGTCCAGGACTCTCCTGCCCGAAGCAATTACAGCTCCCCCAACCCTTGTACTCTTGATGTACTGGGAAGTCGTAGGGAGGTTGCTGTGGGTGGTCCTGGAACGCCCCTTTCGGAGACCTATTCCTAGCCGTCCCTAACTCGGTGGCCAAGTTCCCTTCCTGCCTGTCCTTTGGGCTCGGTGGGGGAGGCGTCTCACACACCAGCCGGGCTTACAGGAGTGTCCCTTGGGGTGGAGCAGTCCCAACAAACCTGCCTAGGCGAGGGTTGGCTTGCTACACCGCCCAGTTCAGCGAATACACCGCCGTCTGCCAAGTGCAATGCCCTAGGGCGATGGCAGGGGTGATGCAGGCCTCCCTGGGGGACAGAATATGTGGTTGTGTGTGTGGGTTTGCTGCAATTGGAGCAATCGCAATGGGCGGTTGCACGACCGAGTGCAGAAGCACTGAGTATCGCAAATGGCGATACACCAACCTGTGCATGAAGCACGTGGGGGTGTCAGTTCATCTCGTGGTTCATAGAACCTTTATGATGTTGTGGTCTCACAGGTGACCATGTGAGTACAGGTGGGCAGGGTCGTCACCCACTTGGCGTGACCTGACTCCGCGAGCTCGCGGGGGTTCAGGTCGGCTGTTGTCTCAGGAGGTCAAGGTTTCTCTCAAGCCCCTTTCCTCAAGATCTCTCTCTCAGATCCAGATCCTCTGATGTAGTTTTTCTAAAAACCTCTCTCTGTCGGTATTTTCCAAACATCCTGCTTATATGGAAAGGGTTCGCATCCGACGTCCCCAGCGGTAGGAACGTGGCAAGGTAGTTT
>NW_028234439.1:5313096-5315596 GCF_977035675.1 Penaeus japonicus
CGGTGCAGGGACGTAAGCAGTCCTAGGGCGGAGGCACCCTGTGAAGAGCTCCTCGCTTCTCGTGCTTCCCTCGCCTCGCTCAAGCGGGAAGCGATGCAGTTGCATGAGGGAGGAAGGGAAAGGGGCTGTTGGGTTGGCCTCACTTTCGTGGGCTGTGTGGAGGGGGGAAGGGAGGGGGGAGAGGGTAGAAAAGGTGTGTGGGGAGGGAAGGGAGAGGGAGAAGGAGAGGGTAGAAAAGGTGTGTGGGGAGGGAAGGGAGGGGAGAAGGAGAGGGTAGAAAAGGTGTGTGGAGGGAAGGGAGAGGGAGGGGGGAGAGGGTAAAAAAGGTGTGTGGGGAGGGAAGGGAGGGGAGAAGGAGAGGGTAAAAAAGGTGTGTGGGGAGGGAAGGGAGGGGAGAAGGAGAGGGTAAAAAAGGTGTGTGGGGAGGGAAGGGAGAGGGAGAAGGAGAGGGTAAAAAAGGTGTGTGGGGAGGGAAGGGAGGGGAGAAGGAGAGGGTAAAAAAGGTGTGTGGGGAGGGAAGGGAGGGGAGAAGGAGAGGGTAAAAAAGGTGTGTGGGGAGGGAAGGGAGAGGGAGAAGGAGAGGGTAAAAAAGGTGTGTGGGGAGGGAAGGGAGGGGAGAAGGAGAGGGAAGGTAAAAAAGGGTGTGAGGAGGGAAGGGAGGGGAGAAGGAGAGGGATGGTAAAAAAGGGTGTGAGGAGGGAAGGGAGAGGGAGAAGGAGAGGGTAAAAAAGGTGTGTGGGGAGGGAAGGGAGAGGGAGAATGAGAAGGTAAAAAAGGTGTGTTGGGAGGGAAGGGAGGGGAGAAGGAGAGGGTAAAAAAGGTGTGTGGGGAGGGAAGGGAGAGGGAGAGGGAGGGTAAAAAAGGTGTGTGGGGAGGGAAGGGAGAGGGAGAGGGTAAAAAAGGTGTGTGGGGAGGGAAGGGAGAGGGAGAGAGAAGGTAAAAAAGGTGTGTGGGGAGGGAAGGGAGAGGGAGAGGGAAGGTAAAAAAGGTGTGTGGGGAGGGAAGGGAGAGGGAGAGGGAGGGTAAAAAAGGTGTGTGGGGAGGGAAGGGAGAGGGAGAGGGAAGGTAAAAAAGGTGTGTGGGGAGGGAAGGGAGAGGGAGAGGGAGAGGGTAAAAAAGGTGTGTGGGGAGGGAAGGGAGGGGAGGAGGAGAGGGCAAAAAAGGTGTGGGGGGAGGGAAGGGAGGGGAGAGGGAGCGGGTGAAAGAGGTGTGTGGGGAGGGAAGGGAGAGGGAGAGGGAGGGAAAAAAAAGGTGTTTGGGGAGGGAAGGGAGAGGGAGAGGGAGAGGGTAAAAAAGGTGTATGGGGAGGGAAGGGAGAGGGAGAGGGAGGGTAAAAAAGGTGTGTGGGGAGGGAAGGGAGAGGGAGAGGGAGGGTAAAAGAGGTGTGTGGGGAGGGAAGGGAGGGGAGAAGGAGAGGGCAAAAAAGGTGTGTGGGGAGGAGAGGGAGAGGGAGGGTAAAAAAAGTGTGTGGGGAGGGAAATGAAAGGAAGGGCAAAAAAGGTGTTGGGGGAGAAGGAGAAGGTAAAAAAGGTGTGTGGGGAGGGGGGCAAAGGTCTAGGGAGAGGGAGGGTAAAAAAGGTGTGTGTGTAGGAAGGGAGAGGTATAGTGATGTAACACAGTTGTGTGTGATGGAATGTCGGCTTGAGAGGGAGGGTAAAAAAGGTGTGTGGGGAGGGAAGGGAGAGGGAGAGGGAAGGTAAAAAAGGTGTGTGGGGAGGGAAGGGAGAGGGAGAGGGAGGGTAAAAAAGGTGTGTGGGGAGGGAAGGGAGAGGGAGAGGGAAGGTAAAAAAGGTGTGTGGGGAGGGAAGGGAGAGGGAGAGGGAAGGTAAAAAAGGTGTGTGGGGAGGGAAGGGAGGGGAGAAGGAGAGGGTAAAAAAGGTGTGTGGGGAGGGAAGGGAGAGGGAGAGGGAAGGTAAAAAAGGTGTGTGGGGAGGGAAGGGAGAGGGAGAAGGAGAGGGTAAAAAAGGTGTGTGGGGAGGGAAGGGAGAGGGAGAGGGAGGGTAAAAAAGGTGTGTGGGGAGGGAAGAGAGAGGGAGATGGAAGGTAAAAAAGGTGTGCGGGGAGTGAAGGGAGAAGGAAAGGGAGAGGGTAAAAAAGGTGTGTGGGGAGGGAAGGGAGAGGGAGAGGGAGGGTAAAAAAGGTGTGTGGGGAGGGAAGGGAGAGGAAGAGGGAGAGGGAGGGAGAGGTCGAAGACAAGAGAGCAAAGAGAAAAGGAATATTTGAAGATCAAGGAAGAGAGGAGAAGAGATGAGAGATAGAGAGAAAAAAAAAGAAGAGGGAGAAGAAGAGAGAAGAAAATAACAAAATGGAAGAAGACGAACCGAGAAAGACATATTTTTATTCTTAATTTCATCAGAAACCATTCAATAAAACGGAATAACTGTAAACCATCGGGTGAAACAAACAAACAACGACACACACAAACAAAAGAGAGAAAAGATGGAGAACAGCAAACAAACAAATGGATTCGAGGAACGACAACAAAACGCGAAAAATAAAC
>NW_028234439.1:5328096-5333096 GCF_977035675.1 Penaeus japonicus
CTGTGTGTGTGTGTGTGGTTTGACGTCGGTATTGCGCGTGTGGTATTATCAGTAGTGTTATTTTGCTCATGTTCGAGTTTGATTATATGTGGTTCTATTTTTTTTTTTTCTTCTTTTTTAATCTGGTCGAAAAGTGTCTTATTAGCAGGTACGAAGAAAAGTGAAGCTAACCAGACGCTGAAGAACGATATGTAGACATACAAATGGAGTGTGAATAAACAGGTGTTTTTTCTATCTTGTGTGATTTACCATGAAAAAAATCTGGCAAGCGTTATCCTGGAAAAGCAGAGATTATGAGTCGTCCATGGTAAGGCAGTGACGTATGCTTATAAGTAGAGTTATTAAAAAGCCCTATGAAATTTTGTTAGGGGTTAAAGTGTTGTTAGAAAGAAAAAAAAAAACCTTCATGCACAGAATACTATATTAGTATGAATATAAGAAATTTAAATGTGTGGATTTTGTCACTGTGGATTTCACGGGTGATATTTTTTTAATGCATTCAACAACTTAGCCACAAAAGTAAGAAAATGAAACGAAAAGTGGCTGGCGCACAAATTTGTTATAGTCTCTCCTGAAAAAAAGTTTAAGTGTCCGTTTTAAACGAGGAGTAAAATCAAAACTCCGATGTTTGGTTCAGTCTCTGTATACTCTATACTTTCATCCTCTCCTGTCATATAACTAAAGATTTTTTTTTTCAATATTCAAATGTATAACCCCCCCCCCACCTCTCCATTTCTCTGCGTCTGTTTATTTACCATAGCTCTCTACCTCCCTTAAGTATTTATGATTATTATTATCAGCTTTACTTTTCCCTAACCCTCCCTTCCGTTATACACTCTCTCGGATGAAGTAAATAGATAAATAAATGGACACGAGGAGAAAAAAAAAATTGACACGGCATCTCAGGGTTCGACACGCTGTGGTCTACAGGTCGTACGTAACGTGAGCTCTTTGATTCTCCACAGCAAGACACACCTCTCTCTCTCTCTCTCTCTCTCTCTCTCTCTCTCTCTCTCTCTCTCTCTCTCTCTCTCTCTTTCTCTCTCTCTCTCTCTCTCTCTCTCTCTCTCTCTCTCTTTCTCTTTTCTCCTCTCTCTCTCTCTTTCTCTTTCTCTCTTCTCGCTCTCTCTCTTCTCTTTTCTCTCGCTTCTTTTCTTCTTTCTTTTTCATCTCTCTCTCTCTTTCTCTCTCTCTATCTATTCTCTCTTATCTATTCTTCTTCTCTTTTATGCGATTATCTTTATTTCTATCTCTCACTCTTCTCCCTCCTCATCTCTCTCTCTCACTTCTATCTCTCGATAAAGCCTCTCTCTCTCTCTCTCTCTCTCTCTCTCTCTCTCTCTCTCTCTCTCTCTCTCTCTCTCTCTCTCTCTCTCTCTCTCTCTCTCTCTCTCTCTCTCTCTCTCTCTCTGGGTACTGGTCTTGCTGATGAAGCTTGTTGCAATTTTATTAGAGGGGTTTTGTGATTATAATTAAAGTGATAAAACATATGACTAGGAAGATAATCTATATTCAAGGTGACTAAGGAGTATATTTCTATGTGATTCCTAGATTTGTTGTTGTTTTTTTTCAAACTTCTACCACATATTTATAACACGTTCATGTATTAACGTTTAACGTGTTCTACGTTTGGTGCTTCGCTAGGAAGTCACCGCCACTTCCCACTATCCAGAGGTACCTGAGAACTGTTGTGGCTTCCGACTTTTGCCCAGTTTTAATCGTATTAAAAGGAGGGGTCTGGTTGCCCCTACGATGTGCACGTGGCTAGGGGAGGGGGAATAAAAAGGGGGAGGGGCAATGGGGGGGAGCTGAAGCCCTATTCTGGGACCAAAGAGGGTTGTTTCAAGGTGCGAGGCGGTGTTTGGTCTTCTGTTGTCAGTGTGTGTTCTGTGTTTTCTCTCGCTGGCTGTCTCATTTCTGTTTGTTTGTTTGTTTGTTTTGTAATTAAGAGTTTTGATTCTCTCTTTCTTTCTTTCTCTTTTTTTCTCTCTTTCTCTCTCTCTCTCTCAAATCAAATCTCTCTCTCTCTCTATCTATCTATCTCTTTCTCTCTCCCTCCCTCTCTCTCTCTCTCTCTCTCTCTCTCTCTCTCTCTCTCTCTCTCTCTCTCTCTCTCTCTCTCTCTCTCTCTCTCTCTCTCTCTCTCTCTCTCTCTCTCTAAAATCAAATCTCTCTATCTATCTATCTCTTTCTCTCTCTCGCTCTCTTAAATCACACTTCAGAGCTACACATTTGATCATTTTTCGGAAGTCACACTGCAATAGAAAATCCATGCAACAGTAGTTAGCGATGCAACTATGCATTAGCAACCCGCTATTATCATGCATGGTTTGTTCACTGAGCCAGAACTGGAAGCTAAGAACTTGTACCTGACAGACCAGTGTGGAAAACCTGGTATTTTCTTTATCATTTTCCTTCGAGTGTTTTTTTTTTCTTTTTTTCTTTCTTTCTTTTTAATGTTATTTTTGTTTTTGTTTTTTTCTATTTTGTATCATTTTTTGGTGATGTTTGCTGTTGTTGTTATTATTGTTATTACCATTATATTATTATTATTATTATTATCACTACAATTATTGACATTTTTCTCATTATTTTCATTACTGTTATCATCATCATTACAAATATTATCACCATTATTACAATCGCCATCATTATTACGATTATTGTCATTATCATTATTATAATCATTATTATCATTACCATTACTATTATTATCCTCGTCATGATTGTTGTTGTTGTTATCATCACCACCATTATTATTATTATCATCATCACCATCATCATAATTATGCCATAGCCCTTATTATCAATTCATTTTTTTTATACTTGCTGTTATTGTTGTCTTTGTTTTGATGTGATTTATTTTTTGTTTGTATTATTCTCTATTTTTGTTGTTTTTGTTGATGTTGTGATCGTTATTGTTGTTAATAATAATTAGTATAATCAGTATCATCACTATTATTTTTTTTTAATTGCCATTATCATTGTCATTATTGTTGTTAGTAGTAGTGTCATCATTATTATCATTATTGTTGTAGTTATTTCATTATCGTTATTACAGTCATCATTTTATTGGAATCATTAATATGACCATTTTATCATTGTCGGTATTAGTGGCACTATTATTTAGAATATTTTTACCATTATTATCATTGTCATTATCATCATTGTCATTATTATCATTGTCATTATCATCATTGTCATTATTATCATTGTCATTATTATCATTATCATTATTATCATGGTCATTATCATTGTCATTATCATCATTGTTATTATCATTGTCATTATTATAATTGTCATTATTATCAGTGTCACTATTATCATTGTCATTATCATCATTGTCATTATTATCATTGTCATTATTATTACTGTCATCATCATTGTCATTATTATCATTGTCATTATCATCATTGTTATCATCATTGTCATTATTATCATTGTCATTATCATCATTATCATCATTGTTATTATCATTGTCATTATCATCATTGTCACTATTATCATTGTCATTATCATCATTGTCATTATTATCATTGTCATTATTATTATTGTCATCATCATTGTCATTATTATCATTGTCATTATTATCATTGTCATTATCATCATTGTCATTATTATCATTGTCATTATTAATATTATTTTTTCATATTCGTTGATACTGCCATGGTCATTATTACCTACTTTTACAGTTATTACGTCATTATGTTACATCACTATCACTATCAACTAAAATCTTATTATTAATATAATTATTATAATTATTATTATTACTATTATCATTATCACTACCGTTCTTATCTTCAGTTGATGTTGCTATGATGAAATACAATGCAATAATTATTATCATCATTATCATTATTATTATGATTATTATCATTATCATTATTAATATTATTATTATAATAATTATTATCATTATTACTATTACTATTACCATTATCATTATCGTTATCGATGTTATTATTGTTGTTATCTTCATTATCTTCACTGTTATCTTCCAGAAGTTATAGTCAAGGTGTAAAAGTAATAGTAATAGTACTTCTTAGTAGTTGTAAAAGTAGTTGTAGTAATTATAGTACTAGTAGTAGTAGAATTAATAGTAGTGATTTTAGCGTCATTGGTATGAATATGAGACTAATGATTAGTATATATGATGATTATCCTCACCGACATCGCCATCATCATTATAATTATTAATATTATATTATCATTATTGTTACTGTAATCGTTGTTATTATTATTTTTTTTTTTTTATTATTGTTTTGCTATTATCACCATCAATATTATCATCATTATTATTTTCACCATGATTATTACCGTCGTCATTAACATATTTTATCATTAGCATTATTTCATTACTATTATCAACCTTATTATTATTACTTTCATTATCATTATCACCAGACACTGTAATAAATTAATGAAAGCAATAATGATTATTGTAATACGATTATCATGATAATGATAATAATAATGATGATAATAATGCCAATGACGATGGCAATGAAATTGACAATATGGATGATAATGATTATTTTGATAACAATATCATGACTATTTTTGTCATTTCAATTATTAATAACAACGATGATAACAATAATAATGATAAGAATAACACTGATGGTGGTAATGATAATGATAATAGTTAGCGATAATGATTACTGATATCCATTAAAAAAATATAATGGTGATAATGGCAGAAAAGACCCATTCTCCACAAAACATATTTATTAGATGAGATTTCAGGCTCGAAATCCACCTGGATTACATCTTCAGGATTTCGAAACTGCTGCTCATCTTCTAATAAATATGTTCTGTTTTTGTTCTGTTTTTTTTTTCTGCCATATCATCAACATGGAAGAGCGTTTTGCCATTTCGAAGTGATGATAATATGGATGGAAATTATAATAACATGTATAATTAGATTATCAATGATGATTAATGATAGTAGTGGTAACAACAATTATAATAACAATGACGGCGTTGCTAATAATAAC
>NW_028234439.1:5355596-5380596 GCF_977035675.1 Penaeus japonicus
GAATTGTAAATAAAACGAAGTAGAAAAAACAACAAACACGATTTCGGCATATTTATGAGTTTTCCTTAGTTTCCCTTCGTAGTTTGTTGTTTTGGAATCCTCACTACCACCACCATTATCTAGAATCATCACCATCAGGAACCACCACCATCACCATCGTCAAGATCCTAAAAAAAAGTAAGATAAAAAAAACCGTAACCAACCGCGTTCCAGGTTCCATCTACTAACACACAGCGTCTCCTCAGATCCCTGGAAGGCCTCGAGAAGTTTCCTTACCTAGAAGAACTTGTGCTGGACAACAACTACATAGATGACAGCGTGATGATTCCTTACTTGGATACACTGCACACTCTTTCACTCAACAAGAATAAGGTGAGTTTTCGTGAGGAATGGGGTGGGGGATGGGGATGGGGATGAGGATGGGGGGGGGCGGAGGAGGTTATAAGGGGTTATAGGAGGAGTGGGGAGGTTTGATGTTAGGAGGTTAGAGGAACGGTAGGGAGGTTAAAAAAGAGATGGGGAGGTGAGAGGTGAGAGGAAGGGTGGGGAAGTGAGAGGAGAGGAGAGGTGCGGAGGTGAGAAGAGGAGGAGAGGTGGAGAAGTTAGAGGAAGAGGAAGGCTAAATGTGTGCCGCGGAGGTTAACTGCGGAGTGGGGAGGTGAGATGGGGAGTTTCCGTGTGCGGTGGGGAGTTGAAGGCAGGTAGAGAGGGAGTGAGTCTGAAGAGAAAGGAATATCGTATGAGGTACAGGGCTTGAGGAAAGGGGAAGGTGACCGGAAATAAAGAGAGGAATAGGAGAGGGATGGAGAGGGAAACGGAAAGAATAGGAGAAGGGTAAGGAGAGAAGGGGTAAAGATAGGAGGGGAATAGAGGGTGAATAGGTTAGGGATAGAAGAAGGATGGAGAGGAAATGAAAGACGAAAAGAATGGATTTTAATAGAAGGAGAATAGGAGGGGAAAAGAAAGAAAAGGGGAATAGGAAAGGGATGAGAAAGGAGGATTGCAGAACTAAGAGAATCATGAAAAAAAGGCGGGAAAAGAGATGTTCCAAGAGTTTTGGCGGGAAAAAAATAACGCGGAGGAGTAACTGTCGTGGGACCTAGTTATTATTCTTTTTATTTTTTATGTTGTAGAGATCTGAACAATAGGGTGTGGTTTATATGAGGGTTATTGATATATATCCAACTTTGTTTTTATATACTCGTTCGTAACGTTATTTTGTTATTCAATACCACGGTCACACACACACACACACACGCACGAACTCATGCACACATGCACGCACACACACACAACCACAGAAATACACACAGACGTACACAAACACATAAATACACACAGACGTACACAAACATAAATACACACAGACGTACACAAACACATAAATACACACAGACGTACACAACCACAGAAATACACACAGACGTACACAAACACATAAATATACACAGATGAACACAAACATAAATACACACAGACGTACACAAACACATAAATACACACAGATGTACACAAATACATAAATACACACAGACGTACACAAACATATAAATACACACACACGTATACAAACACATAAATATACACAGACGTACACAAACACATAAATATACATAGACGTACACAGACACATAAATACACACACACGTATACAAACACATAAATATACATAGACGTACACAAATATACATAGACGTACACAAATATACACAGACGTACACAAACACATAAATACACATAGACGTATACAAACACATAAATACACACAGACGTACACAAATATACACAGATGTACACAAATACATAAATATACATAGACGTACACAAACACATAAATACACACACACGTATACAAACACATAAATATACATAGACGTACACAAATATACACAGACGTACACAAACACATAAATACACACAGACGTACACAAACACATAAATACACACAGACGTACACAAACACATAAATACACACACACGTATACAAAAACATAAATACACACAGGCGTACAGAAACATAAATACACACACACGTATACAAACATATAAACACACACACACGTACACAAACACATAAATACACACACACGTACACAAACATATAAATACACACACACGTATACAAACACATCAATACAGACACACGTACACAAACACATAAATACACACAGACGTACACAAACACATAAACACACACACACGTACACAAACACATAAATACACACACACGTACAAACACACACTGTCCACTGATTAAAGAGCAGCTACAAACACGGAATCATATAACTTCTGCATACAAAGAAGATTTAAAAGTATAAATCATTCCTATATTTAGAAACGAGTGATAATAAAGGGAAAATGTTAAATAAATTTTTTTCATTCCTCCCTCCACTCGCTCGCTTAGAGACTCGCCTACGTGCTTAAACCTTATAAGGAAAGACAGCTCCCACGTACCTAAAAGTTTTTCTTTTTATTTAGTTTGCGTTTTTTTTTTTATGACAACGACCCTGAAGTTTATAAAAGCATTTGGAGTGTAATATTTAAGCCACGGAGAGAGAGAGAGTTTGTCTGTTTGTCATTTAAAGGATTGGTTGTGTTTGTAGAGAGGCCTTGGCGCATGTTTCTCTAAAAAATAGTAATGAATAATGATGATGATAATAGTTTACTGATGATAATAACTTTAATAGTGATAGTGATTATAGAAATGATAAGAGCAATAATGATAATGATAATAATAGTACTACGACTACTACTGATAATGAGGATAAGGATAGTTATGATGATAATAATAATAATAATAATAACAGAAATTAAAAAATAATAATAATGATAATAATGGTAATAGTTATGATAGTAACAACACAGACGATGATGATAGAAAAAAACAATAAAGATAAAAAAATATAGAAATGATAAAAAAAAAACAATACTGGTGATAATCCATACACAGATACGGAAAAAAAACATACACGTCTACACACACACACATACACACATACACACCTACTATAAAAATACCAACAATACCATCCGATACCACCAAACACCTACCAATAATGAAAGACGACATAGTGCATAAAACCCCGCTCCCCACATCTCTGCAACCTCAACAGGTGAGCAACCTCGACAAGCTCCTGGATCAGGTGAGGGAACAGCTGCCGAACCTACGTTATTTGAGTCTCCTTGGGAACGTGGCTTGTCCAGACCAGCTCTCGTCTGCGGACACGGACGAAAGGGACTACAAGAGATACAGGTAGGTGGGTAGGAAGGCCAGTGACGTGGTCCTGGTCCTGGTCCTGGAGGGGGGGTGGGGGGTGGGGGTGGGGGAAGGGGATGGGAGAGGGGGTGGGAGAGGGGTGGGAGAGGGGGAAGGGGAGGGGGATGGGGAGAAGGTGGGAGAGGGGGAAGGGGTGGGGGTGGGAGAGGGGGATGGGAGAGGGGGATGGGGAGGGGATTGGGAGAGGGGGATGGGAGAGGGGGAAGGGGTGGGGGTGGGAGGGGTGCGAGAGGGGGATGGGAGAGGGGGAAGGGGTGGGGGTGGGAGGGGTGCGAGAGGGGGATGGGAGAGGGTTGGGAGAGGGGGTGGGGGAAGGGGAAGGGGTGGGAGAGGGGGATGGGAGAGAGGGTTGGGAGAGGGGGAAGGGGATAGGGAGAGGGTGGGAGAGGGGGAGGGGGATGGGGATAGGGAGAGGGTGGGAGAGGGGAAGGGGAGGGGTGCGAGAGGGGGATGGGGAGAGGGTTGGGAGAGGGGGAAGGGGAGAGGGTTGGGAGAGGGTGGGAGAGGGGGAAGGGGATAGGGAGAGGGGGTTGGAAGAGGGGTGGGAGAGGGGGAAGGGGAGGGGGAAGGGGTGGGAGAGGGGGATGGGGAGAGGGGTATGGGGAGGGGGGAAAGGAGAGGGGGAAGGGAAGAGGGGGATGGGGAGAGGGTTGGGTAAGGTTAGTGATGATGATGATGATGATGATAGTGATAACGATTAAAACAATAATAATGATAGTGATGATAATGATTATAAGAATTGCAAAAATATAATGATGATAATGATAATGATAATAATGGTAATATCAATAATTTCATAAACAATAATAATAATGATAATGATGTAAATACTAATGATAAAGATACTAACAATTACAATGATGATAACAACAATAGCAAAAACAACAACAACAGTAATAATAATAATGACAATGATAATAACAATAAAATTAATAGTGATCGTAAAAATGATAATGGTACTATATAACTATTAGTAATATTCATCTCCTCCTATCAACTTTTTTTTTTTGTTATTATCTTCTGTCTTCTGTTGTCTCCTTCTACTGTCTATCTCTACCATCTATCGCCATGTCTTTTCTTATTATTTATTTATCCCTGTGTCTGTCTTTCTCATTCGTGTTTCATCTCCTGTTACTTGAGTCCTCGTGTTACTGGTCGTGTTACTGGTCGTTTTGCGTTTGTTTCCGAGACTTTATCTGCTACTTCTTTCTTCTTCTTCTTTTTTTTATTTTATTTTATTATTATTATTTTTTTTTTTTCGTCCGTTTTCCTTCTCATTCTGTTTGTCAGTCTGGCTTTCTTTGTCCATCTGTTTTTTTGTCGCTGTCTCATTCTTTCTCTTTCTCTTTCTCTTTCGCTCTCTCTCTCTATCTCTTTCTCTTTCGCTCTCTCTCTCTATCTCTTTCTCTTTCGCTCTCTCTCTCTATCTCTTTCTCTTTCGCTCTCTCTCTCTATCTCTTTCTCTTTCTCTTATCTTTCTATCTTCGCTCTTTTCTCTCTCTCTCTCTCCTCTTTTTCTCTTTCTTCTCTTCTTCTTATTTCTTTTCGCTCTTCTCCCTTATCTCTTTCTTTTCGCTTTCTCTATCTTCTCTTTTCGCTCTCTCTTTCTATCTCTTTCTCTTTGCTCTCAATCTCTTTCTTCTTTTTTCTCTTCTCTCTTCTCTTTCTCTCAGTCTGCTTCTTTTGTCCTATCTCTTTGTTGTCGTGTCGCATTCATCTTTATCTCACTTCACTCTCATTCCTTTCCTTTCCCTCCTCTCCCTCCCCCTCCCCGTCTCTCTCCTCTCGCTCACTCTCTCTCTCTCTCTCTCTCTCTCTCTCTCTCTCTCTCTCTCTCTCTCTCTCTCACTCTCTCTCTCTCCTTCTCTCTCTCCCTCTCCCCCTCCTCCTCCTCCTCTATCTCCTCCTCTTCCCTTTTTGCAGTGTTCTCGCATTTCGTCTTTCAAGGATCTTCGTAAAAGGATAGGATTACTCCGAGCTTCTTGCACAGAGGATTGTGTGGTGGGGGGGGAGGGGGGGGGGGAAGAATACTAATAACAGTGATTAATGTTGATGATGATGATGGTGATGATGGTGGTGGTGATGGTGGTGATGATGATGGCGGTGGTTATGGTGATGATGGTGGTGGTGGTGATGACAATAATATGGTGATGATAATAAGGATGTTGATAATGATAATATCAATGTTAACACTGGTAATGCTAATGATAGCTATAATAATAATAAAAATGATAATGATGATAATAATAAAAATGATAATAATGATGATAATAATAATGATAGTAACGATAATGATAAAACTGATAATAAAAGTGATAATTATGATAATGCCAGTAATAGAAAAAGAAGAAGAAGGAGGAGAAGGAGGAGGAGGAGATATTTTCTAGGATGCTTTTGTAAGTTTGCTGTTTTTTCTCTTTTTTGTTTATGTGTCGTTGTTTGTTTCATCCTATGGTTTACAGTTATTCACTTTTATTGAATGGTTACTGATGAAATTAAATATAAAAATCTGTCTTTCTCGTCTTCTTCCATTTTGTTCCTTTGTTCTCTCTTCTTCTCCCTCTTCTTTCTCTCTATCTTTCACCTTTCCTCCTCTCTTCCACCCATCCTCTTCCTTGATCTTCAATCTTCCTTTTCTCTTTGCTCTCTTGTCTTCGACCTCTCCCTCTTCCTCTCCCTTCCCTCCCCGCACACCTATTTCAACCTCCCTCTCCCTCTCCCTTTCCTTCTCCCTTCCTTACCCGCACACCTTTTTTACCCTCCCTCTCCCTCTCCCTTCCCTCCCCACACACCTTTTCTACCCTCTCCCCCTCCCTCTCCCTTCCCTCCCCACACACCTTTTCTACCCTCTCCCCCCTCCCTCTTCCTTCCCTCCACACAGCCCACGAAAGTGAGGCCACCCCAACAGCCCCTTTCCCTTTCCTCCCTCATGCAACTGCATCGCTTCCCGCTGCTTCTCCTCCGCCCTAGACTGTACGTCCTGCACCGCCTTCCTGCGCTCAAGTTCCTGGACTCGTCGGGCGTTCGGCGGAGCGAGGCGAGGGAAGCACGGAAGCGAGGAGCTCTGCACAGGGTGCCTCGCCCGGGGGTGGAGACGGCACTAAACTCTTTGGTAAGAGGGGGGCGTGTGTGTTTGGAGGGGGAGGGGGAGGGGATTGGTGTGTGTGTTTGGAGGGGGAGGGGGAGGGGATTGGTGTGTGGGGGGGAGGGGGAGGGGATTGGTGTGTGGGGGGGAGGGGGAGGGGATTGGTGTGTGTGTGTGTGTGTGTGTGTGTGTCACTGGGGTAGATGCAAATAGAGAGTAGTTACGAGCAAATCCGACTTAGAAACTGCGAAATATATGCTCTTACGCAGTGTCGATAGGTCTATAAATTTGATCCAGTTATGTGTAAAGTAGTTTGCTCATTAGACAATTAGAACCACCGGAGAGAGAGAGAGAGAGAGAGAGAGAGAGAGAGAGAGAGAGAGAGAGAGAGAGAGAGAGAGAGAGAGAGAGAGAGAGAGAGAGAGATATTGAGAGAGAGAGGGGAGAGAGAGAGAGAGAGAGAGAGAGAGAGAGAGAGAGAGAGAGAGAGAGAGAGAGAGAGAGGGAGAGAGAGAGAGAGAGAGAGAGAGAGAGAGAGAGAGAGAGAGAGAGAGAGAGAGAGAGAGAGAGAGAGAGAGAGAGAGAGAGAGAGAGGGGGAGAGAGAGAGAGAGAGAGAGAGAGAGAGAGAGATAAATAGATAGAGAGACAGAAGTCCAAATGCCTCAGATTTCGAGTGGCTAAGATGTTACGCTTCTCTGCAAGTTGCTGCAAAATCAAAGTCAATGACGCAACAAGCTTTAAAGTAAAACACAAGGAGCTTTTGCTTGGTGTTAAGCTTCCTTTGCCCATTGGGTTTCGCTGCTTGGTTTAAATGCAAGAAGGATTGGTATTGCTTTGTATTGCCACGTGAGAGAGAGAGAGAGAGAGAGAGAGAGAGAGAGAGAGAGAGAGAGAGAGAGAGAGAGAGAGAGAGAGAGAGAGAGAGAGAGAGAGAGAGAGAGAGAGAGAGAGAGAGAGAGAGAGAGAGAGAGAGAGAGAGAGAAAGAGAGAGAGAGAGAGAAAGAAATAGTGAGAGAGAGAAAGAGAGAGAGAGAGAAAGAAAGAAAAAGAGATATAAAGAAAGAAAGAAAGAAAGAAAGACAAAGCAAAAGAGAGAGAGAGAGAGAGAGAAAGAAAAGAACTTCAAAAATGAAGTAAACACATAGATAAAAAGCTTACATGTTAGTCTAAAAAGTTAGGTATAGACGCATTCCCAAGGAGGGAAATTGCACAGCCTTGTAGCAAAGGCGTGAATAAGAGTGAATATTTCTGAATGTCGCAACTTCAGTGACTCATCTGGTATTGTGGAAGTTACGCATTGCTACTCATACCTTTTCTATAATGAATGAGCTTTGCCAGTCTGAAGTCTGAAGTCTGAAGTCTGAAGTAAGAGCATAGTCCTATATTCTCAAAAATATAATAGAGTAGTGGTTATGATAAAATTATAATTGTAATAACAATAATATCAATAACAATAATTATGGTAGCATTGGCAATAGTAATAATGATATTGATGTGCCAGTAATAATGATAATAATAAGAATGATTATCATAATAGTGTTACGAATAATGATGATAATGATAACAATGATAATGAGAACAATGATAGTATTGATAAAAATAATCATAATAATGATAATGATAGAGATAATGATAATGATAATAATGATATTGAATATAGAATAATCAGAATGATAATTATTAATATTATCAACATTAGCAAAATGAAAATTTTAATAACAATGAAGATAATCATTATTACCATTATCACCATTAATAGTATTATAAAAATTATAGTAATAAAGATAATGGCAATAATGATGATAACAATAATAGTATTAGTAGCAGTAATAATAGCAATAGTAGTGGTAATAATAATGATAATGATAATAAGGATAGTAATAATATATACATATAGTTGATATTGATAATAATACTAATAATAACAATAATAATGACAATGGTACTAATAATTATAATAATGATGCTAATACTATAATATGATAACAATAATAATAATAATAATAATAATAATAATGATAATAATTTGGTCAATTATAATAACAATAATAATGATAATGATTATTGTGACAATATAACAGTATTGAAATTAGTGGTAATTATTATGATAATACTAATGAAGATTACCAGAACAACAACTACAACATTAATAGTAATAGCTATGATAATAATGATAGTAATAATAATAGTAGTGTAGTAGCAATATTGAAAATAATAATGATGATAATAATTACAATGATGATAATAATAACAACAACAGCAACAACAATAATAATAATAATGATAATGGCAATGATAATAATGATGATGACAATGATAATAATGATGATGATGCTAATCACACTACTATTTCCCGGCCTGCAATGGCGACCCAACAGAAAGCGAAAGAAACAAATAGAGCAAGTGACAAATCTGCGTTGCTAATCCACTGCAAAAGGAAGAAATAAAAATAAAAAGGTGTACGTAATGAACAGGCTCTTTAGGCTTACCTGTGCTAATTGGTGACGGCGTTTGCAGAGCACGGGCGGGACCTTGCAGGATGCAACCGTAGACTCTAGCATGAAGGCTAAGCGGCTGAACGGGGACAAGGCTAGCACCAACGGCACAACGGCCAAACGGGACAGCTCGGAGGCGCCGACGCAGACACAGCATACAGGTAAACGGCGAGGAGCGTGTTTGGGGATATTTGAGGTCGAAGGAATTCTGTAGATGTGGCTTTGGATGCTGTGCTGGTTGTGGGCTTTTGATGCTGTGCTGGTTGTGGGCTTTTGATGCTGTGCTGGTTGTGGGCTTTTGATGCTGTGCTGGTTGTGGGCTTGAGAGCTTGGGTGCGGTGACCTTTTTTTTTTTTTTTTTTTTTTGAAAAGCTGTGTCACAATCGATCTCTGTTTGTGATCTTTTTTTCTAAAACACGATATCTTTGCTAAGGCCTTGGAAAAAATATGATCTATTTAAATGACAGGTAATACTTAACCTGAAGTGTGTTCTTTTTTTCATTTTCTTTTTACCTCTTTTCCACAAACGTAATTTCCAGGCAAAAAAAATCCAACTTGAGGTATTTCAAAAGGATCCAAGAAAAATATATCCTATATTTAGTTCCTTCCTCCTTTACGACCGTCTCATCAACACAGGATCTAGTAAATATTTACGTGCCCTTCTTTCTCGCCCTCAGGTGCGTACGGGGTCCGTCGGTACAAGTACGTCGGACACAACTCCGAGGGAAACCGCTTCATCCGCAACGAACATCTCTGAGCGGAGTTCGCCCGTGTCTTCGGCTTCCTCGGCTTCCCATTATCAAGACGAACTCACGGCTTCTCAGTCCAGTCAGAGGCTCGTGCTCATTGGCGATATGAATCTCTGAGCAATGGCAAAGATTGAGGGGGAAAAAAACACCAGAGCTGGACTTGTGTGGATATTTTTTTTCTTCTCGAGAGCGAGGGAGAGAGAGAGAGGAAGAGAGAGAGAAGGAGAGAGAGAGAGAGAGAGAGAGAGAGAGAGAGAGAGAGAGAGAGAGAGAGAGAGAGAGAGAGAGAGAGAGAGAGAGAGAGAGAGAGAGAGAGAGAGAGAGAGAGAGAGAGAGAGAGAGAGAGAGAGAAGAAAAACACAATGAAGCTAGCTTGGTGGGATCATCACTATCAGGAAAGACATTTTCAAGTCCAAAGGGACGGGTCTGGAAACTGCCTGAAACCCGGAATATGAATATGTGCGTAGGAATACATGAGAAATGGACCTACGTTGCACATGAAGGCTTAAGGCACGCAAGAAGAGTTAAGGTGCACGTGGTATTTACAGCACGAGGTGTTGCGGCCAGTGTGCACAGGGGCCAGGAAAGAGACAGGAGTGATGTGGTGTAAGGATAATTGGTCATGATGTGAGTACTTGCAGTGCATATCGTATTTGTGAACAGCAAGTGTAGTGTTTGTGAATGTGACTATGTAGACGAGGGAGTAAAGATAATGAATGGCCTGAGACATTTCAGTTTTCTTTAATCTGTCTTTAATATATACGCTGATTATACCACAATCATTAAAACACTTCCCTCACACAAATTTTAGTATAAGTTCAAGGAACAAGTAGAAGAAAACACGCCAGTTACCAGAAAACCTCAGATGGTTCCAGAAATTATTCTGTATCTAAATCTTAATCTTAAGAGACTAGTTCGTTTGTCTCCTAAAAGTCTGAAGTTACGCACGTAAGCTTTCTGTGGGAGGCTCACACACACACACGGAATTAGACTCTATTTAGTATAGCCATTTCAGATATGTTTAGAAGCTATACACGTACCCTTCGATTATACTATAAATCTTTTCATAAACAAACTTATATGCCTGACGACCTGTACTTTCAACTTCGAAGAGCAATGCGAGAACAAGGACACGCGGAAGGGACAAGAACAGGCGAAGAAACGGACAAACAAACTTAAAACGACAAGGACACACGAGGAGTTAGCAAGGGACGAAAGAGAGAGAGAAAAAAAATAAAATACAAGAGAACACAGCTCGGAGGATAACGAACGTGGGAGGACCACGGCGAAATGAGGCTAAGGCAGGGAAGTAGAGAGAATAGGACAAAGATACAGAAGAAAACACTGAAAATAATACGACATGAAAGAAGAGACAACACTGAAAACAGGAGGACAAAAGCAAAAAGACACACTACATATGCAAATAGGCATGCACCCCAAGAACGGAATAGTGACCCGAAATCGTCCATACAAAACGACAAAATACCATGACAGAGAGAAAAAAACACTATTATAAGAATATGATAATGGTATGGTATGATAGCGAGCAGCTATGCCACAAGACTTCTTGAAAAAAAAAATATATATATACAAAAATAAAATCATGAAAAACTCCTCGACACGACTGTCTTTCGACCATCGACTTAGATCGCCGATTTTGTGAACGTTTTTTTTCCGAATCCGAAACCATCTCGATACACAGAAATGTATAATAGTATGAAAGAACTTTTGTAAACAGTTTGTCATATATTTATTGAATCGCTGTTCTGGTATTTTTAGTTACTTTCATTATATCTATATGTAATTTTAACGGCATGATGACAATTTTCTTTATTTTTTTCTCGCTTGCAATTGATATGAGGTAATCTATAAAAAGATTTCAAACTTTATTGGGTCTTTTAGTGTTGTAAAATGTTTGCAATTGCGTGAACTTACTCTTTGCAGTTTCTTTTATAATTGCCAAGAATGTTACGTGAAGAATTGGTAACGGAACTGTTTTGGTGGCAAGACTGTACAGCACTGTCTTCAAGCTGGTGCAGTCTCTGGCCACGGAGGTTACTGTAGTGCATAGAAGTTAGTGTATTTGGAGTTTATATCTAGTAAAACAGAAAGCAAGTCATTGTTTCTTTGTCATTGTCTGTGTTCGTATATCAGGGAGAGGGAGAGGGAGAGGGAGAGGGAGAGGGAGAGGGAGAGAGGGAGAGAGGGGGAGAGGGAGAGGGGAAGGGAGAGGGAGAGGGGGGGAGAGAGGGAGAGGGGGGAGAGAGAGAGAGAGAGAGAGAGAGAGAGAGAGAGAGAGAGAGAGAGAGAGAGAGAGAGAGAGAGAGAGAGAGAGAGAGAGAGAGAGAGAAAAAGAGAAAGAGAAAGAGAAAAAGAGAAAGAGAGAGAGACAGACACACACACACACACACTCTAACTTGATTACTGATAGAAGGTAAAGTAGGAGGCAACAGTATGCTAAATTAACGCAAAGACAAAGAGAGAGGGGAGAGAAGAGGAAAGAAATGATAAAGGAGAACCAATTATGAGCTATAGACTTCTTAATGTGTCTGTCAACATCTTTTAAAACCTTGTGATGAATGTGGTTACGTCTACTGTGTAATTATAAAAAAAAGTTATCAAAGATATTTCCAAGATAGTGTATAATAATGCCAATGATATTTGGTTGACTAAATTTTCTTTGCTTATTATCTTGAGGGGGAATCTTGTTCTTTGACATTAGAAGGAAACCGTTTATGAAGAAAAAGAAACAACCATATTTAGAAAAATATTTAATCTTTATTTTCCTTTTTGTTGTGGAGAGGCTAGACAACTGTGTATGACACAAGAATCAACTACACATTTTTTAATGTTTTTTGGCTCTTTGGGTTGTTGTCAAATGCCCGAGACTTTGATAGATCCTTCAAAATAACTTATACCTGTACATCATACACTTTATGTACACATTAATAAAGTAAAATTAAAATCGTATTCGGGCCATAACCATGTACATTCAGTCCCATCTTTCCTCAGCCCCATAATAGGTGCCCAGTGGACATCAACACAGCTTTCCAAACTTACACCATCACACTGACTGAAGCTTTGTACCAACACATCTGCTTGAGGGTTGCCTTGGGGATGCAGAACCTGGGGCATGCAAGCCCCAGATTTGCCTTCCCCTTAGTGCAACCCACACATCATATACCAAAGTCGTAAGCAGGTTACTGTTTATGTACAATCACGATGAAGTGAAGGGAGAATTGCTTTACGCAGCTTTAGCTATATGACAGGATACATTGCATTTAGATGGGGGTTGGACTACACTGGGGCTGAGGACCTACATCCCATGGCTTTACAGGCAGGTCATTGTGATCCAACATAAATTAAAAAGAAATAAAACTTGCAGTCCTTTTAAGACAATCAATAACCTGTCACTCCTTGGGTGGCTACAATACTCATTGAGTTGCTTCTGCTGTCGCTGGCTTTAAAAGCTTTCCTATTAAAACGATCATAAAATATTGATAGCACTTTTTTCAAGAGGACTTGAACCAATAAACACAATATATACTTCCATATTAACTAAAAATACAATTCACATTCAATGTACATCATTTACATCACTAAATAAATACGATCCACAAAATTACAAGAACATATGCACTTAGGCCTGACTTGACGTCTGAGGCCCAGCACCAATATATTTCTGACAATTCTATCTTTACTGGCAGGTACAATATTTAATAACGAGGTTCCGTCACATGATTTCCATACAACTTGGAACCTAAATAATAAGCAATTAAATTCAAAATATTTTTTTTTTAATATATCAACAGCGCTGATGCTGGTGTGAGTAGGGTGGGGATGGGCCACCTCCGCGACTCGTCGCCCTGCTGGGTGTCCATCGCTCGGAGGCAGCCTGTCAGGCACCACCCAGGTATCTTTTTATGTGCCGCACTACCTGAATCAGGCTCCCGAACAGGGTAACAACCACCTTTACTTGCAGTACCAGCCTGGTTATTGCCTTTAAGTACTCTACAAATGGTTAGACTTACTCTGTCTCGACAAGTATTTAATGTCCACAGATGCTCACCTTCTAGTAACCGACTATGGCAACTAAAACCTGGCGGCACTCCCTAAGGCAACGCTGATGCGCTGCTCTGTAAATGGGTCACACAAGAGAGGCGCTCGTCACCCCTAGCATCTTATAAAAACAGACACTGTGTCTGGGGTTATCACAGCCTTGTGTCCAAACAGAACACGTCTAGTGTTGCTTAGCCTTCGCCTTTACAATCCCTTCCGCACTGACGTGGGAACCACTGCTTCGGCTAGAGCTATTGCAGGGATGGCAACACTGCATGGGGAGCTCTGTTCATGGCACAGAACAATACTGACTAGGGACTAGTGTAGCTTCCTTCTGCGAGTGAATGATAAACCTGTCCCATGTGTAAATTAGCCAGGAAAGAATCACCACCTCAATTTTGCTTTATGACCAGGCAATACCCAAAGAGATTATTAGTGTGAATAAATGGAAAGAAAGGTTATTACAATATAACCCTACTTGTTAGTATGTTTTGTGAATTTTATGATTTTTTTTGTACTTTTCTTGAAGATGCTGAATAAAGCTACAGTACACTATTACATACATCCAATAAAGTAATATTTTTGTTGGTTTTTTGCTTTTTATGTTTTTTTAAGTAATCAATGATGAGTTTTCCACTAAAGATCATGTAAAGACCAAGACAAATTTCCTATGGCAAAGATGAAGCTAAATGACAGACAAAAATAAGTGAGCCCTACAGGGCTAGTCTTAATAAGGACAGCAAGACGACCTGCTAGTCACTTTCTCCTCCGTACATCTTTCCTTGTGTGGAAAAAAATACAGAGAAAAAAGGGAAACAAACTAAAAGTCCTTCTCGGCTACTGCTACTCCTTGAAAGTATCACTTTTCGGTGGTCAGTTCAACCAGTTTTTATTATATATATATATTTTTTTTTTGCTTAAAATGTAAGATTTACGTGTAAGAAATCATGCTAAGAAGCAATAGTACACAGTTAAGGAAAACAAGAAATTATGTCAAAAGAAAAATAAAGCAAGGAACACTACGAAGTGTTCATGAAGTTAAAAATGTTGTATGGTGCTTAAAATAAAGCTTTGTGCAGTTTCAACTTGGGAAGTCAGAACACAGAGCAAGACGACCAGCCTGAAAAATGCTGGGGTCTTCTGAACAGCTAACACGGCCAAAAACTGATATAGACCTATGCTGCAACAGATTACCAAGATTCATATAGTAAATGCTGTAACTAACATCCAAAACTGCACACTTAGGAACTTAAAATAATATATAAAATCCGTAGTAAACATCGATACTGCTTTTTTTGTTTTTTTATACGTGGCAAAGGTTGTAGTTTCTTGCTTGCCCTAGGTGCGCTGCACAGCAAAAACACAATTATGCAAGGCGGTTATGTTTTCGGCTAACTTGAGGATAAGGAAGGAAAGGGGGGACCTTCTTATGTGGCGACTGGCTGGGTAATTTCCGAGGAGATTTCATTGAGGTTGCTGGAGTTGGGAGTGGTGGGAACTCTTCATCGTAATCATAATCCATTTCCTCCTCGGATGATGACATGTACATCTCCGAGCTCTCGCTATCCGTTCTGGAATGGGAAAGTAATTGTAAGAACATTTGTTAGCATAACTTTGGTTTTGGATTATCATTGAAGTGACGGAAACCTCAAAAATATTTTTTCAAACTACAGATCTAAAAATAAAGATAATTACAAAAATAAAAAACTTTTCTATAACCTTAGCACTAATAAAAGAAATCCTTCAAATAACATACCTCGGCCTTATGATAGGAGGATGAGAGGGACCCTGCATTTCTACAATGGTGGGCAGCCGAGTGGTGAACTTGTCGGTGGGTCTCAGCTGTCGAAGAGTTCTGTTGGAGAGCTTCCATACAAGACGCTGCCGGTGGGGGGAGTGTCTCTGGTTTTCGTACTGATCCATCAGTTCAGCTACTACCTTCTGGCACTTACTGAAGCTGTCGTCAGCCACCTGAAGATGATGAATGTTAACTATAAACAGGGATATTCTGGTTTGAATTTCTAATTTGAATACAATAAATGAATTGCTAACACATTGCTGCTTTTTAGGCAATCCACTTGAGTGTGATTAAGAACCATATATTTCAAAATGAACACTGATCACAAAAACTTACCTTGCATATGTTTTGCAGGTGATCTATACAAGCATTGTGTAGTTGCTCGTTGGCTGCATCGTGCCTAAGTTCCAGTGCCAGAAGAGCCAGGGCCAGCTCTGACGGTCTGAATGTGGCAGCTGCTGCATCGCACTCCACAATCTCCAGCTTGTGCACGAGGGTGGTGAGGGATGTGGGGTGAGAGGGCTGGGCAAGGTGTGGGGCAGCCAGATGGGAATGAGCGGCATGCAGGAGACGGAGCAGTGTGAGGGGCGTAACGGGTGGCTGGCAGCGCAGGTCTGTGGCCAGCTTGTCCATGATGATGCGCTCCATGCGGGTCACATCACCAGACGAGCATTTGCACTGAGAGATGGTGGTGAGGTCTCTGGTGTCTGGCACCACCTGGGGCACATCCCTCAGATGGCTGTAACCAGGGGTGAACTGGCATGAAAGATGGAATGCACTCACAGCAATGCAAGACAAATGCTTTGGCTGAGCCTGGAAAGAAACAGAAATATGGCATTTTACTAAACTGGAACACCAAACTAACACTGACTATAAATCATGTTATTAATTCACACTGTATAATGAGCAGACTTCAAATTTCAAAATGGTTTTACTCACCTTCATGCGTGTGAGGAAACGATCCATGATGTTGACTGCGTTGAAAAAGGTATCAGGTGGAAGGTCATACCACACCTTCAAGCAACGCAGCACATGGGCCGACCCATTGCGCATCCTCATGCTGATCTCCCCACCATCCTGCTGGAAGAGGAATGCAATGTTAAAATCATGTGGTGACTTGCTAACTTTGATGTTAAACTGAACTATTTCAATCATCCTATGTCCTTTTCCATGCTAAAATAACAAATGCATGAAGAAAAAAGGAAATTGCATCCTGAAGAAAATAAAACTAATTCAGGAATTTTCGAATAACCAATGTTATTCATAGACAGAAGCAGGAAAGTCCCAAACCTACAGCTAATGTAATGGTTCTTGGAGAAAGATATCAGGGACATGAACATTTTTGTGAAAGAGGAAGAGGCAACAAAAAAGTAGAAAAAAAGAAAAAGAAAATGCAGAGTAGGTGACTCCTGTTACCTCTGGCAAAGGATAAGCCTACAGTTAAGAATCTCTCCTCAGCAAAGTGCTCCGTTCGATTGTAGTGGGGTGAGGTCGGGGGTAGGATGGGGGTGGGGGAGAGTGTAGGAGGGATAAAAGGAAAGGAGATGGAGCGTGGGAGGAGGAATAGGAGCGAGAGTTAGCGGGAGATGACAAATTAGCATAAGGATCTCCAGACAATGAGGGAAGATGGTTTGGCAACCCTGTTACCTAGATCCTTTCGTGGTGGAGATCCTAAGCATCAAGTCACCGAGGAGAGATGAGGATGAGGAAGGAGAGGAGGAGGAGGAGGAGCATCAGGGAGAGAGAGAGGGAGGGGGGGGGGTAGCTAAGAGGGAGTGCCAACCCTGTGCCAAGCCAGTGGCTCTGGTGTACTCCGTAACCTCTCGACACCCCTCTGTAGGTACTGTTCAGTTCCTAAGCCACACTCTTCTCCGATATCTTATTTGTTTGAGGACTTCTTGAGCAATAATACTTATCGTATTTTGTTTATGAATGTTGGGTAATAAGAAATTCTGGGACAACTGATAAGTAGGTCAAGTGACGGGACTTTATTTCCTGTCGCCTTCACCTTGCTTCGAGTGAGCTGATCGGCTGTAGCACGTCACTACTACCAGCCCTTTCATATCAATTACTTCCAATATCAATCAAAACACAGAAGAACAGTCTAGAACTTCCGAGAGGTCAGTCACTCTCCGTTGCGTCATCAATATCTCCCTTCTTAAGACAGGTCTACCAACTTAAAACCGCCAAAAAAACGTCACAAAACTCAAGACACACAGGAAGCTATCGCCAAGCACAAAGCAATCGATGAAGAACCGCTATAAAAAAGACTGACAACAGCAACTACTATAAATAAAACGACGTCATCGAACGGAGGCGTCGGCAGGGTTGGCAGCCCTGTGCGATGCTGACTGAGGGGCCCGCTGGGGGTGGACGGGGGAGGGGTCACCGTGGCTTACACAAATGTCACATTTTCGCCTCGTTTGCGCGGACTAAGTGGGTGAAGATTCATTGTAGGGCACGACGAAGAAGGCGCAAGGACGAAAGACTCGCAAGAAGCGAAATGCTTGGCAGTAGATATGGATAAGACGTCTCGGAGGGAATATTTGCCGAGAGAGTGAAGGAAGGGAGGAGGGGAGAGGGGGGAGATTTAGGGGCGGGGCTCGCGCACACTAACTCATCAATACCTTGCTACTTTGAACTTTACTAAACAATTATAAGTGCCAGTCAAGCCCACAGCCGACACTTGCTCGAAATCATGCGTCACAGACACTCCACTTAAAGTCTTTGGCAGAAGAACAAAGAAACAAACCGCAGAAGTATCACTAGCAAGGAACGGGGAGGTGGGGGGGGGGAGGGTGTAGGGAGGAGAAAGAGGAGGAGGAGGAGGACGGGGGAGGGAGGGGGGGACGGGAACCAGCGCCCCTCCTCGCTCTCGCAACTACCTGGACCTTTAAATTTGAAAAGGTTGTTCGGGAAGAAAACAAAGAACACCCTTCCCAGACCTTCCCGGTTGGTCTCTATGGCAACAGCGATTCCCGAAACAGAGGCGCCGATCGGGAATGGAAATCCCAAAGAACAAGGAATCCTGTTCAGAGAAGCGCGGTACCCTCAAGCAAATGGATTTTTTTTTTTTATGTTATCTGCTTGCAGTATTGCGTCAGTCTGACATCAAGAATATAACCCAAGCAGTTGTCTCGTATTCTACGCATGTTCTTTCTGTTCTTCATGTCTTTGGGAGTGTTGTTGCTATGTTGACACTTGAATTCATAGGGCGAGGTACCGACATCTAATTTTGATACATGACGAGACCGTGTCACAAAGAACACCGTAATACATCAGGAAAGGAGCGTGGGAGAGGAATACCGATACATTACTAAACGAAATTTAGCGCAAGAGGGGATAGAAAAAAAAGCTATAGCTTCTGACTTATATGGTACATATAGTTATCGCCAGAGGGCACACAACTCGGGACAACAGGGACACAACCCAAGGACAACGAAATGAAAAAACATCGAAAAGGCTTACCTTAGCAGTGTGCGGGAGTGCCAAGGCGGGCTGGTACTTAGGCTCGAGTGTCAGTGCCTCAAGCAACGGCGTTAGCAGGTCTTGACCCTTCTCTGCTGCGCCTGTGGCAGGAGACTGTGCACACGCCATCTTCTTCTAATTACCAGCTCACTCTACACACAACCCACACCACACAGCTGCACCACCTGCGAAAAGAGTAAAACGAGATGTTAGCAACTTGACGTAGAGACTGGAGAGAAAAAACGGAACACAAGAATTCACGAAGTCTATATCGATCGGACTACGTTTTCCCTGTAGGCAAGCTTCTATAACAGTGACTCGGGTTACACAGGCAGAAAATTACCCCGAAAATAACTCTCAAGCAATACACATCCTATCCATCGATCAGCTGACAAAGAGAATACAGAATTGAAGCCTTTTCTAATCCACAACACAGGTGTAGAGAAGTCTCGGCGGCGGTGGCTAGCTAGTTGGACTGTTCCGGGTTAAGCGATTTCACGATCTCTCTCTCTGTCTCTCCACCAAGGGAGATACTTGTACACGTACCTGCCAAGCTACTGGTATGTTTACTCCATTGTGACGTCTTGTTCTTGCATGTTTAGCAAAGAGATGAGATTGGGAAGGCGTTAGCGAAGACGGAGATCTTGGATGACGGCATAGAGAGGACCAGACAATAAAATCTTTGGCAATATTAGCTTGATTTCCAGCCTTCACTGGGTGTGGCCTCTCTCATGGTATAGCGAGAGGCTTTAGATATGTTGCTTCATGGGAGATCTAGGCTTAGGTAAGCCGTTAAATATCACAGACGGAATTTGTACAGATAGGCGAGCTCCCAGGGACCGTGCTTCCCCAACGAAAGATTTGTTTACACTGAGCGGCCGTGGCTGGAGGAGGATGCTTCAGCCGCGCCGCGTCACGCACCCGCCTCCGACCCGCGAACTAGTTCCATGGTAACACTCCTTAATTTAGCCACATCCTTATCTTCTATCGAATTATTTATATACCAAAATCCGTGTAAGGTCCTAGAGAATCTCTCAAAAGCATAACCAATCATCAAAATCCCTGAACAACGACTTCCTGCGAATCGCTTTGTTCATCAGCTGACACTGGGCTATTGACGTTTGTAATTTTCATCTGGAATATGTAGTCCAGAAGCAAACAAAGTTTTAGTCCCTATACCTTCATGCCATAAATACTCTAGGATGTCCAAAGATGAACCGGAACCAGAATAAAAACAATTAAAAACCCGAATATAGGTATATTACACTTAAAAATAGATACTGTAGCCGCTGACATCTGCCAACCCACTCAGCCAATGACGAGTGAACCTTGGACAAACCTACAGTGTTTTCAAATAGATGGTCGTACTGATTTCACTAAATGAATGTTCTATTTAGATGACAAGAGTTATACATGCAAATGATAGTAACAGATTGAATAGCCATACATACACACAAACTCCTACGGGCAATAGTAGTCATGGGTTGAGTAAATGATTACGTCACTGCTAAACCTTCAAAATATTCAGATATGTTTACGTCCTGACAGTTCCACAATGATACGAGTCATAATGCAATAATAATGTTTCCCTTTCTCAACCTTAGTTGGCAAAACCTTTCAAGCATTTAAGGTGAAATATGAAAAAAATCAGCAAGACTGTATGGATACGGAATTATATTCTCATGACGTCGAGAAAGTGACAATAGCAATAATTAGAAAAACATTCCCGTCTGTTTATGTTTGAATAAACCGTAAAATGGTGTAAAATAGAATAAGGATCTACATTTACTAAATAAGCTTGTGTCACAATATGACAAATTTACAGGGTTGAGAGAGAGAGAGAGAGAGAGAGAGAGAGAGAGAGAGAGAGAGAGAGAGAGAGAGAGAGAGAGAGAGAGAGAGAGAGAGAGAGAGAGAGAGAGAGAGAGAAATAACGGAAAGATATGCAAAGTGAATGAATACCAAGATAGGTGTTTGCATACACGTAATAATCAAGTACAGTGTAAAGGCACGCGACATCACCAAACTCTTGGAAAACATCCACGGAGCCCAGCTGTTATGGGGGTGGGGGAAGGGTGGGGAGAGAAGACGGGCGGCTGGAGGGGGAGGGGCTATTGACGTCACGAGCATAAAACGAACTTTTGACAATCACAACATCGGTTTGACTTTCCTGTGTGCGAAGAGGGTAATAATCGCATTATATACGACGTATGAATTCATGACAGCAATACGAAATATAGTCATAAAATACGTAGCTTACTACCACTTAACGACACTTCCCCGAAATATAAAACCAAAAGTATTTATAAGAAACTACCAACTTAAGGAATATTATCCCCACGACTCACCTTTTCCTTTCGATATGATGACTAGTAATACTCCACACTCATTGCTGTTCGTGCTTAAATAACTCAAGTATCACATACGTTCTTGGTCGTACGGAAAGAACGTGAACACGGAATGCTATGAACACACGTACTCAACAAGGCACATTAAAAGTCTTCTCGCAATAACCGATAGAGCAATATCCGATAATAATGAAGCACAAGCACTTGCACAAGTTGCATATCTATGGCCGAGGCAATGAACGTTAAAAAAAAACAATGCTCAAGTAATCACAATATTCACTTCCTAGGCGCCGTAGGCCTATCCACAGGGGGGCTCAAACGTTTGGCGGGTTCGGGTCTCGCCAACTGCCTTTCCGGAGCACGTTCGAGTCGCACTACTTCCGAGGGCGGGTATTGGGGGACTGATGCGGCTCCTGTGCTTCAGCTCGTGGCATCCTCTGGGGTTCTGATCCTGGCCTCTACTCGCCACTCGCGGCCACTCACGGCCGTTGCGTCGCGCGTGCATGTACGACGCGAGTGGTTTGTTTGTTTCAGAGAGAGAGTGTGTGTTGTGTGTGGTTTGTTTGTTTGTTTAAGTGTGTGTGTAATTTGTTTGATTGAGAAAGTTTGTGTGTGTGTATGTATGTGTGTATATATATATATGTGTGTGTGTGTGTGTGTGTGTGTGTGTGTGTGTGTGTGTGTGTGTGTGTGTGTGTGTGTGTGTGTGTGTGTGTGTGTGCGTGTGTACATGTGTTAGCGTGCGTATGACTGTGTGTTGTATGATGACGTAGGTTTCCTCTTAACTCCAGAGATAGTAGAGTCGTACGCACTAAGCATGAAATATATACATCATTTTTTTAAAAAGACTTTTGTATTAATTCTAAAATTAAATCAAAATGTCCCGCAATTAGATTGGATAAAAAAATACCCAAACAATAAACTAAAACCAAAACCAAAACAAAACAAACAAAAAAACACGTTTTCCCCCACATCTGGAAACGCCAAGAAACCATACGTAAAGAGTTGCATCACCACTCGAGGCAGAGAGTGGGCGGAGCTACCAAAGACTAGAGGTGGTGGGAGGGGCATCGGGTTAGAAGAGGGGGAGGGGAGGGGAGGGGGTGGTGGGTAGGGGTGATACAAGGAGGTTACCCGTGCCCGGTGGGTTTGCAGGGAGACAAGAGAGGAGGAGGAGGAGGAGGGTGGGGTGGGGGGTGGGGGGGTGAAGCAGGGGGTATCGGGCACGAGAGGAGGATAAATACGAGATAAATCCGAGTCGAGTACATGCGCCCTAGACTGTGTCATCCATCGTGTATTTTGCACATTGAAGTGTTGCAGCAAGGTCAGCTGAGTGGAAAACAACAACAACAGAATTCCTAGAGGCGAGACGATAAACACTTCTCGAAAAAATATCCAGGTACGAAGGACAGAAAAAAAGGGGGAACAGGTAACGTGGGAAAGGGTGATTACCGGTAACAGGTAGATCCAGACGTCCAGGGTGTGAGGGAGGCGAGAGGGAGGGAGGGAGGGAGGGAGGGAGGGTGTGAGGGTGGCGAGAGGCGGACTAAGGGAGGGAGGGAGGGTGTGAGGGAAGAGTAGGAGAATAAGAGGAAAACAATAGAGAAAAAAGGGGTTAGAAGGGATGGAAAGATGGAAAGAGGGAAGGTGGGAAAGGAGGAAGGGAAAAGGGGAAAGAGAAGAGAAGAGAGAGAAAGGATAGATAGATACATAGGGGTGAATAGATAGATAGATAGAGAGAGAGAGAGAAAAGAAAGAAAGAAAGGAAAGAGAGAATGTGAAAAAGAGAAAAGGAGAAAGAAAGGAAAGAGAAGAAAGAAAGAGAAAGAAAGAAAAGAGAGAGAGAGAGAGAGAGAGAGAGAGAGAGAGAGAGAGAGAGAGAGAGAGAGAGAGAGAGAGAGAAGGGAGGGAGAGGGAGGAAGAGAGAGTGGAGAGTAAACAGTTCAGCCCGACAGGCGAGAGAGCCCTAAAAGCGACTAAAAAAAGCACACAACGCAACAATTGGCAGCCGGGGTAACGCAGTTTGGCCACACGACAAGAGATCTGCCTTAGAACTATCAATGGCGACGGACAGGGGGAGGGGGGAAATACGGATAACTCCCCCCACCCCCCAAGTCTATCTGCACCCCATGACCATGAACGCAAATCATCTGACGACTAAATACCATGACTAGACATATGACAACGGACCTGTTTAGCCACCATTAATCATGATAATTCATGAGATAAATCAGTGACGCAATAGTTCACGTAACATCTTCCATGCAGGAGAAAATAAACCATAAAAATTAAAGAACCAAAACTAGGAATAACCATCATCAAATAAAAAAAAGAAAAGAATATGAATAAGAATAAGAATAATAAGAAAAAACAATGGGAAGAAAAGGTACGTATAGACTCACCGTGCAGCAAAATAATAATTTCTTTCCTTCTTCTCAAACCAAAGAAAAAAAAACCCCGATCAACGACCAAGCGACACGACCGAGAGACACACAAGCGCCACCAACACAACTAAACGACAGGCACGCCTTTCGTCCAATGAAAACGTTATCCCACGCAACCGGTAAAATTTACGTCACTTTGCGTTATGCGAGTTCTTGCGTGATGTTCTTTCCGTCTTACGTCAGCCGGGAGTGTGACGGTGTCTCCCTTGCCCGGACGCTCGCGGTGTCGACGGCACATGTCCGGGCACGTTTACCCAAGGGAGAACTTTCTAGCACCGCGGCCAAAACTTTCGGTGACACCTTCTAGAATAGATGCTTTGACTTGCGAATTAACTGTGGTGTGGTGCGGAGAGTAACGTTTGCACTGCGTGTGTGTGTGTGTGTGGATGTATGTATGTATGTCTGTGTGCGTGCGGGAGAGGGAGAGAGAGAGAGAGAGAGAGAGAGAGAGAGAGAGAGAGAGAGAGAGAGAGAGAGAGAGAGAGAGAGAGAGAGAGAGAGAGAGAGAGAGAGAGAGAGAGAAAAGAAAACGTTTCTATTCGTACATCAAAATTCATAAAGGCGTGAGAGTTTAAGTCAGAAATTCTAGAAGGTTCCGCCGAAAGTTTTAGCCCCAGAGCTAGAAAGTTCTTTTTTCAACGCGCTCGAACATGTGGCGACTTCCGAGAAGACATCAACTGATGTCTGTCTGTCTGTCTCTCCCCCCCCAACACACACACAATTATATATATATATATATATATATATATATATATATATATATATATATCAACTGTTATATGCCTATCTACATACACGCATATGCCATTTTAGTTCTGACCTGCTGTCTTAGGATATTTGCCTTTTTGTGCTATGGATTAGAACGTATCACTGGATAATGAAAACCACAATTCCTTTAGGTTGGACAAAAGGGAGTGTTCCTTATATATAAAAAAAGTGTTTAATAATAAATGAAATGCACCAATAAAACAGGACTGTAATTTGGAAATAAACTCAAGTGTGTGTGAGGGAGAGAGGGGGAGGAGGAAGGAGGGAGGGAGGGAGGGAGGGAGGGAGGGAGGGAGGGAGAGAGAGAGAAGGAGAGAGAAAAAGAGAGGAGAATGAGAGAAAGATAAGTAGGAAAACTCCAAGACTACAAGTACATCTGGAGTCATCTTTACTAGTCATCTCAAAGCTTAGACAATCACCCTCTCCCTTCATTCATCGAGAGAAACGGACACAAAAGTGACCTCCGCACACCTGTAGAGGACACGGGGCTGTGAGCTCAACGTGCACG
>NW_028234439.1:5383096-5385596 GCF_977035675.1 Penaeus japonicus
TCATAATCACCAAACACTTGCAAGCAATTGGCATGTGATTAAATGCAGTAAGAGTCAGTCGAGTCTGCTTTTGAGAAGCTCTGGTTGACTCGACAGATTGGTTGCGACAGCGCGCTTTAAATTCTGTTTTTTTTAGGGGGTGGGAGGTGGGGGGGGGTTAGAGGTCTGGGCAAGGGTAGGAGAGGATGATGAGAGGGTGGGATGGATGGGGAGGAGGGAGAGGGAGGGATGGGCGGTGATAGGGAGGAAAGAGAGAGAGAGAGAGAGAGAGAGAGAGAGAGAGAGAGAGAGAGAGAGAGAGAGAGAGAGAGAGAGAGAGAGAGGGACTGGCATTCATTAGCATGATGTTGAGTCCGCGGTTTCAATCCATACGTCAGGCAGGCAAAGGCCTTCATCCATATGCCGTCCAAAGCATACGACGCGCCTCATGCACACCCAAAAAGTCCCCCCTTCGCCACCCCACCGCCATGCACATTGCGACGAGGGGATTTAAAACCACACGCTCACCCATCCCCCTCACAGTAATGACACAGTAATCAACACAATGGCGTCTCCGCTGTCCTTTCAATATTGCAAAACGAAAATTCACGGTAGGGCCGCGAGAGACATCATCACTATCATCACCATCCAGTCCTCCTCCCTCCCCTCCAGGCCACCGACAAACAACAAAACATGTCGTTGTTTGCGTACAGTGGGAGCTCTAACAACTGACATCTCCCCCCCCCCACACACACACACCATACTCCTCCTCCATCGCATTGAAGCCGTAACGAGGAATTTTAGTGTAAGACGTTATTCTAGCGGTGAACCACCAACCCCCCACACTGCGTGAGTCACCACTGCTTAGTCGTCATTCTTTCTTCCCTCTTACAACTCCTCCCCACTCCCCCCCCTTTTCTCTTTCTTTCTCTCTCCTTTTCTTTAACATCATCATCATCAACGGTAATGACAACCACTAACATCATCACTACCATTGCCACTACCACCTACCATCCGTACCACCCCTACCAACCATACCGCCACCTACCATCCATACCATCCGTACCATCCATACCACCCCTACCAACCATACCAGCACCTACTACCGTACCACCCTTACTAACCATACCACCCCTACTACCACCACAATCCTTTTGTACTGTCCTTCCTACTCTAAGACGATCTCCTTATAAGGAAGGCTTTACTTGTTTTTTTTTTTCTTCTCGTACCAATACACGTGTTCCTTACTGTAGGTCCATGCCATACAAAGGCAGTTCGACACGGAAAAGGTTTGTCTCCAGTTTTGTTTACTTATTTTAGGCTTTTCCGTATGACTTGATTTTTAGATCTTTTGTTCACTTCCTTATATCTTCTTATTTTTGCTTTGCATTTTTGTTTTATATATATAGATTTATTTTTTTACTGACTCCAGCCTCCCGTAGAAGGAAAGTTCCACAGGGTCTCCTTTCAGGATGAGTCCAGTTCATGTACATTTTTTTTTCTCTCTTTCCTCTCCCTCCCTTCATATACCCCTCCTCTCTTTTTTTTTGTGACGTGACTTTTTTTTTGTGTGTGTGTGTACGTGTGTGTGTGTGTATGTGTGTGTGTGTGTGTGTGTGTGTGTGTGTGTGTGTGTGTGTGTGTGTGTGTGTGTGTGTGTGTGTGTGTGTGTGTGTGTGTGTGTGTGTGTGCTTGTGTGTGTGTGTGTGTGTATGTGTGAGAGAGAGAGAGAGAGGAACTGTTGACTTCGCGTCAAAAATTTCATTAATTCATTCTCTCTCTCTCTCTCTCTCCTCCCTCTCTCTTTCCCGAAGTAGCTATTTCCAGTGTCTTAACTCGAATTCAACGATCGTAGCCACGCGCCTAATTACATAGTTCCCGAACTGCAAATTCTACAATTTACGTCACGACCTAAAATTACCCCCCCCCCCCAAAAAAAAAAAAAAAAAAAAAAAAAAAAAAAAAAAAAAAAAAAAAAAAATATATATAATATATATATATATATATATATATAAATATATATATATATATATATATATATACAAGTGTAAAACAAATCGACAAATTTCAGGCCCTTCCCGTAACTTTCTCCAAATCCTCGTGATATAAAAATTCATCACAATTTAAAAAAACAAAACAAGCAACTACACAAACCAACCAAAGTTCAGGCATTTCCTGTACTCATTCCCCCCCTCCCTATTTTTCTCTTTTTCATGTTTATATATATCAATTAATCTAATCAACCTCACATTCCGATCAGCACCTCTTTATCCTGTTCCAACATGATTCGTTATCTGGCCTTGGTTACACTGGCCGCTGATAACGGAAGGTATGAGTCACTCATCGGAGGAGGAGGAGGAGGAAGACGATGATGAAATAGGAAGAAAAGAAAGGAAGGAGAGGTGGACCAAGAAGAAGAAGAAGAGATGGAAGAGGGGAGGGAAGGGGAGAGATGCGGGGGGGGGGGGGGGAGAGAGAGAGAGAGAGAGAGAGAGAGAGAGAGAGAGGGAGAGGGGAGGGG
>NW_028234439.1:5390596-5393096 GCF_977035675.1 Penaeus japonicus
TTGGATGAAAGGATAAACTAGGATGGGAGAGGGGAGTGCAGAGAGGACAGAGGGGGAAGGGTAGAGGGCGTGTCTACCCACCTACCCATACCCAAAAGACCATCCCCCCCATTTTTCCCATTCCCCCTCCCCCGGTATTTAGTTAACAGCTGGCCGGAGTAGTGGGCACGTGCCCACCACACTCGCCTCGCAATAAGCAGGTCAAAATCCATTGTCTTTTTAAACAACAGATCCCCCCTTCCCCCATCCCCCACCCCCCCACAGCCTAATCCCCGACCGCGACAGACTTTTGTAGGCCTGGGACACCTGACAGCTGGTTCCTTTGTTTGTTTGTCCTTCCGCGAATTTAGCGACTTGTGCTAGACTGCGGACTATCGTCGATATATATAAATAGCGATAAAAAATATGGTATATCGTCGTGGTAAGGAGATCATGGGACACTGACGATGTTTATCCTAAGTGCAATGAAAGGAAATGCGATTTAATAAACGATTGATCTTGGAAGTAATTAGAATAGATATAACACTGATCGTAATCGCACACATTCTTAATCTGTCTCCTCTTCCTCTTTCTCTCTTTTTCTCTATACACATATGCAAACGACATACACACACACACACACAATACTGATTCTGCCTCTGCCTCTCCCGCTCCCCAGGCAAATCTTGAAGGTTTGTTGTCTTTCCCCGTAACTTTCTCTTGCCGCAGGTCGGCGACTCGGGATAAATCCGGTCGCGCACAGAACATGTAAGACTCAGGTTGCGGGAAAGACAATAACCTAAATACACTTACTTCACATTATTTCGTTTCATATAGCAAATAGAAGCACACATACACATACATACACATACATACATACATACATACATACACACACACGCACGCACACACAAGCGAATTTTCTGTGCGCGCGTAAATATCAAACATTTCAAAACTACGGAACTGCTTATGGCCACCCTCCTTTCCCCCCCTCCCCCCACTTCAATTAGAACACAAAGGTATAACGTCACACGACAATAGACATCTGCGCCAGGTGCGGTAAACAGCTGTTTAGACCAGATAAACCTCCCTCCCTCCCTCCCTCCCTCCCTCCCTCCCTACGCCTTCCTCCTACCCTCCTACCCCTCATCTACTTCCCCCTCTACCGCCCTCCCCCCCCCATCCCTACCAGCGCCGCCAGCTTGCCTGAATTGCAGTCACGTCAAGTTATCTAATAATAATATTGCTTGATTAACAATCTACATATCGGTACCGTCTCTGCTTGCTTGCTCTCGCTCGTTCGCTCTCTCTCTCTCTCTCTCTCTCTCCCCCCCTTCCTAACCTCCTTTATTTCTTCCTATACTCCTCCCTTTTCGATTGCCTGCTCTTCCTCCTCACTATCCTCACTCGCCCTCTACCTCCACGTCCTCCCCACCGCACCCTCCTCCTCCATAAACGAATTATACTGCCATCATCAGCTATCTATTTCTCGGGAACCTCGCTTGGTCTAGCTAGCCTCTTGCCCGCGGCCAGGCTAAATCTTAACCTCTCTCTCTCTCTCTCTCTCTCTCTCTCTCTCTCTTTTCCTCTGTCCAAATATTCCTTCTCTCACCTTCGCTTTCAGGAATATAATAACAATAACAATAATAATAATAATCAGAAGTGCAAAAAAAGGAACAAAGGAAGTTTTTCTGCAACAATAATAATCAATCCATAATCAATAAACACTAATACCAATGCTAATAACAATAAATTTACCTAAGCAACCACAACAGTGAAAAAAATACACTCACACAACACACTATACCAACAAAACAACAATACAAACAACAACAAAAAAGTTACAAACTCCATTTCCCTAATCTATCAATAACAATACACCCCCCCCCCCACCTTTTGTATTGCAAAAAGCGGGCGACATGCAATGCTACAAATGCGATCCCAAACGCACCCATCAATATGCAAAGAATTGTTTTGCAACAAACACAGATCGGGTTCCGACCGCAAGCGGGGAGGGGAGAGGAGGAGGAGGAGGAGGAGGAGGAGGAGGAGGAGGAGGAGGAGGAGGAGGAGGAGGAGGAGGAGGAGGAGGAGGAGGAGGAGGAGGAGAAGGGGGGGGTGAGAGCCATTGAATGCTATCTTGGTATTTTCAATGTTTATATCGAAGGATAATCACCGATTGATTTCTATGTCGAAACTCTAAAGGGAAGGGCGGACGAGGAAGAACACAAATCACGATGATGATGATGATGATGATGATGGGGATAATCAATCATAGTAGATGTAGCAGGAGCAGTAGAAGAAGAAGCAATAGTAGTAGCAGAAGTATTAGCAGTAGCACCAGCAACAGCAGTAATGATAGTTATAATAATAGTAGCAGTACTGGTAGTAGTAGTAATAGTAGTAACAACGGTAGTAGAAGTAAAAGTAATAACAAATAGAACAAAAAAGAAAAACAATATTCGAACTAAAATCATAAGGAAACCAAATCAACCGTAGTTTCCTAGCGCCGTCCTGTTTC
>NW_028234439.1:5395596-5403096 GCF_977035675.1 Penaeus japonicus
AGAGGCGGGCGTTATGCACACCATAGAGTCAATGACTTCTTGCTCCTTCTATGTGAAACCGTTGGCGTTCTCGATGCGGGATCTTTTGAATTTGTACGGTGTGTGTGTGTGTGTGTGGGGGGGGGGGGGTTACGTTAATCCAAATTACATGACACTCAAGAGATAATACACACAGCGTAAACATAACTGTCTAATGATAATCAAATAATAAAGTGCCTATTTTGAAAAGTTGTCATGTATTTCAACAGCCTGATATATATGTATATATACATATACACACACATATATACACATTATATATATATATATATATATATATATATATATATATATATATATATATATATATAATGAGCGAGAGAAAGAGAAAGAAAGAGAAAGAAAGATAAAGAAAGCCGAAGTAAGGATAGAAGAAATGTAAATGGAGCAAAAATATAGAGGTAGGGTAGAGTAGGGCAGGGGAGGGGGGGGGGACAGGAGAGGTGGGCATGAAAGTTAGGCCCCAGAGCCAAGAGTGCCCCTGGCGGAGGAATACACAGGCCCAGTGACCCCGCCCTGACCCTCCGACACCCACCCCCGGGCGATACAGCGTCAACACTCCCAGTCGCTCCCTCTGCCTCTCCCTTTGTTGTGTGTGTGTGTGTGTGTGTGTGTGTGTGTGTGTGTGTGTGTGTGTGTGTGTGTGTGTGTGTGTGTGTGTGTGTGTGTGTGTGTGTGTGTGTGTGTGTGTGTGTGTGTATCGGTGTGTGTGTATGTGTGTATCGGTGTGTGTGTATGTGTGTATCGGTGTGTGTGTATGTGTGTATCGGTGTGTGTGTATGTGTGTATCAGTGTGTGTGTATGTGTGTATCAGTGTGTGTGTGTGTGTGTGTGTGTGTGTGTGTGTGTGTGTGTGTGTGTGTGTGTGTGTGTGTGTGTGTGTGTGTGTGTGTGTGTGTGTGTGTGTGTGTGTGTGTGTGTGTGTGTGTGTGTGTGTGTGTGTGTGTGTGTGTGTGTGTGTGTGTGTGTGTGTGTGTGTGTGTGTGTGTGTGTGTGTGTGTGTGTGTGTGTGTGTGTGTGTGTATGCGTGCGCGCGCGCGTGTACGTGTGAGTTTAACTGTCTGTTGCATTGTTGAACCGCGTGTATAATAATGGCATTATGAACGTTAACCAACCGCCATTGGTTCCCGAGCGAGCAGCATAACTTGACAACCGAGACGTTCTAACTCTAAATGCCAAGAGCGTAAAGCACAAACGACATAAAGCACCGAAAGGTTACCCCCCCCCCCACACCCCCGCCAACGCCACTTATGTCAGCTTGGCTTCAGATGACAAAGATCCAAAACGCAGAGGTTTGCGTCCTGTTGCTCAGCAACTCCCCCCCCCCCACCGTGCCGCAATTCGGTTTCGCAGTCTACTGAAATGGAGAATCTTTCTAGTTCCTTGGATGAAAAAAAAAAAAAGAACAGGGACAAAACTAGAATCAAATGTCATTTCAATATAATTTATGTGTGATATTTTCATAATTATGACGAATTCATTTTAGGAACTTTACACACTAATATCTTGATCTGTCACACGGCACATCAAGGTTACACACACACACACACACACACACACACACACACACACAGACCCGCCCCCCTCCCTCCCCCCACCAAGTACCCCCTTGATAAGTGCAACTGTACCTCAGGTTGGGGCCCCCTTGCTAAATAGCGACGCACATACACGCACAAACACACGCACAAACGTACGCCCAGCCAGACAAGAATAAGACCAACACATCCACTGCGAAGACCGCTAGACCGCCGCCGCCGCCATCGCCATCGCCAACCACCGCGGGGGCAAAAGCTCAGCGGTTGCAACTACGAGGAGGAGGAGGAGAAGGGTCCTTGGCAGAGTGTTGCACATGGCTGCAATGTCAACAACCCCACTACGGGACGAAAGCGGAGGAGGAGGAGGAGGAGGAGGAGGAGGAGCGTGGCGCCACCGACACCGCTGCCTGAGTCACTGACGCCGAGGAGGCACACAGGCAAAAGGCGATTGGGGGATTGGAAGGAAGGGAAAATGAAGATGGAGATGGAGAAGGAGGAGAGAGAAGGGGAGGAGAGAGAGGGAAAGAGAGTAGACAGACAGACAGACAGATAAACGCGCATCGCCCAGCTACACCAACCTCTTTAAGCTACTTCCCCAAATCCCGCAAAATCCAGATCCAAATACCGGATTAAACCCCCTTCCCCCCGCCCCTTCCCCCCTATATAACGACAAGCGCCGCGGGAACCTGACATATTTTGCACCCTCGCACGCCGCCGCCCGTACCGAATGGCTTCTATGCAAGAGGTCACCGGGGAGGATTCCCTTTCTCTTCCCCCATCCGTACTTTTCTGCGCCTCTCGCTCTAGGTCGTCGTTCGATCTCTCTTCTCTTCTCTTCTCTTCTCTTCTCTTCTCTTCTCTCTCTCCTCCTCCTATTCCCCCTCTCCCTCTCTCTCTCAATCACTTACTTTCATTCTCTTTTTCTGTTTCTGTCTCCTCTGCCTCTTCACCCTCCTTCCCTCCCTCCCTCCCTCCCTCCACTCTCTTGTGTGCGTGTCTTGTGCCAGCCAACGGCACAGGGACAGACCCGATGACCCTCACATACACCCGTGACTAAGCTATCACACTGGAGAGCTACTGTATTAAAAATTGGATTCGTGATTCTCCCCCCTCCCCCTCTCTCTCTCTCTCCCTCCCTTCCTCTCATTTTATGTGTGTGTGTGTGTGTGTGTGTGTGTGTGTGTGTGTGTGTGTGTGTGTGTGTGTGTGTGTGTGTGTGTGTGTGTGTGTGCGTGCGTGTGGCGCGCACAACGACACTCGCTGAAGACACATTTCCCAAATACACAGACCACCGTCAACAACCCCAGACTCTGACGGGGCCCGGGGGTGTCTACCGATGACGACGCCCCCCTCCCCCGACTTCAAGGAAGACGACCGAGCGGTGATCACCCCCTTCCCCTCCCCTCCCCTCCCCCGTAACTCACTCACGACGCAACCGCAAGCGCTCATAACGAAGGCTTCCTCGCGGTTTCGGGCGAAGGGCCGCTGCTCGCGTCGGCGGTTGAAAGGGCGTGTGCATGCAGCTTATAACGGAGGAAGGGGAAGGGGAAGGGGAAGGGGAAGGGGAAGAGGAGAGTGGGGAGGGAAGAGGGGGAGGAGGAGAGTGGGGAGGGAAGAGGGGGAGGAGGAGAGTGGGGAGGGAAGAGGGGGAGGAGGAGAGTGGGGAGGGAAGAGGGGGAAGAGGAGAGTGGGGAGGGAAGAGGGGGAAGGGAAGGGAAGGGGAAGGGGAAGGGGAAGGGAAAGAGGAGAGTGGGGTGGGGAAGGAAGAGGGGAAGAAGAGTAAGAGAATGGGGGGAAATGGGGAGAGTGAGGGGAGGAAAGGGAGAAAAGGGAGGAAAATAGTGAGGTAAGAATGGGGTAAGGGGAGAAGGGGTGGGGTTAGTATTTTGTTCACATGTTGACAGGCAACGAGGGGAGGGTGATGAGGTGGTGGTGGTGGAGGGGGTGGTGGTGGAGGGGGGGGGGTGTATTTCGTTCCCAGTTTGACAAGGGAGAAGGGGAGGAGGGGGAGGGGGTATTTTGTTTACATGTTGACAGGCGAAAAAGGGAAGCGGATGGCGGGTGTTCAATGGGATATTTGAAGCATGACCGCGAGAGAGAGAGAGAGAGAGAGAGAGAGAGAGAGAGAGAGAGAGAGAGAGAGAGAGAGAGAGAGAGAGAGAGAGAGAGAGAGAGAGAGAGAGAGAAAGAAAGAGAGAGAGAGAGAAAGAAAGAGAGAGAGAGAAAGAAAGAGAAAGAGAGAAAGAAATATATATATAGAGAGAGGCAGGCACAGAGGCGGCGGCCATATTTAGTCCCACAGGCCAGCGCATAATGCTAAGCAGAAGCAGGCAGGCACAGGGTCATTGACTGGCCCGCGCTTGGCTTCTGTCTCGGGTCAACTAAAACGGGCTAGACATGAGTACGCTCAATTGCATTCAATTGCTGCAACGGCGTGGGGGGGGCGAGAGGGAAGGAGGGGTGAGGAAGGGGAGTAGGAGGAGTAGGGGGGGGGAGGAGGAGGAGGAGGAGGAGGAGGAAGGGGTAAGGAAGGAAAGTAGGAGGAGGAGGGGGAAGAGGAGGAGGAGTAGGGGGGAGAGGAGGAGGAGGAGGAGGAGGAGGGAAGGGGAAAGGAGGAGGAGGAGGAGGAGGAGGAGGAGGGGAAAGAAGAAGAAGAAGGAGGAGGAGGAGGAGGAGGAGGAGGAGGAGGAGAAAGTGAGAGATTCACGTGAGAAATTAGCTCCCCGTTGCGATGTCGTTGGGTAACGTGCGTTCCTGGTGTTTTTCTAACCATTTCACAAACTTATTTCGAAAACTGAAGAAAAAAAGTATAAAATGACATATGCAAAAATCATTTACAAGACGACAGGATCCTAGTTTCAGGCTGGTGGGAGAAGGAAAACAAACAGCCTGGCTTTCAACTCACCCGAACAGCTACGCTCAAATTATAAACTCACTCGCCTCGTTCTCTCTCTCTCTCTCTCTCTCTCTCTCTCTCTCTCTCTCTCTCATACAACAGTAATGAGGCGAGACAAACCGTGAAGCCCACTGCCGGGCGTCCGTCACGACACGTAACGCAACTCACCTGCAACAGAAAAAAAGAAGAACAAAATAAGCAACCAACAGAATGAACAAAAATGAATTAAAAACAAAATGAAATATTACTCGCAGACAAATGAAACCCCAATTAACGAAATACACAAATAAGAATCAAACAAAGACAAAAGAAACCCCAAACAACGAAATACACAAATAAAAAACAAACAAACAAACAAACAAACAAACTGATTGCCTGATTACTGAGAATCATCCGAGGCGGCGCTGGTAAGGTCATTAGCGGCGGGAAAAAATGACAAGAGTTCAAACATAAATTGGGAAATAACAATTAAAATATAATTTGGAGATAAATGAAAACATCCACATCAACAAACACCGAGATACAAACAAGTAGTCATGCGAAGAAGGAAAGAAAGAAAGGAGACAAGAGGGTGGGGAGGAGGAAGGGAGGGAGGGGGAAGGAAGGAGAGGGAGAGAGGAAGGGAGAAGGGAGAAAGGAGAGGGAGGGGGAGGGAGGGAGAGAGGAAGGGGGGAGGAAGGAGAGGGAGAGAGGAAGGGGGGAGGAAGGAGAGGGAGAGAGGAAGGGGAGGAAGGAGGGATGGAGGGAGAGAGAGGGAAAGAGAGGAGGGATGGAGGGAGATAGAGGGAGGGGGGGAGGGAGAGAGAAATCATGATCTCCAGTACACAAGGCCCTTTGGAGGAGAGGTCAATAGGCCGCAGTGACGCATGACTGCCCCCAGAGTGAGGGAGCGAGGAAGTGAGGGCGAGCGTGAGGGAGCAAGGTGATGGTAGCCTTTGGAGGGGGGGGGGGGGACTAGATTGAAGCCTGAAATTAACGCCTGCTTAAGCATCTTACACTATCGCCTTCCCGAGTTCATTTCACTTCACCTCCATTTCTTCTGCTCTGGCTGGCTCGCTCTGTCTGTCTCTCCCTCCGATCTTGTGCCTCTTATTCTTTATGTATTTTTTTTTTTGGTGAAACCTTACTTTTCGAACCGACATTTCGTGATCACGTGACTCATCTATCACGTAGAGGGCAGTTTCCAATTTTCCCCCCCCCCCCCGCCCCTCTCCCCCGAAAAAGAAGTTTCATTCAGATTCGAAGACTTCATCTCTTCAAAATACAAAGGATTCAGAAAAATCACCCTAAAAAATGAAGGTTACGATAAAAGAAATACTAGAACCCCATTCTCGTGATATTCAATGTTATTCATTGCAGCCTCTCACCCCCACCCCTACCCCTACCCTACCCTACGGACCACCCTCCCATTTCGTTTTGTTTCAGAAGAAGAACAGCAACAAGAGGAAAGGAGGAGAAAGAAAGGAGATGGAGAAGTAGAAGGAAAAGGATAAGTAGTAGCAGTAGTAGTAGACGGTGAAGGAGGATGAGGAGATGGAAAAGAAGGAAGGAGGAAGGTGGGAGGAGGAGTGGGAGGAGGAGGAGGAAGAGAAATAGAAGGAGAAAGGAAAAAACAAAAACAAAAATAAACAGGCAATCCCCCGCAAGAAGATAGAGAGCGAGATTAGATAAGCGAGAGCGCTCGATGACGGACAAAGCCTGGCCAGAAATGGCCACTGGACGGCCACCAGCGAGGCTTGGCAGTGTCGCGAAAACTGACCAAGACGAAGGCGCTAAAATACCTAGCGAGAGAGAGGGGCCGGCCCGTTGGCCCCCCCTCCCCCCAATCTACCTTCCTCAACTATCAGGGGGATAGATGATCCCTCCCCTGTCTGTTCAATATCTTCTCTCCCTATCCCTTCCCCAGCTCTCCCCCTCACCTTGTCCCTCTCCCTATCCTTCCCCCAAACCCCCTCCCTCACTAACCCAACCCCACCCCATCCCACCCCACAAAAAAAGGCAAAACCCGCCCTAAACGCCCCTCCATACGACGGCCGCAAAAACTGACCAATCCTGACCCCTAAGGCTACCCCCTCCCCTACCCGACCCCATGAGCCTACCCCCTTCCCTCCCCTACCTCATCACTACCCCAAATAACCTGGCCTGGTCTCTCTGCCCCCTCCTCTTACCTACCCCAGCTCTCACCCCTAAGAACCTAACCTCTCTGCCCCCCCCCCCACCTTCTCCTGCCCCTACCCACAGCCATACACCCAACTTAATTTCCTTACTCCTACCTATGCCCTTGTCCCTGCCCCTAACTCCCTTTCTTCTTCCTTACTACCCCTGCCCCGGCCCTATACCTCCCCTCCCAAAAATTTCATTCCCTCTCCTCTAACCATACCTTCCTCTGCCTCTCTCTTATCCATGCCTTTACCTCTTAACTTTTCCTATCCCCTACCCATACATGCCCATAACTTCCTTCCCTTCTCCCTTACCCGTGTTTTCTCCCCGTCACTTCCTCTCCCCTACCCCTACCCCTACCCACCCCAACGCCCCTCTCAAACCTGCTTATCATCGAACCGACGCGCACTCAAAAAGAATCAACTTTCTGCCCCCCCCCCCCCCCGGTCCTACAGCATGCAATTGCTCAGTCCCAGACAGAAGGAAGGAAGGAAGGAAGACGGGCAGATTGCAATGAGCCAGACTTCCCTTGCAAATCCTATGCCAATTCTCTTCACAAGACGTGACTCAAGCGATATATGCCATGGCTCTTATTTCTTTGTTTGTTTCTTTAATCTCTCTCTCTCTCATATATATATATATATATATATATATATATATATATATATATATATATATATATATATATATATATATATATATATATATATATATATATATATATATATATATAAATTCACATACACACCCATACAGGGATACTTTTAAGATGTGTGCACGCCTGCATGCGCGGGCATTTATGCATCTCAGCGGGCATACAAGTTTATCCATGATGAAAACATGCTTGCATTCACGCAGGCAAAACACCAA
>NW_028234439.1:5408096-5413096 GCF_977035675.1 Penaeus japonicus
CCCTCTCCCCTCACTCCCCTACTCCTAGGGGCAGGGGAGGGTTTTCAAGACAAGAATGACATTATTTTATAACTACCTACCTACCTACCTGCCCCCCTCTCTCTCTCTCTCTCTCTCTCTCTCTCTCTCTCTCTCTCTCTCTCTCTCTCAAAATATTTCAACACACTCTATCGACCCGAGTTGCAGAGAGATAAAAAAAAGGTCTCCGTTTTGCAACCCAAGACGCACAGTCGATTTCGAAGTAAACTCTACGTGTTCCTGCCGAAGATGAGTCATCGCCCAGTCATGCCGAGTAAGCTTTCTCAAGCACTAGAAGAGAAGGAGCTTTGATCTCGTAAATAAAATATCGCTATTCGCTCTGTTCTTGATCGCCAACAACACTTTTTTTTCAAGCGTTTACTGCCAAATTGGTAATAGTTGCATAGAAATCTCAGTCTACGTAAATAAATCAATAAATTAATGACTAAATAATATATCTAAACATGAAATAAAAAGCTTATTTACATTAGAAACAACTAAAAAAAAGAAAGAAAAAAGGCGTAGTAACAACATTCAAGCTAATATATATATATATATATATATATATATATATATATATATATATATATATATATATATATATATATATAACATCCGAAACAACTAATAAAGAAATGAAAAAAAGACAAAAGTTACAACAGACAACATAAACAATCAAAACCGAATGCAATGAAAAAAAAAATAATAATAATAAATCTGAACGACACAGTACCGGCGGTATCCTTCCTTAACCTTATATATATAAAAAGGCATTCAACATGTCTCTCCTTTCCTGAGGTCAATACACCGTCGACGGACGACCTCGCTCACCGTCGGAGGTCAGCCAGTCTTTCGTGCTTCAACAAAGAAGAAAAAAAGTGGAAGCAAAGGGAAACGTGGAAACAAAAGAGTAAGAGAATGAGGGAGGGGAGGAAGAAGGAAGGAGGAGGGGAGGGAGGAAGGAAGGAAGAGGAGGGGGAGGAAAGAAGGAGAAAAGTGAGGAATGAGCGAGGAGGAGGAGGAGGAAGGTAGAGAGGTGGAGGAGGAGGGGGGGAAGGAAGGAGAAGGAGGAGGAAGAAAACAGGAGGGGGAGGAAGGAAGGAGGAGAGGGAGGAAGGAAGGAGGAGAGGGAGGAAGGAAGGAGGAGAGGGAGGAAGGAAGGAGAAGGGGGAGGAAGGAAGGAGGAGGGGGAGGAAGGAAGGAGGAGAGGGAGGAAGGAAGGAGAAGGAGGTGGAAGGAAACAGGAGGGGGAGGAAGGAAGGAGGAGAGGGAGGAAGGAAGGAGAAGGGGGAGGAAGGAAGGAGAAAAGTGAGGAATGACCGCGGAGGAGGAGGAAGAGGAGGAAAAGAGAGAGAGGAGGAGACAGACAAAGAAAGACAAAAGAGAGAACAAGCAAAAGACAAAAAAAACACCGACGACAGGTTGAAGTTCACCCAAAAATGCAGGAAAGGTTGGCGTCACGTGAGTCGGCGCGCAGCAGAGCAGTCACGTTTCTTGGCTCCGCCGCGGGATTATACACGGGCCCTGCTTGCCTGCTAGCGGTGTTACCTAGCAACACCATCCCCCGGCCAGCACCGAGAAAGGGGCTCGAAGCCACCTAAGCCGGAATTCCCAATGGCTGAAGACTCGACCAGCTCCACCTAAATCCACTACACGCCATCCACCTTCTTCCACAACTCTTTATACTACTCCACCAACTTCCACGCACAACATATTCCACCCACATGTCCACATTCTCCACCTGAACGACCACCTCCACCTTCCCTCCTTGTTTCTTTGGTGATACGTTTGCAAATTGCAATGACTCGGCTTGGCAACTGTTGCAAGTCACTGGCACCTTAAAAGGGAAGGTAAAGGGAGGGAAGAAGGGGGGAGGGAGAATGAAGGAAGGAAAGGAAGGAAAGAAGGAAATATGAAAGAATGAAAGACAAAATAAAGGAAGGGAAAAGGGCGGTAGGAAGAGAGAGAGAGAGAGACAACGGAAAGAATGAGGGCGACCAAAAAAAATATAATAACGAAAAAAAAAAAAAAAAAAAAAAAAACAAGAAGCGGGTTAGGTAAGGACCCCCCCTTCCCCAGCCCCGCCCCTCAAAAAGTTCCTTTGTTACGCATCCTTCATTCCACGGACGAATACTTGTCACGCAAACAGACAGACAGACAGGTAGATAGCATCCTCTCACGCCCCTCCTCCTCCGCCTATCTACTTTCAAATCATCCAGGGACGCACGACATCTACCTGAGCGGAAGTCCAGCCTATGTTCAAACGGTCGCCCCCCCCCCCCTCCGTATGTGAATTTGCACCTGCTCGCATCACTGTCTCCAAAGCAGTGTTTACTGTAAGGGACTCAACGCTCGGGAGGGAGGGAGGAAGAGGGGAAGGGAGAGGGGAAGGGAGAGGTGGAGAGAGGGAGAGAGGGAGAGAGGGAGAGAGGCAGAGAGGAAGAGAGGGAGAGTGAGAGACAGGAAGGAGGAAGAGAGAGGAAGAGAGGAAGAGAGAGGAAGAGAGAGGAAGAGGGAGGAAGAGAGGGAGGGAGAGCGGGAGGGAGGGAGGGAGAGAGAACGACTACCGGCCTACACAACGAAATGACGACTGGCGTCTAATTCCCATTCCCATTCCGTGAGCCATTACCACCAACAATGCCAACACTAACGGCCACTAGAAACAAGGCAACAAACCACATCATTGTTCCCAAAGGAGAACTCGTCTGTCCCTTGTGTTACCTTGAGACCAGATCCCCCCCTCCCCCCTCTATCACCTCAATCTCCCTGTTTCCTACCTCCTCTCCCCCTCCCCTCTCCTGTTTCCCATACCACCTGTCACCATCTTCCACCAACTTCCACCACCCCTCTCCCTCTCTCTCTCTCTAACCCTCTTCCCCCACCTTTCTATCCTTCTTCCATTCCCTCACTTTTCTCTCCCTCTCCCCTACCACCCTTCCACCCCAGCCCCCGTCTTCTCTCTCTGTCTGTCTGTCTCCCCCCCCCCCCCAACCCCTGCTCCCACCCATTCTAACCTCGCCTCCCCATCCACCCCCCCCCATCCCCTCCCTTTCCGCCGTCTCCGGACACCTGCCCCTCGCCGGACCGGAAGCTCGTTTAGGTCTAAGTCCCACTGCAAGTCCGCTCCAAACGGCCGTCCTTCCTCTTCAAGCAGGTTACGTAATGTGGCCGGATGGGGAAGCTTAATTTGAAGTCATCATCATGTCTATGGGGTAGGGAGGGGAGGGAGGGAGGGAGGGAAGAGGGGGGAAGGGAGAAAGGGAGGGAGGGGGGAGGAAGGTAAAGTGCTCTTCAGACCCTTATCGATTTCCTCCCTTTGTCTGTCTGTCTGTCTGTCTCTCTTTCTGCATGGATGGACGTTCCTGTCTGCCAATTAGTCTTCTTCTTCTTCTTCTTCTTCTTCTTCTTCTTCTTCTTCTTCTTCTTCTTCTTCTTCTTCTTCTTCTTCTTCTTCTTCTTCTTCTTCTTCTTCTTCTTCTTCTTCTTCTTCTTCTTCTTCTTCTTCTTCTTCTCCTCTCTCTCTAAGGATAGGAAATGTAAAAGGAGAGAACAAAGAATCAAAAGAAAAAGAAAAGGGGATAGATAAAAAATAGAAGAAAAGGGAGGAGAGCAAGAAGAAAGAGAAGGAGTAGGAAGAACAACGGAGAGGAGAAGAAGGATAAGCTTACCCTTCCCCCCTACTTTTAAGACAAAACTATAAATACCCACAAAGAGGACAAACCGCCCCCCCCCGGCCTCCCTCACACTCCCCCCTGCCTACCGTTTTACCCCCTACCGTCTCCTCTCCCTGCAACCTTCAAGCCCCCTACCGGTCTCCCCCTCCACCCCCTTCCTCCTACACCTCCTACCGGTTATCCCTTCCCCCCCCCCCCCAACCAACCTCTCCGTCTCTCCCTCCCCCCTCCCCTTCCCTCCCACAACGTCCCTCATATACACCCACTCACTCACTCCCACTCACTCTTGCTAAACCCGTTCCTCTACCCACGATTCTTAAACAAAAATGAAGATCAAATAAACACATAAATAAATAAACAAATATACAAAAAATAAAAAAATATATAACGACAACGACAATTAACTAATAATAATAAAAAAATGGTACGGATGAAGAAGAACGAAACAAACAAATGTACAGTATACACAACAGGGATGGGGGTGGGGTGGGGGTGGGGGTGGGGGTGGGGGTGGGAGTAAGAGAGGTAAACGAAGTATATTAGTGAAGAGACAGTGACGTTGCAAAGACCGTTGCAGTAAAGTGGAGTATTTCTTCGTCCTTTTCTTTGTTATATCATGAGAAAGAGTAATGGAATTTCGAGAAAAAAATGAGAGGGAGGCATAATTATGGTACGAAAGGTGAGAAAGAGTGATCGAGAGAGAGAGAGAGAGAGAGAGAGAGAGAGAGAGAGAGAGAGAGAGAGAGAGAGAGAGAGAGAGAGAGAGAGAGAGAGAGCGTGAGTGACCAAGAAGGAATAGAGTGAGCGACCAAAAGAGAAAGAACGAGTGAATAAGCGAGCAAGAGGGGGAAAAAAAGACCGAACATAGGAGAGAGGGAAAGAGGGGGAGAGAGAAACAAAAACGACCGAACAAAGCAGGGAGGGAGGGAAGAAAGAGAAACAAAAACGACCGAAAAATGAGAGAGAGAGAGAGAGAGAGAGAGAGAGAGAGAGAGAGAGAGAGAGAGAGAGAGAGAGAGAGAGAGAGAGAGAGAGAGAGAGAGCGAGAGAGAAAGAGAGAGAGTGAAATAAGCACCAGCTGATGGCGGGTCGCGTGTCGCCGCGGATCCGATAACACTCGTTCTGCTCCTCCTGTCGAGCCACCTGGCCCGCCGAGAAACCAAGAATGTCTGGAAATACTCGGGGCAGGTTCGACTCGGCAGGGCACGGGCACCAGGGGGGGAAGGGGGGAGAGGGGGCTGGTAGACGGGGGGTGGGGTTGGCAGGGACTAGCGGACGGGTAGAGGGTGGGTGGGGTATAAAAAAAAC
>NW_028234439.1:5418096-5420596 GCF_977035675.1 Penaeus japonicus
CTCTCCCTCCTCTCTATCCTCTTCCCTCCCCTTCCCCTTCCCCCTTTCCCAGCACCAATCCTTCTCTCTGAAACCTCTGTCACCCCCACCTCTTCATCGCCAGCTCCATCTCCCTCACCCTCTCTCCACTCCTCCATCACCCTCTCTCCCTTCCCCTAAACCTCCCCTCTCCCTAACCCACAACTTCATCCCTCTTCCCTACACTTCCATGTCTCCACCCATCCCCCCCCCCTGCAGAGATTTGACAAGGCCACAGTAACCTCACCTGAATTCGCTCTCGCCCCATGTTGTCTTTACCTGTGTCTTGTATTTACGTCTATCCTACGTCCACCTATCTATTTCCTATTCCATATGCATATCTTTTATCTATTGTATTTTTCGTCTATCTCTTTTCTACTGATTATCCATTATACGTATTTATCTTCTTGTACCCTGCATTCATTACCTTTCACATTCACATTTTTACTTACTTTTCTGAGGGGGGAGAAGAAAAGAAGAAAGACAGACACACAAAAAAGAAAAGAAAATAGAAGAGAGAAAATATTACACGCGCCTTCATTAAAAGGTCAACCCATGAGCACACGGGAACTTTCACGCGCCACCCGACTAGACTCTCTCTCTCTCCTAGCGTCTGGGAATGAGAAGAAGAGAAGTAGATAGTTGATATAAGGAGGGGAGGAGGAAGAGGAAGAGAAAGAGAGAAAGGGGGAAAGGGAAGGAAGAAGGATGAGGGATGAAGGAGAGAGAGGGGATTGCGAGGGGAGATGGGGGATGGAGGAAGAGAGGAGGGAGGAGAAAGGGAGAGGGAAAGAGGGAGGGAGAAGGAGAAAAGAGTGAAGGAAGAGAAGAGGAAATGAGATATCTACACATATCAAAGGATAGATAAAGATAAACACAAATTCAAATTACACAGACAGACAGAAAAAAAGGAGTGAAAGCAAGATAAAAAAAAATAACAAAATGAAAAAAGAGGCACTGGTCGAGTATCTTGCATTCTGGTCACAACACCGCCACCTTCAACCCAATAATTACTTTTATAATTAAGTAATAAATTTATACATACAGAAGCAAGCACCTCACCCCCTCCCCCCCCTCAATCAATCGATCAATCAAAACCCCGTCGCTGCTTTTGTTCACTCTCCAAGTCCTTTATGGGGGGGGGGGGGGTGCGTCCAGGCGAGTTTGGGCAGGAAGGATTCCCGAAACAAAGATTGTAGCCAATCCCTAAATCCCCCTTTCTTTTTCTCTTTCGCACGCAAAATGCAAACAAACAGAGAGAGAGAGAGAGAGAAAATCTGCCTATTCCTGATTTGTTTCATGTTTTCACTCTTCCTTACTTTGTCTTGTTTTCTTCATTCATTCCTTTTACTTCCCTCTCTCTCTGCTTCAAGGGGAAACATGAGGAAGAAGAAGAAAAAAAATACCTCTCCCCTTCCCTCCCGTCTGACCTCTGGAGAGAAAAAAAATCATCCTGACCTGATACAAGACCTGACCCAGTATGACCCTCCCCCCCTCCTCCACACCTCCACCCAACCAGATGGCTTCCGGAAAGGACAGAAACCAAAAAGGACACAGGATTATCCGAATTTGCCCCCCCCTCCCTTCTCTCTCTCTCTCTGTCTCTCTCTCTCTCTCTCTCTCTCTCTCTCTCTGTCCCCATTTCTATTCTCCAGGAAGAACGAACCAACTAGCGGACGGGGAAACAACGGAGAAGGAGAGTGAAGTAGGAAGGTAGGGGAGGGAGAAAGGGAAGAGGGAGGAAGAAGGTAGAAGGAGAGAGAAAGAGAAGAGAGAAAGAGGTCTCCCATACACGTCCTCCGCAAAATGACGATGAAATGGAGAAACATAACAAGAATGCAGCCTTTCCTACCATTGCCACAGACAAAACATCAAAACCCGGAAATACAGAACGCGCTGTGAATGTTGGCAAGAGAGAAAAGGAGAGAAAAACGTGCGAGGGAGTAAAAAGAGAGAAGGGGAAAAGGAGGGGTGGGGGTTAAGAGGAGGAATAACGGGGAGGGAGATAGGTTAAAGAAGTAGAAGTAGGGGAAGAGGTTTGAGAGAAAGAGGGGGGAGGGGGAGTCAGAGAGAGAGTGAGAGAGAGAAAGAAAGAAAGAAAGAGAGAGAGAGAAATACGAACGAAAAAGAAGACAAATTCAGTCTCGACTGCTCCCCCCTTTCCCCCATCGCAACAGCATTACCCATTCACCGCTGCCTCCTACACTCATTTAGGATTCCGCCAACGCCCGTGCAACTGCAAGGAATCAATACGCCAAGACATCGGCCAACGCTGATTCTAGGTTCCTCTCCCCCCCCCTCCTCCTCTTTTAATGCCCCCTCCTTTACAGAGGGAGGGTCAGGAGGAGGGAGAGAGAAGGAGGAAGAGAGGAAGAGAGGAAGAGAGAGAGGAAGAGAGAGGAAGAGAGAGGAAGAGAGAGGAAGAGAGAGAGAGAGAGAGAGAGAGAGAGAGAGAGAGAGAGAGAGAGAGAGGGAGAGAGAG
>NW_028234439.1:5423096-5443096 GCF_977035675.1 Penaeus japonicus
CACAAAGCCGAGATGTTTCATTTTCTACCTGAAGAAGTAAAGGAAGAGAGAGAGAGAGAGAAATAAGGAAGAGAAAGAGGAAGAAGGAAGAGGGGCGCCTGAATTGTTCATCCCATTTATGAATTTCAATAAATAAATTTTAAAAATCATAAATCATTCATTACGCTTTTACTTAAATATCTTTAACTTTCATACTTTATCATTGTCGTTGTATTATTACAATAAATTATCATCTTATCTTTTGCCATTTCCTATTATCAACTCCATCTTCATCCGAGTGATTTCTCTCTCTCTCTCTCTCTCTCTCTCTCTCTCTCTCTCTCTCTTTCTCTTTCTCTTTCTCTCTCTCTCTCTCTCTCTCTCTCTCTCTCTCTCTCTCTCTCTCTCTCTCTCTCTCTCTCTCTCTCTCTCTCTCTCTCTCTCTCTCATCCTTTCGACCCTCCCTCGTGAGGCAGGGAGAGTCTACACAGTATCATCTGTTTGGAAATTACGTTCCGCTTTCTGACAACCAGCTGTCGTGATGGAAAGGTGTGCGCGAGTAAGAAGTATGAGAGAGACTTTTCTTTCAACCTCTCTCTCTCTCTCTCTCTCTCTCTCTCTCTGTCTCTCTCTCTCTCTCTCTTTCACCCCCTTACCTATTCCTCCTCCCACTCTTTCCCTCTCTTTTCTTATCTCCTCTTCGCTCTACCCCCCACTATTTCTCAGACGGCTGAGCTAAAAATAAGAAAAAAAAAGAGAGAAAAAAAAAAAAAAATGTTTGCGCGCTAAAAGTCTAACTACTGACACAAAATTCAAACTGCATCTCACTGAACAGCTGTATCAACAAACGTTTCCACACACAAACACACACACAAAGAAGAAAAAAAAGAAAGAACATGTTCCTTTTAAAAATACCAAACTTATTAAAACCATAACAGATTCGACAAGATCTCGAGTGGTCTTTAGGCACGAAAAACTTCAACCACTCAAAGTGACCTACTGGCCTATTCCCCTTAAAGTCAAATGTTCATCGGATAAATATGGTGCTGATGGCGTTGCTGATAACATTAGCAATATTGCAATCATTTGCATTTGTACTACGGCTACTATACTGTAAAATCATACTAAAATGACAAGCGCAAGTAAAAGAGCAATGGTCCTATCTATTACTAATAGTAGTAACATCTGCAACATATGCAACATCTTCAGGGGTGATAATCAACACAATCACAATATAACACTAATAATAATAATTAACATAATTACTATCACTGTATAGTGACAACAACCGTCATCGCAATAATAACAAACCAGTCACGAAAACCAATCAAATCCAACGAACAATCGCTACCCCCCCCCGTAACCCCCTGTCCCCCCTACCCCTTCCCGACAGCAACCACAACAAACAAATGCCACCCCCTCTACCCCTACCCCTGCCCACCCTTAGACACCAAGTGGGTTCACTGACACCTCCAAATGATTGACACACACACACACACACACACACACACACATATATCTATATATGTTGTTAGGGCTGAACTGTCACTCATTTCCATTAAAATGAATTCACACCGACATATGCGTCACCCTCCCTCTCCCCTACCCCCCCTCCCCCGTCTTGTAATAGGTGTGCATGTCAACGAACATATTATCTTACTTATCGTTATAAATAGTATTATTAATCATTGACTGCGGGGAAATACTGATTAAAATTACGAATGACGAAAGAAAATAAAAATAAATGCAAGGGAAGAAAAAGTATGATAATGAAAATTACAACAAAAATAATAAAAACGAGAAAAAAAGTCACCCATGAAATAATAAAACAAAATCGATTCAAACAAAAGACCAAGCAACAAAAAGAAATATAAATACGGGAGAAATAGAACTAGAAAAAGAAAAAGAGCAAACATCACATTACATAAAATGACACTGATCGAGCGAGCAGTCCAGCGACGGGTCACGTGATCACACCGGCCCGGCCCCTCCACCCCCCCAGTCCACCCCAACCACCCCGTTTTTGGCTGAAGTGGAGGAAGAGGAGGAGGAAAAGGAAGAAGTAGGAAGAAAAGGAAGGAGGAGGAGGAAAGTAAAGTCGAAATAAAAGGGAGGAAAGATGAGGAAAAGGAAGAAGGAGGAGGAACGAGGAAGAATACAGAAGAGGATGATGATATGCTATTTAGTAATTCAAGATCGTCTTTTCCTTTGCGGCTAGAATATCAATGATATTCTATAACAATCTTCAATTCATATTTGGTTATTCTGGATAACTTTCTTATAGTAATAGTAATTGTAGTAAAAGTAGGAGAGGTAGTAGTAGTAGTAGAAAAAAGAAGTAATAGTAATATAAGTTGTAGTAGCAGTAGTAGTAGTTGTAGTAGTAGTAGTAGTAATAGTAGTAATAATAGTAGAAGAAGTAGCTGTATAAGTAGTAATAGTAGAAGTAATAGTATTAGTATTAATATTAGCAGTAGAAGCAGTGGAAGCTATGAAGTAGTAATAATAGTAGTAGCAGAAGTAAACAGAAGTAGAAGTAGACGTAGTAGTAACAATAGTAGTAGAATCTATATAGCAATAGTAATTATCATTATTGCTTCGACCACACGCCATTGCAACCACCACTCAACAATCCTCGTCACACTAACAGATCCCCAAACGAAACAGCAAGAGTGCACTCGTAACCACCACTTAGACACGACCCACATACCGACAGCGCGGAAGTATACCGTGTCGGGACATAGAAGTAACGAATAGCGAATGGCATGCTAACCGTTCAAAGAAAATTGGTACCGCTCAATGCAAAAGGCTTTTAAGGAAATGACTTTTTTTTTTTCTTAGAAAGGCCGAATACAAATGGTATGATAAACGCGCACGCAAAAGCAACACGCAAAGGGAATTACATATATATATATATATCGATTAACAATGAAGATATTATGATAGCCCAGACCGACATACTATATACATACACAGATAGACAGACACGCAGACATGCACGCACGCACACACACACACATCCTCCATATGCCCCATACCGTTTCCTTTTTTAATTATTCAATCTCTCCCCTATAGCTCCGAGGACACAGTACCTACGCCGAGTATGAATGATTAATTGATACCGGGGAAAAAAAGGAAAGTTAAAAAAAAAAAAAAAAAAAAAAAAAAAAAAAAAAATATATATATATATATATTAATATTTATAAATATATATATATATATATATATATATATATATATATGGGTGTCGTTAGATTATATCTATGTATATATTTTTTCTTTCTTCCTTATCCATGACCCAAAAAAGTCTTATGTATCAACTAAATATTTGATGAAAAAAAAAAAAAAAAAAAAAAAAAAACGGGAGGGGGCGCGGGGGAAGGGAAGGGAGGAAGGGGGTTATAGCATGCTAGGGTCACCTGACGTAATCGCCATATGACGTGTAGAGGTGGAGTCAACCTGTATAACCACATAATGAGAATGAGGGGAGGGGAGGGAATGAAGGAAAGAGGTGGGGGGGGTGGAAGGGAGGGGAAAGGGAAAGGTAAAGTGAACGGCGAGAGGGGGTAAAAGGGGAAGGGAAGGGAATGGGGAGAGGGGATCAGGGAGGGGGAATGGGGAGAGGGGATCAGGGAGGGGGAATGGGGAGAGGGGAGAAGGGAAGGGGAATGGGGAGAGGGGGACAGGGAGGAAGAAATAGGGGAAAAGAAAGGCGAAATGACAAATGGAAGGGAGGGAAGAGGGGGAGAAAAGAGGGCGTGACAGAGGGGCATGAGGCCAAAGACCGGAAGACACCGGAAACCAAGCGAGTTAATTGTCATGACCCGTTCGCTCTGTAACAGGCCGCGTAACCTTTGACCCAGGCTCAACAAACTCACCGGCAACGTTATTCGAAACCCTAATAGGAAAAAAAGTAAAACCAAATCAATGAATAAATCTTAAGTCTGAAAAGAAAAAAAAGACACTAAAACCGTAAAATTAATTCAATCTACCGTGCAACAAAGAATGGGCATACCAAGACCACTTTGCAACATCTCTTGAACTTCCGGAAAAAAGGTTTTTCTATTACTATCACTATCGTTACAACCGGTATCATTGCCACCATAAACCTTAACACCATAGCGTCAATAATAATAATAATAATAATAATCACAGTAATAGAAATATTTTTCCCCCTAAAAATCCTTAGTGAAAAGGCACGTCTTGTGACACCATCTGTTTGCGTACTTAAGTGAACAAATAGATAAATAAATAAATCGAGGGCGAGGAAGAAAGGACAAAAAACGAGAGAGAGAGAGAGAGAGAGAGAGAGAGAGAGAGAGAGAGAGAGAGAGAGAGGAAGAGAATGAGAAGAGAGAGAAAGAGAAGATAGAGAGAAAAAGAGAGAAAAAAAAAGCGAAAGACCAAGCAGGTATGTCCAACAGACACGGAGTATAACCTGGACAGACACACGAGCACCACAGCGTCATGTTATACCACGGCGGACATGCACATTGTCTATATCCTCCCCCTCCCCCCCTCCTCCTCCTCATCCCTTTCTTTTTTTAATCTTATCTTTCCCTCCTTTCTCAGGCGAGGGGGCTGGTGGAAAGGGATAGGATAGAGGAAGTAGAAATGGAAGGGAGGAAAATAGGGGGGTTAAGGAGGAACGAGGCTGAGGGAGAGAGAGAGAGAGAGAGAGAGAAACTAGATAGATAGACCTACTTCCACCTCAGGCTAAAACCAAAACAAAACATCAAACACGGAAAAACAAACTAATCTTTTCATTCTATTTCTAATTTCTTTCACACTCACAATCTTAAAAAAAAAATCTATTTCTAGGACTAATCTATCAACCTGCACTAAAATACACCTTCAAGTCGCGTCATACTGCACGAAAGTGTCTGCTAAACGACGCACTCAATAAAACAATCAATAACCTGGAGGCAATACATTGCATCCTCTATCATAAATAACCGTCAAGATTTATATTGACAATAACTAACGGTGCAAAGCCATTGTTCCTCCGACCCCATCATTACCAATTGCTTGGTTTGATACATACACACACACACACACACACACACACACACACACACACACACACACACACACACTCTCTCTCTCTCTCTCTCTCTCTCTCTCTCTCTCTCTCTCTCTCTCTCTCTGGTTAATATCCCAAAACCTTAATATCGAACAATTTCACAATCTTTCCCCACCAACCCCGTTCACACACAGACACATTTTCACACGCTGAAGTTCAAGGTTTTTTTTCTTATCGTACAGGCCGCCCTTGTATCAAGATAAGAACGTAAGACTGGAGGGGAGGGAAGGGGAGGGGAGGGAAGGGGAGGGGAGGGGGTCAGATGCGAGGTGGGGTGAGGGGAAACGTAAACGGAGAAGGGAAATAGTTAAGTTATATTTTGGAGGGGAGTGAGTGAGGGAGGGAGTGAGTGAGGGAGGGAGGGAGAGGGGATAGTTATGCCTAGGAATATGCAGATTTTGAGGATGAGGATGAGGAGGAGAAGGGAAAGGGGAGGGACGGAGGGGGAAACGGATGGATAAATCAGATACGTGGCCAAATTAGTACACTAATCTGAACGCATAAGAAGATCCAGGGGGGGGGGGGTGAGGGAGATAGACATGATAGGAGGTAAGATGAGGGGGAAAGGCAAGGGAGGAGAAGTAAGGCTTAAGGGACACGAGTATCACGCGGCAAACACATGTCAAAACAATAACAAACAGACGCCCAGTAGGAAGATAAAGAGGGAAGGAGGGAGGGATGCAGAAGGGACGAAGGGAGACAAAACAGAGGGGATGGAGACAAGAGAAGGAGGGAGGGAAGAATACAGAAGAGAAGGAGGGAAGGGAAGAAGGCAGAAGAGAAGAATTAAGAGAATAGGGGGGGAGGGGGTTAATACGGACGAGCGAACGGTTTAGAAACGCTTTTACATAATTACTGAAACCGTCTAACGGCGACCGACGCCACGGACACCCGCTAGTTAAGGCCGATGACACAGGTGAAATGACAGGGGAGGGGTGGGGAGGGGAGGGTTCGGAGGGGGAGGGGGTAGGATAGAGGGTGTAGAGGGGGTAGGAGAGAGGGGGATCACGGGACGGGTTGAATAATGACACTTTTAATCTGTAATACTAGTTGCTTCGTATAAATTATCAAAATCATATAGGAAAATTACAATTAAAAATGGTTAAAAGAAAAGGGGAAATAAAAAGAAAAGGGAGAAAGTGACAGACAGAGGAAAATAATAGAAAAAAAAGGAGAAATAAAAATAAATTAACTTTAGAAAAATGAAGATAAACCCACACACCTGTAGAAAAGTGAAGCAACACAAGTGGCCATAATTGTCTCTCTCCATGATGAGGATGCGCGTTTAGTGAATTCAACACGGAAGACCTACAACAACAACAACAACAACAACAACAACAACAACAACGACGACGACTAGCATTTCCAAGGTCGTCGTTTTGACACCACATTCATCCGCAACAACAGGAGTCGTAGTACAAGCAAATCTCAACATAAACAAGTGTAACGAAAAAGTAGGCAGGTTATGATAAAGTAGGGCAGATAATCACTAAATAATGAAGATAATTACACTCATCATGATATTACTGCTACTAACCATAAAGATAATGATAACACTCCTAATAACAATAAAAAATATTACGTTACTCCAAATAATAATGATAACACTTTTTACAATGATAATACTGGTAATACTATAGCTACTACCAATAATTATCATAATACCGCCACTAACAACAGTAATGATACTAATACTCCTACCAATAATATCGATACTACTACTACTAGTACCATAACAAAAAGACGATTATATTAAAACGGGCAATAGCAATAATAAAAACATTAATGATAGCAATAATGATCAATATCATACGACAAGAACTCCATAACCAGTGATTACTTCAATGGTCGAGGGCCAGGGGGAGGGATGGGGGAGGCAGGAGGAGGGAGGGAGGGAGGGAGGAAGGAGAAGGGAGGGAGGAAGGAAGGAGAAGGGAGGGAGGAAGGAAGGAGAAGGGAGGGGGGGGAGGGAGGAAGGAGAAGGGAGGGAGGGAAGGGAGGGAGGGAGGAAGGAGAAGGAAGGGGGGAGGGAGGGAGGGAGGAAGGAGAAGGAAGGGGGGAGGGAGGGAGGGAGGGAGGGAGGAAGGAGAAGGGAGGAAGGATGGAGGAAGGAGAAGGGAGGGGGGATGGAGGAAGGAGAAGGGAGGGGGGAGGGAGGAAGGAGAAGGGAGGGGGGAGGGAGGAAAGAGTGAGGGAGAAAGAAGGAAGGGGAGGGAGTAGGAAATTTGAGGGAATGGGAAGGAGTGAGAAAGGAAGGAAGGAGAAGAGAGGGAAAGGGAGAGTGTGAGGGAGTATACCAATGAGAGAGAGACCGGTAGGAGCGGAGGAACCGAATGAGGGAATAAGGGAGCACAGGCGCAAGGAGTCAGGGAGTGAGTCAGGGGGAAGTAAGGGTGAACGCACGGCTGGTCTTTGTTCCCAGGGTTATGACCATTGTGTGCTTCTGACCTCGGGTGAGGGAGGGAGGGGGGAGGGGAGGGGAAGGAGGTTCTGCCTCATGTACCTGTGGGGCAATTAAGAGGAGAGGGGGAAGGGAGGAGGAAGAGGGAGGGGGGAGGGAGAGGAGGAGGAAGAGGGAGGCAGAGAGATGAGGATGAAGATGAAGACGAATATTATTAAAAGAATGATAATAATAATGATAACAATAAGAATAATAAGAAAAAAAGAAAAGAAAAAAATCATTGACGCTAAACCATTCGCTATGGAATAACATAACATTAACTACCACTCCAACAGTTACGAAACGCTCCGCTATTTACTGTCACGTCAAAAGCACATCATTGAAACATCCCTACAATTCGCTACAGGAAATTGACACCATCACTACACAAGGCCATTGTACTGAGATGGTGACATCATGACACCATTGCCAACAGGACAACTCTATTTCCAACACTAATTTCCAGTTAAGTGACGACATCACGTCATCCGACTATTTTTATTTTATCAGAGAAGAAAGAAAGAACTTCCAAGCTTGTCCTAAAAAAATGTTTTTAATTAAAGACATCCACTTGTTCTTGCTTTTGTTTTTTGTTTGTGCTCTCTCTCTCTCTCTCTCTCTCTCTCTCTCTCTCTCTCTCTCTCTCTCTCTCTCTCTCTCTCTCTCTCTCTCTCTCTCTCTCTCTCCCACTTTCCATTTACACCCGACACTTTCGCCGTAGCGGTGGAGTGTCGAGCGGCCGTCGTAGAGTCACAAAATGATTGAGGTCACACGCCCCTCTCGGCTCTCCTTCGGCGAAAGGCGGAACTTGGGGATGGGATGGGAGGGAACGAGGGAGGGAGAGAGGAGGGGAAAGAGAAAATGGAGAGGAGAGGAAAGGTGAAAGGAGAGGCAAAATGAGGGGATATGGATGGGAGGTTGAGGGTGAAGGGGGGCGGAGGTTATCGAGAGGAGAATGGTATGAGAAGAGAGAAGAGGAGAGAAAGAATACATGAAACCCCAGCGAGAGAGAAGGAACAGGAGGGGAGACAGAGAGACAGACAGAAAGACAGACAGACTTCTAACGGCCAGTAAGAATCAATCCCTTTAAAGATCGCGGCAGAAAAAGCGTCACGTACAAGTACTCGCTTACGTAACTCGGGGCTCGGTCAGTCGTGACGACCACCGCCCTCGCTCGGATGATCATACGCCCAAAAAGCGACTATTAAGTGACATGACGACGCCCTTCTCCCATCCCCTATTCCTATCCCTATCCCTACCCCCCTCCCTCCTGCTCTAAGTTAAAAAAAATGATAAGCGAAGTGTGTGGAGAGAGGAAAAGACGAGAGAGAAAAGAGAGAAAAGAGAGAGAGAGAGAGAGAGAGAGAGAGAGAGAGAGAGAGAGAGAGAGAGAGAGAGAGAGAGAGAGAGAGAGAGAGAGAGAGAGAGAGAGAGAGAGAGAGAGAGAGAGAGAGAGAGAGAGAGAGCGAGGGGGAGAGAGAGAGAGAGAGAGAGAGAGAGAGAGAAAAAGAGAGAGAGAGGGGAGGAGGAGGGAGAGGAGAGAGAAAGAGAGAGAGAGAGGGAGAGAGAAGAAGGAGAGAGAGTAGAGAGGAGATGAGAGAATCTACTATGTAGTACAGACCCCCTCCCCCACCCCCACCCCACCCTCACCCCCAAACCATGACTGACACGCGGGTTCACCGTGACTACTGCACCGTGACTCCCGCGAAACACGGGTAATATTGGAAATGAAGACACCCATTTACGACTTCTCTTCAGTACCATTCGAGGTACGAAGAGCCATCGATATATGGAAACGAGAGATTGAGGAATTCCAAGACGTTTTCTTCCTCTCTCGTGTCTCGCTTTCGTTGCTAACTGAAAATGCAGAATCACGAAACTGATAAAAAATGAAAACTAAAAAAAAACAAAAAACACCCGTCTTCTCTTCCTCTTTTTTTTTCCAGCTATATCGCTTTTTGCATTAGATATATCTCGCTCACGCTCACACACACACACACACACACAGAAGAACAGATAGACACACATACATTAAAAAACAGGTGCCACTCCTCTGCACGCTTTGTTAGTGTGGGAGATGGGCGTAATGCGGGAGGGCGGGAGGGAGGGAGGGATGGTGTGGGATGGGGGTGATATAACCCATCATTACCGTACCTGCAGATTTCCCCATCGTACTTGCCATATATAGGTTATTGCACTCATGAACGCAATAAATATATATACATATACATACATTTTCCAACCCTTGACAATATTATTTTATATCATCATTATCGTTAAAAAAGAAACATTATCATTACTATCATCATCATCATCATTACCATCATTATCATTTTTACCATTGTTCTTTACTCTATCTAAAAGGTTTTCTTTTCGTCTGTCTTTATACCGTTAATTATGATGTTTGCTTCCTTACAAATAACAGAAATAATAAAAAAAATGATTATGATAAGAATTGAAAATAATAATGATGATAATTATACCAATAACAATAACTCTTACGATTACTATCATCATCATCATCACAAGAACAAGTCAACAAGAGCAACAAAAGCAAAACCACCACCAATAATAATAACCATAAAACAGCAATAAGAATTAACAGAAATATAAAAAACCAGTCTCTCCATTCAGTGTATTTTACCTTCTTTAAAAAGTCGCGATGTATTCTTTCAACGGAGGAAGAAAAAAATGGTAATAGATATATATTCCACGAGGGCACTTCCAGTCAACAACGCAAGGCACAGATTGCGTTTTCAAAAGCAAACAAATCTGCGTCCTCTGAAGCAACAGCAACAACAATAATAATAATAATAAAAACAGTCTGTGGTGTATCTGCAGTCTGAATCTGCAATCGTACTGTCAGCTTATTTCTGCAACCGTATCGTATCCGTCCTACACGCGTTCCCGTATCCGAACTCGTGTCCAGTCCAACAAGCAAAGCGGACAGCCGGGTCTTGCGCCCCCTACCCCCCCCCCTCCCCTCCTCCGTCACCTCGACCCACACGAATGTAAACAAGGCCACAGAACCACGTCGTCAAGAGAAATTCAAGTACCCACTTTGGGCACATTAGGGCACTGGCTTCATTTCCATTGTTTGCGGTTCCGATTTTTTTATGCCTATAATTTTCATCAGTGTGTTAATTGCCACGCGCGCTATCATCATTACAATCTTTATCAATATTATTTTATGTCATCATTATCGTTAAAATAGAAACATTATCATTACTATCATCACCATCATTACCATCATTATCATTTTTACCATTGTTCTTTACTGTATGTTTTCTTATCGTCTGTCTTTATACCGTTAATTATCATATTTACCTATTCTATTGTAGCTTTTCTTTACAATATGGGAAGGGAGGTTTATTCCCACTTTCTGTAGAGCGATAACACAACAGGAAGGCGTTTATGAATAATAACTTTTCGCCTTGGCATCTTATACAAACGAAACCACCTTCCTCTCTCCTCCTCCTCCTTTTTTCTTCTTCTTCTTTTCTTTCTTTTTTTCTTCCTTTCTTCTTCTCCTCCTCTCTCCTTCTCCTCCTTCCAACAAAAAACCTATCTCGTGGTGCCCTTTTAATCATTATCATAATAATCATCAACATCAATATAATCATTCACCTGGAGTCAGACGAGGTCACGGGAGAGCCTTTCGAGCCGGGGTCAAAGGTCAGGCGACCCGGCACGTGCATGGCTGGCCCTTTGGAAATATCTCGACGTGACGTGTAAGAAATTCGAGAAAAGACCTTTACAGATGCGAAACATTTATTGACATTTCTTTCGCATTTTCCGCATAACATTTTACTGAACCAAAGACAGGAACGTAATGAAATAAATAAATAAACAGAAAGAAACAAAGAAGGAAAAAGAAAAAAGAAATGGGACAACTTGGAATCACGGGAATTTATCTGTCGTCAATATCGGCTTTTTATATGATGTAATCATCGGCGATTTTTTGCAATTACTATCAGAGATTGGCACGTCATATATCGGAGTTTATGAATAATTATAAAAAAAAAATCATACATTTCCAATCACCCAAAATTACGAGCTACAAACATCCCCCCCCCCCGACTCCGCCCCCCTACCCAAGTAAGACTCCCCCTGTAACCCCCCTCCCAACCTCCCAACCCTTCCTATGCCAACCCAGATGAACTTTACAATAATAATATAATTAATAACAACAAAATATAATTCCCCTCCCGTATCAGCAGAAACGTAGGCCCATTTCGTCCCGCGTGGTTCGATAGAAACAAAAATACGATGATTCTTGCAAGATCCCGATATCAATACCAACACCCAAACTACCGTGCCATCAAAACAATTACAAAAACACTAAGCCTGACAATCAAAGAAAACAATAAACAGTAACCACAATATAAAAAACGTTAACAACAACTACAGCAACAACAATGAAGCTAACACAAAGAAAAATATGAAGTGGAGTTTCAAGCATAAATGCTGCCATGACCCGGTAAATGGTTACATCATTCCCCGCACGAAGTAGGAGAGGGAGAGGGAGAGGGAGAGAGAGGGAAAATGAAAGGAAGAGAGGGATAGGGGGAGGGGAAAGGAAAGAGAGAGGAGAGGGGAAAGGAAAGGGAGAGAGGGAGCGGAAAGGTGAAGAATTGGGGGAGGGGAAAGGAAAGAGGAATGGAGAAGAATTGGGGGAGGGGAAAAGAGAGGGAGAGGGAGAGAGAGAGGGAGAGAAAGGGAAAGTTGTGAATGGAGAAGGAAGGAGGGATAGGGATGTTAAAGGATGGGGGAGGGCTGAAGAGGAAGCGAGGGAAGTGAAGGGAAAGAGAGAAAAAGAGGAGGGAGGAAGGTGAAGGGAAGGAGACGGACGGAAAGAGGAAGGGAGGGAAAGGTTAAGAAGGAAACGAAGGTGAAAGACATCTCTAACCTCTTTACCGTGTTGCTATGACAGCCTCGCTTCCCTGTCTCTCGGTTCCTCGCTTTTATCTTTATTGTCTTGTGTCTTATGATTCTCAGTCTTTGCGTAGGAAGGTAGGTACGAAGGAAGGAACGAGTAACAGGTAGGTAGGGGGGAGGGGAGGAGATAGAAAGAGATAGAAAGAGAGAGAAAGAGAGAGAGAGAGAGAGAGAGAGAGAGAGAGAGAGAGAGAGAGAGAGAGAGAGAGAGAGAGAGAGAGAGAGAGAGAGAGAGAGAGAGAGGAAAATACTTAAAGAGGAATAAGCGGAAGAGGGACGGGAAAGGAATAGCAGGTACATATCACCTTGCCTGGCTCCTCGGTGTGGAAGGGAAAGGCACAGAGCCACAATGCAGGCTAACCCCCCCCCCCCCACCCGCCGTGCCCTAACCCCACCCCACCTCCCTCTCCCGTAAAAAAAAAACCTGACTATTGTTGTTCCGACTCCCGAGTGCGCGACCCGACCTCACAACCTCACAACCTCTCATAATATTCCTGCTTGGGTCGTGGTGAGCAATGTCGATAACCTCACGGCTTATTCTAGTTCTTTCTCTTTTTTTGTTTTCTTCTCTAAGCTCTATCGATTTATGCTAAGAAAAAAAAAAATGTTGCACATAACCAAACATGCATCGCAAACAAATGTGAAACCTGATATCTTCAGAATATTGTTTTCCAGATTTTTCTCCATTTTCCTTGTTTTCTTGTTCTTGCCACATTCTTACATTCTCATTCTATTTTTTTTATGTTATAGTCTTATATCCTTTGCGTATTCTGGCTATACTCTCATATTTGTATATCCTTGTAATACTCTTATAGTCTTTGTATTCTTAGCCTCCTCCTCATCCAAGCCTCACATTTGCCTCCGTAAAATATTCCTTCATCTTTTCGTATCTTGCATCTTACATCTTAACTTCTTCCTCTGCCGATTGCTGATTCACCGTGTGTACTGGTCCTTCCTCCTTCCCTCTTCCTCCCCTTGTTCACTTTCTCCTAATCTCTCTCTCTCTCTCTCTCTCTCTCTCTCTCTCTCTCTCTCTCTCTCTCTCTCTCTCTCTCTCTGTCTCGCTCTAACGTACAAAAACACAAACAAACACACACACACACACGTATGGGTTCCAAGAAAACCCATATCATAGATAAGAAAGCGACTTTATTTCTTGCATACACATACATACATACATACACACACACACACACACATATTTTCAGCACTTTCTATCCTAAGCACGCACAGTTTCCGAGAAGAGGACGACATAAAAATGCACACTACAGCAAAACCGCCATTAATTCTGGATGGCGTTCATTAATTAATCAAGCTCTCTCTCTCCTCATGTTTGGTAATATATATATAAACGAAAAAAGGCACAGAGAGGGAGGGAAGGAAAGAGAGGGGGAAGGACGGAAGGAGAGAGGGAAGGAAGGAAAGAGAGAGGGAAAGACGGAAGGAAGGGAGGAAGGAAGGAGAAGGGGAACAAAGGGAGGAAGGAGAGGGAGAGGGAGAGAGAGAAGCTCGGCCCTTTTACCTGGACGCCTCTATTGCATAACCAACGAGGATACAGACAAATGGGTTTAAAGGGACGTATGCGAGTATGTGTGTAGGGAGGAGGCGATGGGGGGAAGGGGGGCCAGGGGATGGGTGTGGTAAGGTAAAGTATGGAGGCAGAGGTAGGGGGTGTGGGGGGAGAAGGGTGAGTGGGAAAACAGAGGCAGCATTTTCACACGGCTCTTACACCACTAATAACACTCCGCAATGTCAGAAGGAGACCACATACCGTGGTCTCCTTATTCTCTGTATTCTTTCATTATCTTTCTCTCTCTCTCTCTCTCTCTCTCTCTCTCTCTCTCTCTCTCTCTCTCTCTCTCTCTCTCGCTCTTTTTCACTCCTTCCTCCTCTCCCTGTCCTTTCTCCCTCCCTCCCTCCCTCTCACTCTCTTTCTCCTTTTTTTTCCAAGCCATTCAATCCATCCCGCCAAAATTCCACACACAAAACAAAAACACGAACAAGCAGGACCGCCAACCTGCTCCAACCACCTTCGTAGACAGAGCCCTGAGACTGCACGTAGGGGCCACGCCAGCGACCACCAGCAGGGAAATATCGACCGTAAAGAAAGCACGCAAGAGATATTCGCCTCATGATGGTGCGGTAAGAAGCAAATGACCTCCCTTGACCTTTGCTGCGACAGACGTCACTGAGGATAGGGATGGAGAGTGAGAGAGAGGGAGAGAGAGAGGGAGAGAGAGAGAGAGAGAGAGAGAGAGAGAGAGAGAGAGAGAGAGATAGAGAGAAAGAGAGAGAGAGAGAGAGGTGGAAGTAGAGGAGGAGCAGGTAGAGCGGGAGAGAATGAAGTATAGGAAGGGAGAGGAAGGAAGGGAAAGGACGAGGAGAGGGAGAGAATGGGGGAAAGGAAGGGAAAGGAAGGGAAAGGAGGAGGAGGAGGAGAAGAGGGGAAGAGATAGAAAGATAGAGGTAAAGATATAGACAGGCAGATTGGCAAAGGGATCGAAGGATAAGAAGATAAGGGGAAAGAGGTAAACAAATAGACACGAGGATACTGTTTAGAGTTAAAATTCGAAATCAAGAGAGAGAGAGAGAGAGAGAGAGAGAGAGAGAGAGAGAGAGAGAGAGAGAGAGAGAGAGAGAGAGAGAGAGAGAGAGAGAGAAAAGAGAGGGGGAGGGGGGGGGGGGCACGCCCACTGCAGTCAGGACAAACACAGCCACGTGCCGGCCCCAGCTGTAGCACCTCCACCACCAGTCCAGCAGTTGCAAGCAGGTCACCATCCCGTTATCCACTTCGCTCCTGCGCAACCCTCCCCCCTCCCCCTCCCCCCTCCCGTGTATGGACAACATATGTTTACCCGCATGAAACCCCATCATGTGGACTCCACATAGACGGTAGAGCAGACCCGTCCTACTGATCTTGATTTTCTTTCTAATCCTCCCTCTTCACTTACATTACCTGCCTTGCCTTGCCTTATCTTATAAGAAAAAGTATCGAGAGTATAAACAGGTAAACAAAGGGAGTAAACAAGTAAGAGCGACCGCACAAACAAACAGATAAAGACAGGAATCTCGGGGTGGGCGCGCCGTAGGGGAAAACATTCCTTGGAACCTGGCCACTGCACTCTACGGGGCCGAGTCAATGGTCAGGCAGCCTCAGCATCCGCACGTGATCAGGCCCGCACGTGAATCCCGGGGATCAGCTTCTCCGCCATGCGCATGACCGCTCGGAGACGAAGCTGGCCGTGCATAAGGGCGAAGGCATCGACCCCCAGCGGAGAAATTTCGACCGTCGATGACGCGCGCGCACTTGTAGACACGGGGTTGACTCTATTTATTCTTTTCTGCGTCTCTCTCTCTCTCTCTCTCTCTCTCTCTCTCTCTCTCTCTCTCTCTCTCTCTCTTTCTCTTCCTTTACCTCATTCTCTCCCGCTCTACCTGCTCCTCCTCCACTTCCACTTCCACCTCCACCTCTCTCTCTCTCATTTAATTAGGATCTTTTCCCCTCTCTACCCCTCTTTCTAAAACAAACACAAACAAAGAACACCACGAGAACACGAAAAACAAAGAACATAACGCTGAACAACCAACCAACCAACCAGACAACCAAATCGACCGACGCGTGTGACTGTCTGTCTGCCTGCCCTGCCTGCCTGCCGCTCGCCATGCAACCATATGCTGCAACTACTGAATCCGCACCACGCTGGGCTCCACCAGCTGTTGCATGAAAGGGATGCATGACCTTGGTAGCCAGACAAGGTCACCGGCTTGCGTCTACTGGGGCCCGGGAAGTCGTACCTGTGAGTCGTACCACACACTTTTATTTGCGAATCGTACCTGAGGCTTGTATTTGTGAGTCGCATTGGTGAGTCGTGGTTGTGCGTCGCATCTGGAAGTCGTAGCAGCTATATGTTCCTATACTACTCTTTTTTGTCCCAACACTTATGGTAAATCAAATGACAAAGGAGAGACGAGGAGAAAGAGAGAGAAATAGAAGGGGGGAGAGGGAGAAATAGGGATTGGAAAAGGGAGAGACGGAGAGGAGGGAGGGAGGGAGGGAGGGAGGGAGGGAGGGAGGGAGAGAGAGAGAGAGAGAGAGAGAGAGAGGAGGAGAGAGAGAGGGGGGGGGGGGGATCAAAGGGCGCCAAAAGAACCTCCTCGTGTTCCTTCAAAACAAAGCACGAGCAGCAGTCCCTTTCTCCCTCATGCCTCGTATCGCGCGGGAAAGGAAAAGGCAACGAATACAAGGCGACTCTCTTCCTTTATCAGCATGAAAATAAAAACTCACAGCCCCCCCCCCCCCCCTCTTCTATCTCTCTCCCTTTCTCTCACTCTCACAATCTCTCTCTCTCTCTCTCTCACACACAAACTAACTATCTATCTATATCTCTCTCACCCACACAAACACCCATTCCCTCTCACTCACTCTTTCTTCTCTTTTCTCTCTATCTCCCCCTGTCTGTCTGTCTGTCTCTCTGTCTCTCTCACGCCGCGGAGGGCCTCTCTCACACCTGCCCGATAACAGCGTACCTTCATCACAAAGACGCCGGGGCTTCTTATCTCCTAGACGTCGATACTATTGTCCAGATAATAAGAGGGTCTTGTTGTAAGGCAAGGGTAAGCATGACGCTCTCTCTCTCTCTCTCTCTCTCTCTCTCTCTCTCTCTCTCTCTCTCTCTCCTAACCATGTCTTACAGTGCTTGTATGTCATTTTTGTCCACTTATCATTGTCTTATAATAATTGAACTGATATATTCTCAAGTATATATCTTAATTTATTTATAATCATTGCCTTACAAACATACATATGTAAATATTTATTTATCTATTATTATTATTTTTTAGGAGGAGGATGTACAAGATCCGACACGAAACGAGAAATACGAGAAAAAACAAAAAAACAAAAAACAAAGAAGAAACGAAACACGAGCAAGGACACATCACACCGCACCCCCCCTCCTCCCCCCCCCCTCCATCTTCCCTATAAAACCGCACAGAAGGGATTCCTACAAACCACGAGCCAACCCATCCCCCCTGTCCCCTCCCCCCCAAACCAACTACGACTATGCAACGACAACTACGCCACACGGAGACGACTACAGCGCCTCGTTCACAAGAAGAACAGAGAGAACGACCATCCGTGAGCCAGAGAACGACGATCCGGGAGCCTGCGCACGAGCCACCGCGATTAACGACCGTGAAGAACGCGGCACTCGTGAACGAGATGAACACAAGAACATGCCATTAGAGACCGCAATGAAGAACACGCCACTGAGATGACCGCAAAGTAGAACACTTGGAGAAGACGCCATGCTGACCGTGAAGAAGAACAAGTGAACACACCAAGGGGAATGATGAACAAGTGAACATAACATCAATTACCGCAGTGTAAAACACATGAAGCAAACGTAAAGAACAAGTGAACACGCCACTGATGATCAGGATGAAGAACAAGGGAACATTGAAGACCAGCATGGAAATGTGAACGAAAGGAGAAGGGGGGGAGGGGGAGGAAGGACAACTTCAGCAAGAGAAAGAAGGAAAAAGAAAAAGAACAGGAAGAAGATGGAAAAAAGGAGAATGAAGAAGAAGAAGAAAAGCAATAGCAGAGTTAAAAGGAGGAGGAGAAAGAGAATGAGAAGAAAAAAAGGAAGAGGAGGAGAAAAAGAAAAGTAAAAAATATGAAAAAGACATGGAAAGAAAAGAGAGAGAGAGATAGAAAGATAGATAGACAGATAGATAGAGAGAGAGAGAGATAACAAAGGAAGACTGACAGACAGACAGACAGACAGATAGATAGATAGAAAGGGAAAAAAACAAAGAAAGAAGAGACCGACCGAGACACGGCGAGGCGTCCAGGTGAGGGAGCGTGCGGTCTGCGCGGCGAACCTCGTGGCCGGTCTACAAGGAGCCGGGGGAGGGAGGGGGGGGGGCAAGGGGAGAAGAGGCGACGGGGAAGATAGAGGGGGGGAGGGGGGGAGGGGAGAAGGGGAGAAAGGAAGAGGTGGAGAAGGAGAGAAAGGAAGAAGTGGAGAAGGAGAGAAAGGAAGAAGTGGAGAAGGAAAGGAGGAGAGAAAGGAAGAGGGGAGAAGGGGAGAGGTGGAGAAGGGGTGAAAGGGAGAGGTGGAGGAGAGAAAGGAAGAAATGGAGAAGGAGAGGAGGAGAGAAAGGAAGAGGTGGAGAAGGCGAGAAAGGAAGAAGTAGAGGAGAGGAGGGGAGAAGGAGAAAGGAGAAGGAGAAAGGAGAAAGGGAGAGGGAAGGAGGGAGACAAGGAGAGAGAGAGAGAGAGAGAGAGAGAGAGAGAGAGAGAGAGAGAGAGAGAGAGAGAGAGAGAGAGAGAGAGAGAGAGAGAGAGAGGGGGGGAAGGGAGGGGGGAAATAAGAGAAAGGGAGAGGGTGTAAGAAGAACGAAAAGTGAGGGAAAGGGAAAGAGAAAGAGAATCACACAACCATCATCATCAGTACGAACAAACAAACAAATAGAGTAGATGAAATAAATAAAGTAAAAAAGTAAAAACATATAATATCCAAGAAACGCCCGCACTTTTTACCCGCCTCCCCCCTTCCGCCCCCCATCCCCTTCAGTTTTCTGCCCATGGCGTGAGAAATAGCTGAGGGGGTTGAAGGGGGGTGGGGGTTAGTGAAGCTCCCTAACAGCAATTGCATGAGAACCGAACGACGACTTAATAAACAAAGACAGCTGCAAACACACACAAACAAACGCACACATACACGTTCGCATGCAAGCTCTCTCTCTCTCTCTCTCTCTCTCTCTCTCTCTCTCTCTCTCTCTCTCTCTCTCTCTCTCTCATACACACACATTTATACACACTTGTTTCCGTTACGTCTCGGTCACTTGAGCGTCCTAATCAGCTAAAAACTCTCGACAAATTAAGGGCTGTCGTACATAGGCCTATAATGATCGCAACCAAGCCCGCAATCGTGGGATGTTCCGGTGGGAGCGAGACTCGATAAATCTGACCAAATGACTGATTATTAATGCTGCAACTGTGTACGTGGGGGTGGGGGGGGGTCATTTAAGAATGGGAATTGAAGAAAAAGAAAAAAAAAAGAGAAATTGATAATCACAGTGACTAATACGCGTGGAAAACCATGAAATCATGACATAGTAACCTTATTACTAGCAATGAAAACAAAAACAAAGGGCGAGGGAACAACAGCTGATCGTAAGGTAACATACACAAAATAAATAACAGTAACAAACCTAAAAACCGTTACAAAATCTGCAGCAAGAAGAGTAGAAAACGTAGCAATAACAACAAAAACAGTGTCAAAACTAACAACAGATGTGGCATTTGCAGCATAATCTAGCATTCAGAAAAAAAAATCCATAAATACAACAGTAGCATCAAGTCTCAACAAAAAAACAACAGAAACAACACAAGTAGCGTCACCAGCAAGCATGCATACATACAAACATACACACACAATAAAAGGAGAAAAAAAAATCGTCAACAGCCTCAGCAAATAAAAACAGCAACAGCACCAACAGTCGAAAACAGCAGCTACAACAGCAGCAGCAGAAGCAGCAGCCTCGAGACAA
>NW_028234439.1:5445596-5453096 GCF_977035675.1 Penaeus japonicus
AAACAAAGAGAAAAATAAAATTACATAAGCTGATGAGATAACACAACGGAATAATATTAATTAAAGATCAAGGCATGAAACAAAAAGTAAATAAGAAGGATAATAATAACAACAGCAATAATAATAATAACAATATCATTATACAAATGACAACAATAACAATGGCAATAATACTATTCATGACGAATCAGAAACAAAGCATACATGACAATAAAAAATAAATAACAATTCAAAACAACCTTGTAGTGGAGAAATTGCAAACGAATAAAACGAAAGGAGAATAAATCCGAACAAAGAGGGAGAAGCGAAAACAAAAGAGAACCAAGTGGGGAGCGAGAGAGGGGAAGGGAGAAAAGAAAATGCATGACACAGACGAGAAATATGTGATGATAATAGAACGAAGAAGGATCAGGGAAAGGGGGAGAAGGGGGGGGGGGAGACGAAGGGGACGGGAGGAGGGAAGAAAGAGAAGAGAGGTGGGGGAGGGGAGTAGGGTGAGAGGGGGAGGCTCGGAAGAGGAGGGAGGAGGAAGGGGAGAATGATCGAGAGGGGGAGTGGAAAGAGGGGGTTAGAGTTTTCAGGAAGTGGACAAAAAGAGAGAGAGAGAGAAAGGAAGACAAAGAACGAGATGCACAGAGAAGAGTGGAAAACAGATGTGGTAAAGCGATCGAGCGAGCGAGCGAGAGAGAGAGATAGAGAGACAGAGACCAGAGCGAGACAAAACAAATAAGGGCAGACAAGGGAAGTGACAAGAAAGAAAGAAAGAAAGAAAGAAACAAATAAAAAAAGCGGGGAGCAAGACATAAAAATAATAAATAATAAAATAAAAGGCATATCAACAGACAGATCACATATTCCCCTGATAGACAGGTAGATAGATAAGTAGACAGTGATATCCCTCGTAACCCGATCCTCCAGAAGCGATCGCCCTCGGGATAATAAACGGTCGTCGAGGATCACCTACAACCACAGCCTCGAGGGAAGAAACGGCAGGAAGAAGAGGAACCGGAGAAGGACAGAGAGAGAGAGAGAGAGGAAGAGAAAAATGAGAAGGGCGAGAGAGAGTGAGAGTGAGAGAGAGAAAAAAAAGGACTAGAGAGATAGGGGGAAGGGGAAAAAATACGAGATAAGAAGAAAAGAAAAGAAACACACAGCATGACAAGAAAAAATACATGAAAAACAATCTTTAAAAAAAAATCAATATATCTACCCCGTATACCCCTCCTCCCCCTCCCCCCTAGCCCCACGAGCGTGCAAGGAGCCCCGCCATGCCCCAGATGCCATCCGAGACTCATCCATCCACCAGATACTTAACGACTTCGCGTATCGGTTCCTACGCCCGAGGGCGAAGGTGCGGGCGAGACGAGGAGGGGGAGGAGGGGGGAAGTAGGAGAGGGAGAAGGGGGAGGAGGAAGGGAGGAGGGGGAGGGGAAATGGGGAGGGAAGGTTGAGAAGAGGAAGAGGCAGGAGAGGAGAGGGAGGAGGGGAGGTAGGAGAGGGAGGAGGGGGAGGGGAAATGGGGAAGGAAGGGTGAGAAGAGGAAGAGGCAGGAGAGGAGGTGAGGGTGAAGGTACGAGATAGGAAGGGTGTTAATCGGTGGGAGAAGGGGAGGGTGGAGGGGGGAGGGGTTTGAAGTGGGTGAGCTGGGAGGGGGGATGAAGAGGAAGAAGGAAGGGAGGGAGAATAAGAAGAGCAGGAGAAGGAGAGTGGGGGGAGGCGGCGGAAGAGGAAGAGAAGAGGGATGAGAAAAGAATAGGAGGAATAAAAATAAAAATAGAACAGATCACGGAGGCGCGAAGAAATAATAAAACAACCCGCCAATATAGACAGAATCACAACAAAAACAAGAACAAAAATAGATCAGGGAAAGTGCAGAGGCAAGAAGCGGTGTGAAGAGACAACAAACAAACAGAGGAGGAATGAAAAAAGACGAATCAAGATAGAACTAGAATCGCAAATAAACAAACAAACAAAAAAGTGAAATAAGTTAAAGAAGCTTATGAGCAAGAAGAAAACAAAAATTACACAAAAGCGAAGAATGAAGAAACTTAAAAGAATGAATAGAAAGAAAGAGATAGAGAGAAAAGGAAAAAAGATGCCGATAAAATGAGTGCGGTGATGCTTGCCTGTGCTTGCCAAGTGGGCAGAGTTCCGGACACGTTGGTTGACACGTGGTGAACGGGTGAGGGGGAGTGGGGAGGAGGGGAAGGGAGGAGAGAGGAGAAGGGGGGTGGGGGGCGGAGGCAGGCAGGAATCTCTAGCAAGAACTTGAGTGCTTGTGTGTGTGTGTGTGTGTGTGTGTGTGTGTGTGTGTGTGTGTGTGTGTGTGAGACTGAGAGAGAACGGAAAAAGAAAGAGACGAGAAAAGAGAAAGAGAAAAAAAGAAAGAGAACAAGAGAAAAGAGAAAATAAATAAAGAAGACCAAGAGAAAGAACAACAGACAAAAGAAAAAGAAAAGTCCCAAAGCATTCGCTCCTGTATCCATTTCTGGGGCTTCATGCTATTATTGTCGTTACCGTTGCTATTATTATCCCCACATTCATTCTCCTTCTATCACCATGTCCTATTCTCTTTGATTTCATTTCCCTCCTGTCTCCTTCCTTTCGTATTTCCACTTATCACCATTCTATCATCCCCATCATCATCATCATCATCATCATCATCATCCTTTTCCCGAGTCTATCGTTGTCCCCAAAACTTGGGAGTCCTACACACGAAAATATTCTCGTTCTCTCTTCATGAAAGTGATCCTTTCCTTTATCTTTCTTTACCCATTTTCCTCTTTTTCTTTCCTAACTATACTATTATTTCATTTTTTTCCGAGTATGTATGTATGTATGTATATAAAGAAAAACTACATTACTGGCTAACAGCATACATCAAAACAATTATTTTTCTTTTCTCCAAAATTTCATTTCACTATTACCCCACACCCAACTTCCCCTCTCCTTTTCATCCATATTTCTGTTAATTTCACTCTTGTATTCCTATATTTTTTATTCTTCTATTCTTATTCTTATTCTTTTATCTCTTTTCACCTTCAAAATATCACTATACACTTCTCGCTATCTTCTGCACAGACGTGAAGTGTCATGTAAGTAGACCTTTCCTCCACGACTGTCATGCGGACTCATGCAGATGGTATGCATGACGTATTCTGTAAGCCAGTAAAATACAGTTTCCTTTTTATTTATATATACACACCTAGAAACAATTGATGGGTTTTTCTCTCTAAATAAATAACAATATATATACATCTATCCATCTATCAATCAATCTCTCTCTCTCTCTATAATATATATATATATATTATATATATATGTTTATATATATGTGTATATATATGTAGTGTATATGTGTATATGTTATATATATATATATGTGTAATGTGTGTGTGTGTGTGTATTACAAAGATTAACAATAATAACCACATTAAAATCCAGTGAATAAATAAGGAAATACTTAACATCCATAAGGCAAAACTCTAATAAATGTTTCGTTCTTACCAGATCCGCTCCTACTCTAGCAACATTTTACAACAGCCTTTCCGTGCGACCCGTCTGCGGAATTGTGGGATTTACAAAGTTCACTTGCAGGAGTAGGGGCAATTGCAAATTACCCCAAAACATAATCGGCTTGCGAAAGTTTTTTTTTCTTCTTCTTTTTTTACAAGATTAGTGCAATCCTTGTGCAACCTTCAAACTGCTCCATTGAAGTCAAAAGTCACCTTCATTCAAATGTTTAGGAAAAATAAAAACATTTTCCCGGGCAATTTTGATATAAGCAATAATAAAAAAAAATAAAATCATATAAATATATCACCAAAATAAATACAAAAATAGCTACCAATAAGTACATGTATTTGAAGATGAGCCAACCTTCTATTTTTAATCTACAACATTCCACCGGATTGTAGCACTGCATCTTGCAATGACTTGCAACACCATGTAGCAGCAGCAGCAACCAGTCGATTCATACACGACGAGCCAGTACTAACCAGCTTTGGAAAACATTGCAAATCATCGCCCATCCTAACCTTCCTCTACAGAATCTACGGACCACCCCGCCACATTTCAGTGACCCCCCACCCCACCCCCCCACCCCCACTCACAAAACAAAGACCGTGGTTGCAGTGATGACTCATCCTCAAACAAGATCACAACAAAAGCAGCAAAGAGGGACTGCTTTCCCCCCACTCCTCCCCTCCCTCCCACCCACTCATCCCCCCTCCCTCCACCCCTCCCCCTTACCCCCGCAACACGCCCTCCTTCCACCAATGGCAAAGTACTTTCTCTCCCTTAAAACTGGATTACGTTCAGGAGTCACGTTACCCACACGCGAGCTTCGGTTTTTTCCCGCTCGTCTTGCCGTCGACCTCCAAGCCGCTGGTTCTGCTTCCTTGCGAGACCTTCGAACTAAATCTTACTTGAGGCAAAAACTAAACTCATGCTTATTATAACATTATCCGATATATGTATGTATGTATGTATGTATGTATGTGTGTGTATATATATATATATATATATATATATATATATATATAATATAATATATATATACATATACATATATTTATATACATATATTTATATACATATACATTTATATATATATATATATATATATATATATATATATATATATATATATATATATATATAATGCCGGGTTCAAGAGTCTCTAGTGTTAAAAGAAAAGTAATAACAATAGTAACAAATATAAAATGTCGATAAGATAACAAACAAGTGTAGACAAAAAAATAAAGTTACACAAAAAAATCACTGAGAAAAAAAAGACAAAAGAAATGAAAAGAAAAGTAAAGAAAGGAAGAAAAAACTCCCTGGCAACATTATCATGAAATGTACCAGGCATGTGGGAGTTTGTCTTATTTCTTTTTCTTTTCTCTCTCGGTTCCACAACCCGTCTCGCGCGACTGCTTTGTGAACGGAATCAAATGAATTGCAGAAAAAATGAAGTTTGAGAAAATAAGGAAAAACGCATTTACATACATACATACATACACGCATGCATATTTACTTTCTTTCTTACACACACACACACACACACCTCCCTCCCTCCACAGGTACACCCTCCCTTCCCCCATCTCTCCCACCCACGGGGGGGGGGGGACAAGCAAGCAAACAAGCAAGCAAGCAAAGCCCCAAAGAAAGCTTTAACGGGAAAACACGAAGACCTTGAAGGGCCACCACCTGGCCCAGCTGGTCCGCGACAAGGGCTTGGTTCCCGAAGACACTAGCAGGGCGGCCTGGCTTGGACGAGGGCTTAGGTCGTCCTCAAGGCTTTCCACTTACTGGCTTATTTTTTTTCGCTTTCTTATATGTATTAGAGAGAGAGAGAGAGAGAGAGAGAGAGAGAAGTCGCTAAATTTCCAAGTACAGTCCTTGGTGTAATGATGATCAATCTATCCAATATCGAGACCTTTATCATTCACGGACAAAATTAACTCTACAATAGTATAAATGAGAAAACTTTAATTATGTTATGATAAATAGGAATAAATAACCATATTGAAAAAAAAAATCGAAATACACAGTTACACACAAACCCTACGTCCCTCTGAGCGCCGTCTCAATTAGTGTCTCAGCCTACAGACCGCAGCCTCCCCCTCCCCCTTCCCCGGCTCCTCTTCCTCGTCCTCCCCTTCCCGTGGGCGTGACATTTCCCTTGAACTTGGATGTCTTTCCTTCCCCCCCCTTCCCCCCTCCCGTCCCTCACACTCAAGCAGCGTAGAAGAACTTGGCCGAGTGCAGCCTCGGTTCGCGGAATGCCGTCAACTACCGGCTGTCTCATACGCTTGCGTGGATACAGGGTACGGACATATGCAAAGACATATATACATAAATATATACATACATGCATACACATACACACGCACATATATAGATTATCTCTCTCTCTCTCTCTTTCTATCTGTGTATGTGTGTGTGTGTCTTCTTTTGTTTCTCCATTAAAAAAAACTCATCCTAATCTCATATAAAAAAAACAACAATAATATATTATCCCCAAATCAATCCCCCCCCCCCCCCCCAAAAAAAAAAAAAAAAAAAAAAAAAAAAAAAAAAAAAAAAAAAAAAAAAACTACACACACACACACACACACACAGAGAGAGAGAGAGAGAGAGAGAGAGCAATAAATCCAACACGGGTTGCCACCACGGAAGCAAGACGAAAACCGCCCAGCTGATCGCACCTCCGCTTTTGGGATGCAACGAGTCGAAAGTGCTTGCGAGTGGCGGAGACGGGGGCGGAGGCGGAGGCGAAGGCGGCGACGGTGAAGCCAAAGGGTGTCCTGTCTGGGCAAGGTTTCCCCCCCCCTTCCCCCCCACCGGATCCTGTGTGCGACGGGCAATTGCATCTTTGCAACGCGATACCGTTCTTTCATTGGGGAGGGAGAGTGGGGGGGGGAGGTTGATCGACTCGGAAATTAAACGAAAAAGTACATAGGTAGAGACAGATATGGAGATGGGGTGGGAGGGAGGAAGAGAGAGAGAAGAGAGAGAGAGAGAGAGAGAGAGAGAGAGAGAGAGAGAGAGAGAGAGAGAGAGAGAGAGAGAGAGAGAGAGAGAGAGAGAGAGAGAGAAAGAAAGAGAGAGAAAGAGGAGAGAAAGAGAGAGAGAGAGAGAGAGAGAGAGAGAGAGAGAGAGAGAGAGAGAGAGAGAGAGAGAGAGAGAGAGAGAGAGAGAGAGAGGAGAGAGAGAGAAGAGAGAGAAAGAAGAATAGCGAGAGAAAGACAGAAAAGCGAGAAATACGGATTGAAAGAAGTAAACTAAGAAGAAACAAATAAAGGAAAACAAAACGGGAGATAAACATGGCGCAAAGAGCAAGACGAAATAATTAAAACCGTGAGTGTCAGATGAAAGCAGCGGGTACGTTTCATCCCGCCGGGCATAGAACGGATTGAAGATTGAAGCATGGCAGGTGATGAAGCAAAGGAAGAAGAAAGACTATGATGATGATAAGGAGAAGGAGGAGGAGGAGGAGATGAAGGAGGAGTAAAAGAAATAGAAAAAAAAAGATGAATGAGGCTATGAGGCTGAGGATGAGAAGAATAATAGACGGATACGAATAATAGTAATAAGATGAAAAAGATGAAAAGGAGGATGAGGATAACAATAAAAATAAGATGAGAGAAAAAAAAAAAAAAATCAGCTGATTACCACACCCTTGCTGCTTCCACGATGCAGCCACAACCACCACCCAAAGACGCTGACCTCCGCAATGCATGCAAACACGTGTGGCAAACCAGAGCTCAGCACAAACACGGGGTCAAAATATCAACTTATCAACATCAGAAAAAAGTCACTGCTATTGATACTGACGATGCAGAATCGCCTCTCTACCTCAGCATGAAAACAGTAACAATCAAATCAAAACATGCTTGCATACATACACGCGTCGCACTAACCCCCCCCCCCACAAAAAAAAAAAAAAAAAAAAAAAAAAAAAAAAAAAAAAAAAAAAAAAAAAAAAAAAAGGTG
>NW_028234439.1:5460596-5463096 GCF_977035675.1 Penaeus japonicus
CTCTCTTTATCTATTCCCCCCCCTCCCACCCTTTCTCTCTCTCTCTCTCCTTCCCTCCCTCTCTTTCTCCTTCTCTCTCTCCCTCCCTCTCTTTCTCCTTCTCTCTCTCCCTTCCTCTCTTTCTCCCTCCCTCCCTCCCTCTCCCTCCCCCCTCTCTCTCTCCTTCCTTCCCTCCCTCCCTCCCTCTGAGAAGACGTCATCATCCGTCCATTAAAAGACCCTTACCTGTACGAAACATCCCCTACGACCCCCCCCCCCCCTTCTTGTTTACCAGGAAGACCCCCAATCGTCCTATTGTGCAGTCAAGACGAACAAACGCCCTCAGTGCACCGCGAAGAACGAGGACGATGACGAAGGACGAAGAAGGACGAAGGCGGAAAAGGAGGAGGAGGAGGAGGAGGAGGAGGAGGAGGAGGACGAAGGAGGACGAAGACGGAAAAGGAGGAGGAGGAGGAGGAGGAGGAGGAGGAGGAGGACGAAGAAGAAATACGGGGACATCAGATCAAAGACGGAGGTCGACGATGAAGACCAAGACGAAGAAGAACAAGCGGGAGAAGGAGAGACCGAGCGCATCCCAAGAAGATGAAAGCTTGATGGCGGCCTTCGATTGCATCTCAAGCGAAGTATAGTTTTCCTTTTGTGTGTTCCCGTCGTTATCCGAAGGTTTTCGCTCCTCCGCCTCCGTTATCAACAGTCTATCGATGGATCCTTCTCGCTTCCTGCCCTTTGTTAGCTACGAGCTCCTTACGGACTACTGGGCTACATTTACATTGTTAACGGTACTGTGCTACGAGTTGGTGGTCCTCCTGTTGCATGTAAGAGCGAAATTAGCATCCGTCAGTGACATGACGCATCCCCTTTTTTATTATTTTTAGAACAGCTGGCTCTCTCTGTCTCTCTCTCTCTCTCTATGTGTATGTGTATGTGTATGTGTATGTGTATGTGTATGTGTATGTGTATGTATATGTATATATATATATTTTTTTTTTTCTTCTCCCTCCTTCCCTCCCTTTCATTTTTTTTTTCTCTCTCTCTATTTTCTCTCTCGACCCCCCTCTCTCTCTCACGCATACACACACAAGCACAGACAAACACGTTTCGCAGACTCTTCCTCGCTTCCTCCCTTAATTCGAAACAGCAAACTTCCTGTTCTCTCCCCCCCCCTCCCTTCTCCCCCTTCCTGGCTGTTGCTTAAGAGCCGATTGCAAACAGCTGCATTGCGGGAGAGGCGCTGACACGGCAGAGGAAGGAGATACGTGAGTCAAAAGGGAGTCGTACAGTCGCCGCTTCCTTCGCCGAGTCATGGATGTGGGGATTTCAGGCGACTCATCGCCGGACGGGGAATCACATCACATCACTTCATCAGAGAGAGACTCATCACGGAAAGTGGGATGGAGAATCGCTAGATATCCACAGACGGGGAATCACATCACATCACATCACATCACTTCATCAGAGAGAGACTCATTACGGAAAGTGATATCCACAGATGGAGAATCACATCACATCAACAGAGAGATCATCACAGCACATAACCTCAGCAAAATGAATTATCACATACAACGGAGGATCATGCTACCTGCAACCATCGCATGAAAGAGCGTAGAGTGCAGACGTGTTGCGAAAGGGGTGAAAATCAGATGCATGATGAAAACAGGGTTATGTAAGAAGGGAGAGATAGGAAGGGAGAGAGGAGGGGATTAAAAAGAGAAGGAAGGGGGAAAGAAAGGGAGAGGGGAGGAAAGAGGATGGGTGGGTGAGGGAGAGGGAAAGGTAGAGAGAAGACGAACGGGAAAGAGAGAAAAAGAGGATAGGAATGGAGGAGAAGGAAAGAAGAGAAAGCGAAGAGAGGTGGAAAGGAGAGAAAGAGAAGAGAGAAATAGTACAAAAGTTGAGAAGAGAGAGATAACTAGGAAAGGGAAGGAAGAGTACTAGAAGTGTGGAAGTGAAAGATAAAGAAAGAAAGAAAGAGAGAGAGAGAGAGAAGCGCAGGCAGCAGGTGGCCAAGTAGAAGGTGCCAACTCCCCCCCTCCCCCACTCCAATCTCTCCCTCCTCCTCGCCCCCCCCCCCCTCCTCCATCTTTGTTCCCCTACATCTCCCTTGTCACATCTTCCCAAGGTCAGGAGAAACCCTCCTCCCTCTCCTCTCCCCTACCCCACTCCTCCTCCTATCCCCTACCCACCTCCTTCCCTTCTCCCCAACCCACCTCCTTCCCCTCTCCCCAACCCACCTCCTTCTCCTCTCCCCGTAACCCCCCTCCTGCCCCCCCCCCTCCTTCCCTGCAGAATCACCACTTCGACCAATGACTAACAGATCGGTTCCTCGCAGCAGGAATGGCACTAAAACCAAAGGACAAAAATGCCCAATATGCCAACGGGGTGACGGCATGTACCCACTGGCATCACGCGGGGGATGGGCCACACCTCGAGCGATGCCCCACGCCCGCGGCCAGATTCGAATTCGTCGAACTCTGGCAAGGAGGGAGGAAGGAGAGGGAAG
>NW_028234439.1:5470596-5498096 GCF_977035675.1 Penaeus japonicus
ACACACACACACACACACACACACATATATATATATTATATATATATATATATATATTATATATATATATATATATATATTATATATATATAATGTGTGTGTGTATGTGTGAGTGTGGATTGTATGTATATGTATATTTATATATATATATATATAATATATATATATATATATTATATATATATATATGTGTGTGTGTGTGTGTGTGTGTGTGTGTGTGTGTGTGTGTGTGTATGTGTATGTGTTATATTTACTTTACATACATACATATATATAATATATATAAACATATAAATAATATATAAATATAAATATACATATGTATATATAAATAAATATATATATATATATATTATATATATATACATATATAAATATTTATGTACACATACATACACAAACACACACACACACACACACACACACACACACACACAACACTACACACACACATATTTATATATATATATATATATATATATATATATATATATTTATAATTTATATTATGTATGTATAGTAATGTTGTGTGTATGTGTAGTGTGTGTGTGTGATGTGTGTGTGCCTGGTGTGTGTGTGTAGTAGCGTCGTGGTGCGCAGCGCGCCGGGTGCGTGTTGTCCGACGTGTTGGGTGCGCTCGATGTGGTTGAATGCGGCCACGATTCCAAGTACTTGGACAAAGGGGGTCGCTAAACAGCCAACCTAGAAACTCCCTCCCCAAAATACAAGTGACAGCAATCTCGAAGACAGCGAGAAAGGTCCCGGCCCAAAATAACACTCCAGCTGAGCCGAGGACCCAAAGCCCCAGGCGATTCTAAAGGGGCCAAGTCATCACAAAGGAAGAGGGGGACGGTGGGGAGGGGGGAGGAAGAGGGAGATAGGGAGATATGGAGAGAGGTAGAGGTAGAGGTAGAGAGGTAGAGGTAGAGAGAGAGAGAGAGAGAGAGAGAGAGAGAGAGAGAGAGAGAGAGAGATAGAGAGAGGAGAGCGAGCGAGGACAAAAGAGAGAGAAAGAGAGAGAAAAGAGAAGAGAGAGAGAGAGAGAGCGAGAGAGAGAGAGAGGGGGGGGGCAATAAAGAGAGGAAGAGAGATAAAACAAAAAAGAGAGAGAGAGAGAGAGAGAGAGAGAGAGAGAGAGAGAGAGAGAGAGAGAGAGAGAGAGAGAGAGAGAGAGAGCCTGGCACTCCCTAGCACTTGGCACAGGTGACCTGTCTTGGGGTAGCGAGTCCGTGACGACCTTGGCCGGGGTCAAGACGCAACGCCGAGGCCTTCGCAACCATCGACTCATCCCAGTCCTCATTCACTCACACTCACACACAAGTATGTAATCATAATCATAATAATGATATAAGCAATGATAATAATAATAATCGTAATAATAATAGTATCGATAACAATAATAAATAAATAAACAAACAACCAAAACCTCAAACTCATCGCCGCGGCCATAATCTCCCGGCCAAATCCGCGCATGACAACCATCAGAAACGGTAATGAGAGCCACACGTAATCCCGGGCCGCTCCCCCCCTCCCCCTCCCCCTCCACCCACCCACCTTTTTCATACGGAATATACCTACCATAGCGTCCGGGGGAGAAAAAAGATCCTATATAACGCGGCATTTACAGCGGTAAACACACACACACACACACACACACACACACACACACACACACACACACACACACACACACACACAGAAAGAAAAAAACAGTATTCATAAAATTGTGCAAACTCACCAACCTGACATCCTAAATCCGGAAGTTCTAAGTATAGCATTTACACAACAGACTTTTCACACCTTTATTTAATGGGTGAATGCCTGGGAATAAATTTAACCCTTCGACATTCTGGATAAAACAACGTTCTTAAACATGACTGAAGCAACGCAGATACGTGAATGATCAGGAGACACACAACTAAGTGCTTTGTTGCACGCACTCAACACAGTCACACACAATTGTATCTCGTTTATCTTTTTTTTTTGTATAAGGAAATAGCAAAGTCATGACTACGACAGTCAATTTTTTTAAATCTCTATTCGTTCGACAATCCGCCATTCGCTTCACCGTCCTCCAGGAAATATCGCCTTATCAGCTGACTGAGTCATCTGAGATGTTACACTTCCCCTCCCCCTCACCCCCTCCCTCCTTGGAACCTGAGCCATGCGAGGTCAAGGTCCTTAAGGCGACCTAAAGCCCCCCTTCTCCCCTATCCCTCCACCCCTCCTCCCGAAGACATGCACGAAATAACCCCCTCCCCCCACCCCCACCCTCTATCCCTCTCCCACACCACAAACACACACACACTTAAAGGGAGAAATCTTTGTAAACATCAGAGACAGCACGCACTTGCAAGCTGTTTTTCCCTTAGTTTTCTGCAAGATCTATATCCGCAATATGGTGCGTCTTGGGGGGGGGGAGGGTGGGGGACGGGGGGCAAGAGAGGGGGGGAACAAAAGGGGGTAGGGGGGGGGAAAGGAGAGGGGGCGGAGGGAGGGGGGAGGGGGAAGAGGAGAAGCGGGGAAAATTGATAGTGGGGGAGGTTGGGAACAGGGCGGGGGGTGGGGCGGTATTCGGGGGGAGGAGGCATGGCGGGGACAGAGGGGGGGAGGGGAAGGGAAGAGGGGGAGGGGAGGGGAGTAGAGGGTGGAAAAGTGTGGGGGGAGGGGGGGTAGGGGTGTGGGAAATCAAAGGGTATGGGGGTGAGGGAGAAAGGGTGGGGGGAGGGAAGAAAGGGAGGGAGAGGGGGGGGTGGGGTATAGGGGAGAGGGGGAATAGGGGGAATAATGGGGACGAGTGTGGGAAGGGGGGATCAGAGGGGAGGAAAGGGGGAAGGCGGGGAGGGGGAAGAAGGAAAAGGACTCGCGAGAGGGGGGAGGAGAGATGGGGGGAGAAATGGGGGCGGAGGGGCGAGGAAAGAAAAGACTTTAAGGAAGAAGAGGGGGAGGGGGGGAGGTAGAAGGAAAGGGGGGCGGTAAATACGAAAGGGGGAGAAGGGGGGTGCGGGGGAGGGATAGGGAAGGGGGGGAGGGGCGGGGGGGGAAGAGACAGGGGACTGGAACTAGAGAGGGTAAAGGGGGAGGAAAGAACTAAGGGAGGGGAAGGGGTGGGGGGAGAGGGGGAGGGGGGGAGGGAGGGGGATGGGGGTGCAGAGAGGATAGAAGGGGGACAGGGAAGAGGGGGTGATTAAAAGGGGGGCAGGGCAGGTGTAAGGAGGGGGGGAGGGACGAGGGGGGAGAGGGGGAGGGGGGAGGGAAAGAAGGGGAAAGGGGGGAGGGGGGGAGGGGGGAGGGGAGAAGAGGGGGGGGTAGAAGCAGTACAGGGGGAAGGAAGAGGGATCGATGAGGGTAGGGGGGGGAGGAAGGAAAGGGGGAGAGGGGAGAAAGAAAAAAAGGGGTGGAGGGGAGATAGAAGGACGTGGGAGAAGGAGTTGGGAAATGGGAGGGAAGGAAAGGGGGGACAGGGGGGTGGGGAGAAGAAGAGAAAGGAGGGGAGAGGAGGAGAGGGGGAAAGAAGGGGGGGAGAGAGGAAGGAGAGAAGGGGAAAAGGAGGGAAGGAGGAGGGGGGTCAACAGGGGAGGGCGAAGAACTGGGTGGAAGAAGGGGAAATATTAGGGGGGAGGGGGGGGGGGAGGGAAACAGGGGGGATATAGGGGGGAGGGGTAGGGGGGGAGGGGAGAATAAGGGGGGAGGGGGAGGGGGGTAATGAGGGGGGAAGGGGGAGGAAGGGTTGGGGAAAGAAGAAGAAGAGAAAGGGAAAAAGGAAAAGGGGGCAGACCAGGGGAGAAAAGGGGGGAGGAACAGCAGAGTGGAGAAGGGAAAGGGAAGGTAGATAGATGGGACGAAAGGGGGGCAAGGGGGATTTGAGAACAGAAGTAGAGGGGAGGGGGGGAGGGGAGAGTGGATGGTAGGGGGGGGAGGGGGGGATGGTGTAGGGTAGGGAGGAAACGAATAGAGAGGTTTGAGGGGGGGGATGGGAGATAGAAGGGGGAGTGCCGGGGGGGTAAAGGGGGGGGGGGAGACGGGGGGTGTACTGGGGGAGAAACAGGGGAGAAAGGGAATGGGGGGGGAGGGGGGAGAAAAAAGGGGGGGAAGGGAACATGGGGGGTTAGTGAGGGGTGGAACATTGAAGGAGGGGACGAGGGTAGCGGGGGAAAGGGCAGGAGGATAGGGGGGGGGAGAAGGGGGAGGAAGGGGAGAAAGGGGGAGGGATGGGGAGGGGAGGGGGGAGGGGAATGGAGGAGGGGGAGGGAGGGGGGTGGGGAGTAAGGGGGGGGGGGGAAGGGGAGGGGGGAGGGCAATAGCAAGAGGGGGAGTTGGGGGGAACAGAGGGGATGAGGGGGAGGGGAGGGGAAAGGGGGTTGAGGAGGAAGGGGGGATAGGGGGGGAGGGAGAAATAAAGGGAGGATGTGGGGTGGAGGGGGGCAGAGGGAGAGACAGGGGGGAGAGGGGGCGCACGGGGAGGGACTGGGGGGGAGGAGGCGGGGTTAGAGATAAGGGGGGGTAAGGGAAGGGGGGAGATGAGAAGGGGAGGGGAGGAGGGGCGGAAAGGGGGCGTGGGGTGAGAAGATAGAAGGGGGAGGGAAGAGTACGGGCAAAAACTAAAAGGGGGAGAGGGGGAGAGAGGACGTGGGAAGGGGGGAAGGGGGTACTAGGGAAAGGGGATGGAGGCAGGAGAAGGGGGATAAGGGGGGGAGAGATAGGGGGGGGGAGGGGAGGGAAATTAGGGGGGAGAGAAGAGGGGAGGGGAAGGGGGGGGGAGAAAAGGGGGGAGGGAATGGAGGGAAGGAGGGAGGAGGAAGGGAGAGGGGGAAGAAGGGGGGGGGAAAAGATTAATAGGAGGGGGCAGATTAGGGGGGGAATTGAAAGGGGGGCGGGGGGGAGGGGGGGGTGGAGTATGGGGGGCGAATGAGGAGGGTTAGGGGGGAGGGAATAGGGGGAAGGGGGGAGGGAGGATAGGGGGGAGGGGGGTAAGGGGTGGGAAAGGATAGGGAGGTGGGAGAGGGGGAAGGGGGGGATGGGACGGGGGGTGGCAAAGGGGAATAGGGATAAGAATAGAGGGGGGGAGGGGGGAAGGGGGAAGTGGGGGGTGGGTGGTGCGGAAAAAAAGTTTTAGGGGGTGAAAGAGGGGAAAAGGGAGGAAGGAGGGAGGTAGGAAGGAGAGAGGGGGGAGGGGACAACAAAGGGGGAAAAGGATGGGAAGGGAGGGATAAGGGGGGAGGGAAGAAAAGGAAGGAAGGGAAGGAAATAATATGGGGGAGGGAGCAGGGGGGGAAAGGAAGGGGGAGGGTATAAAAAGAAGGGGAGGGATAGGAGAGGGGAGAAGGATGAGGGGGAGGCATGTAACGAGGCATCTTTCGACCTAGGAGGGAGGGGGAAGGGGGAGAGAAGGGGGAAGGGGAGAAGTGACAGAGGGCGGCAGGGGGAAGGAGGGGGGAGGAGGTGGGGGATATGGGGGAAAGGGGGGAGAGGGAGGGGGAAAGGGGAGGGGTAGAGGGAGGTGGGGGGGGGGGGGTGATTAGGGAAACTGGGGGGAGAGGGGGGAAGGGGAGGGGAGGGGGAGAGGGGGGAGAGGGGGGAGGGCTAGGGGGGAAGGTAAGGGGGGAGATGGGGACTAGGGAAGGGGGGAAAGGGGGGGACAATAGTGGGAATAAGAGGATAAAACAGGGGGGGGGGGATAGTGGTGGCGAGAAGACAAGAGAAAGAAAGAGGGGCAGGGGAAGGGAGAGGGAGGGAGGGGGGGGGATAATAGGGAGGGGACAAAACGGGGGAAGAGGATAGAAGAAAGGGGGGGAGGGGGGAGCAGAGGGGGGAGGGGAGAAGAGAGGAAAGTAGGGGGGCAGAGAAGGGGGGTGGGTGTAAGGGAAGGAAGAAGGGGGAGAGGGGGGAAGGGGTCGGGGGCAGGGGGGAGGGAGGGGGGATAAGGGGGTGAGGGAGTGGGGAAGAGGGGGGGAGGGGGGAAGAGAGGGGGGAAAGAGGGGGGAGGGGGGGGGAGGGGGAGATGGGGGGGGGGGGGGGTGAAAGGGCGGGAGAAAGGGGGGGGAAGAAAGTGCATGGGAGTAGAGTGGGGGTAGAAGGGGGGAGCACGGAGGGGAAAGTGGGGAATTCAAGAGGGGGGGGAGGAGAGTGGGGGAAGTAGGAGGGGATAGGTAGGTCGGGCAGGGGGGAGGGGAGAAAAAGAGGGGGGTAACGGGGGGTGACCATGGAGGGGAAAGGGCATATAGACTAGGGGGAACTATAAAGTACACGGACGGGGGGGGAGGGGGGGAAAGGTGGGGAGGGAGGGGGGGAGAAAAAAAGGAGAGAAAGGGGGTAAAGGGAGGAAGGGAGAAAGGAATGAGAGAGGAGGATAGTGGGGGGAAGAGAAGCCGGGGAAACGCATGGGGGGGGGGGGGGATGGGGGGGGGAAAAGAGAAGAGGGGGGAGATAAGGGGGTGAGAGGGGGATAAAGGGGGGCAGGGGGAGGCAGCGGGGAGAGGAAAGGGGGGAGGGCGGTAAGGGGGAGGGGAAGGGCAGGAGGGTGGGGAGGAGCAGGGGGGGGGAGGGGGGGGGAGTAGGGGGGAGATGGGGGGAGGGGGGAGGGAGTAGGGGGGAGGAGGGGATAAGAGGGAGGAAGGAAGACTTTAACAGGGGGGTGGAGGGGGGGAGGTGGGAGTGGAGGGGTGCAGGAGAAGGTGGGGGAAGGGGGGGGAAGGGGGGGGAGGAGGGGGAGAATAGGGGGGGAGAGGGGGAGGGGGGGAGCGGGGGAGGGGGAAGGGGGGGTAGTAAGGGGGGCTATTGGGGGGGGTGGGGAAAGGGGGGCAGGGGAAGAGGTATGTGGGGAGGTAGTCGAGGGGGGAAGGGGAGCAGGGGGCGGAGCACTGATATGGGGGGGGGGGCGATGTAGGTAGGGAGGGAGAGGGGGTAAGGAAGGGGGAAGGAAACAAGGGGGGGGTAGGGGGGGAAGGGAGAAGGGGGAGGACCAGGGTGGGGAAAGAATACAGGAGGGGGGGAGGAGGAAGAGGGTGAGGGCAATGGGGGAGGAATGGGGTAGTGGGGGAGGGAAAATGAGGAGGGGGGAGGGGGCGGGGGGGGGGAAGAGAAGGATAAGAAGCGGAGGGGGGGGGAGAAAGGGGGGAGGGGGTGAAAAAGTAGAGAAGAAGAAGGGGGGGAGTAAGGGATCGGGAGGGGGAGGGGGGAAGTAAGAGTAGAAGGGGGGGGAGGAGAAGGGAAGGGAGTGAGGGAGTGGGGGGGCGGGGAGAAAAAGAAGGAGAAGTAAGTAGGGAGGAAAGTAGGGGTGAGAGGAGAAAGAAAGAGAAAGGTGGAAGAAAGAAAGGGGAGGGGGGGGGGGGGAGGAGAAAGGGGGGGGGGAGGGGGGAAAAAGGGCGCGGAATAAAATTGAGGGAAAAGGGAGAAGGGAGTGGGGCAGGGTAGGGGAAGGGAGAAAGGGGCTCGGGTGGAGAGACGGGACTAGGGGAGGGGGAGGGGACAAGAAGGGGGGATAGAATAGAGAAGGGGAAAGTGGAAAGCGGAAGGGGATGGGAGAGGGGGGAGGAGGGGAGAGGGAAGATGGGTGGAAGGGATAGGGGGATCGACGGGGGGACGGCATAGGGAATGGGGAGAGGTGAGGAAGACAAATAGGGGGGGAAAGGGGGTAAGGGGGAAATGGGGTTAGGAGGGAGGGGGAGGGATAGAAGGGTGGGATAGGGGGTGTGTGTGTGAGGGGTAGGGGGGTAGAAAACAAAAGGGAGGGGGGGATATGGGGGTAGGGAAAGGGGGGGAGGGGGAGGGGAGAAGAGACAAGAGAGGGGGGAATTGAGGGCGTGGGGGGAGGGGGAAGGGGGGAGGAGGAAAGGGGCTCAGGGAGAGAAGGGGGGGGGAGATGGGGGAGGGGAAGGAGGGGGGTGGCGTAGAAGGGACAGGGTGGAGGGGATGGAAGGGACCACAGGGGAGGGGAAAGGTTAAAGGAGTAGGAAATTGAGGGGGGAGACAAAGGGGGGGGAGGGGGGAGGGAGGTGAAGGGGGGAGAGGGGGAGGGGGGGGGGGGGTGAGGGGGGAAGGGATGAAGGGGGGAGGGGGAGGAGGAGAAGGGGGGGAGGGGGGGAGAAGGGAAAGAAGGGTGCACTGGGGAAGGGGGGGAGAAAGGGAATAAGGGGAAGGGGGAAGAGGTAGGGAGGGGAGAAGGGGATGGTGGGATGGAGGTGAGGGGGGGAGGGGGGAAAAAGGCTGGAAGGGGGGATGAGAGAAAGGAGGAGAGGGGGGGAGGGGAGAGGGGGGAAAGGAGGGAAGGGGGGGAGGGGGGGGGGGGGGGTGGGGGGCGAGGGGGGGATGAAGGGGGGAGGGGGGAGAGGGGGGCGGGACGGAGGGAGTGAGGGAGGGGGGTGAGAGAGGAGAGGGGGTAGGAGGGGTGAGAGGGGGGTAGGGGGGACGGGAGAAGTGTAGGGGGGAGGGAAAGAGCAGGTGGGGAGGGGAGAAAGGGGAGGAGAGAGTGGGGGAGGAGGGGAGATGGGGGGGAGCGGGGGGGGAGGGCAGATGATAGATGGGGGGGCGAGAGGGGGAGGGGGCGAGAAGGGGGGAAAGAGGAAAAGGAAGAGGGGACATGGGGGGGGAAGAAGGGGGTCAAAGGGGGGAACGAGTGGGGACAGAGGAGGAGGGGGGTTAAAGGGGATGGGGACGGAAAAGGGGGGGAAGGGGGGAGGAAGGATGGAAGGAGGGGGGGAAGGGGGGAGGGAAGAGGGAGGGGAGGGGGAGAAGTAAGGGGGGAGAAGGGGGGAAGAGGGGGGAGGGAGGAGAGGAAGAAGGGGGGGAATGGGGGGGGGTAGTAGAGGGAGGGGGTAGGGGAGGGGGGATAGCATTAGGGGGGAAGGATTGAGGGAGTAGGGAGGAGGGGGGCGGAGGGGAGAGAAGAGGGCGTTAGGGAGATGGGGGGAGGGGTGGAGGGGGTAGGGGGGTTCCAACAACACTATTGAGGAAGAGGGAAGAGGGAAGTATTAGGGGAGAGGAGAGGGAGGGGGGGAGGAGGGGGGAAAGGGGGGAAGAGGGGGAGGGGGAAGATAGAGGGAGGGGGGGATTAGGTAGAAGAAAAGTGGAGGGGGAGACTGGGGGCACGCGAAGGTGCGGAGGGGGGGAGGGGAGAAGGAGAAAGAAGGAATGGGAAGAAGAGGGGGTTTTGGGCGAGAGGGGTGAAGGATAGGGATAGGAGGAGGGGGAGGAGGAAGGGGGGTAGGGGGGGAGGGGGGGAGAAGGGAGGAGGGGAGGGGGGGAGGGGAGGGGAGAGAGGGGGGAAAGGGGGAGGGAGGGGGGAAATGTGGGAGATGGAGAGGAGAAAGAGGGGGGGGGGCATTATGGGGGGAGGGGAGTGGGGATACAGAGGAGGCGGGAGTGGGGGGGGGGGGGGGGAGAAGGAGGGAGAGGGAACGAGATGTGGGAAGTCCAGGGGCGAAGTGGGGGAGGCGGGACGAGGAAGGGGGAGGGGGGACACGGGGGGTAGGGGCGGGGGAAGAAAGAATAGGGCGAGAAAGGAGGGGGGGAGAGGGGGGTAGAAGAGGGGAAGAAAGAAGGGGGATGAAAAACAGGGGGGGGTAGGGGAGAAGAAAAAGGGGGGGAGGGAGGGAGACAGAAGAGGGGGGACGGGGAGGGGAAGGGATGGGAGGTGGGGGGAGTGGGGAAGGGTGAGGGGGGACGGGAGGTGGGGAAGGGGCAAGAGGGAGGGGGGAGTGGAGAGGGTAGGGGGGGGGATAAAGTGATGGGAGTTGGGGAAACAAGAGTGGTGCAAATTGGGAGGGAAAGGAAGGGGGGATATGAGAATATGGGGGGGGGTATAGGGGGTGATGTGCTAAAAAGTCAGTTAAAAGGGGGAAGGGGGAGGGGGAAAGGGGGAAGTAGATAGAGGGGGGTAAAGGGGGAGGGGAGAAGTGGGGGGGGGGGAGGGGAGAGGGGGGGGGGGAGGGTGGAAGGGGGGGAAAAAGGGGGGAGAGGGGAAAGGAAGGGGGGAGGAAGGGGAACGTATGGGAGGAGAGGGGAAGGGAAAGGGGGGAGGAGAAGGGGGGAGGGGGGAGGGAGATGGTGGGGGGGAAAAAATAAGATAGGGGGGGGGCAAAGGAGGGAAAGGAAAGGGGGTATGAGAAAGGGGGAAGGAGGGGGGCAGGGGAAGGAAAGGGGGGAGGGAAGGGGGGGGAGGGGTTCGTGGGGGGAAGATAGAAGGGGGGGGGAAAAGGGGGGATAAAAGGGTATGGGAGGGGGAATGGGGGGGGATGGGAAGGGGGGAGGGAGAGAAAGGAAGGTGGGAGGGGGGAGGGATAATTTAGGGGGGAGGGGAGGAACAGGGGGGAAGGAACAAGGGGGGGGAGCAACAGAAAAGGGGAGGGGGACGGGGTGAGAGGGAGCTGGGGGGTCATGGAGAGGGGTGCAGCAGGGGTAAAGAATACGGGGGGAGTGGAGGGAGGGGGGGACAAAGGAGAGCGGGGGAGGTGGAGAAAGAAAGGGGGGGCAGGAGTGGAATGAGGGGGGGGAAGGGGGAGCCCACCAGATAAGGGGGGGGGGGGAGGGGGATAAAAAGGGGGGAGGGGAGGAAAGAAAAGGAAAAGAAAAAAAAATGGGGGCGCGGAAAAGAGCCGAATGGGAGGGAAAGGGTGGGAGAAAAAGGGGGGGAAAGAAGTGGGGCGGGGGGAATGGTCGGGAAGGGTGAGGGGGATAAGGGATCAATGGGTAAAGGAGGGGGGGAAAAGAGTGAGGGGGGAGGGGAGGGGAAAGAGGATGGGGGTTGGAAAAATAACGGGTGTAAGATGGGAGAAATGGGGGAGGGGAGGGGGGAGTGCAAGGAGAAGGGTATTAGGGGGTTGATAGAGATAAAGGGGGGGAGATGGGGGGGAGGGGGGCAGGGGGGGGGGGGGGAAATGTGGGGGGGGAGGGAGCAGGGTGGGGAAGAGCAGGGGGGACCAGGGGGGGGAAGGGGGGAAAGATGGGGTGGGGAGGGGATGAAGGGGGAAAAGGGATAGAGGGGAGGAATAAGGGGGGAGAGAGGGGAGGGGGAGAGGGGGAGAGGGGTCTAGAAGGGAGAGTGGACGAAGAGAGGGTGGGTAGGAAGGGGGAGATGGAGGAGAGAAGAAGAATCAAAAAATAAACGAAAGGTTGGGGGGGCTGAGACGAAGGGGGGAAGGTAAAAATGGGGCGGAAGGGGAGGGAGGGAGGTGGGGGGGGAAATACGGGGGGAGAGGGGGGAGGGGAGGGAAGGAGGGGATGATAGGAGGGGGGTAGGGGGCGAAGCGGGGGAATAAGAGGGGGTAGGAATAAAAGGGGTTAAGGGGAGGGGGGAGGGGAGAAAGAAAAAGGGTGGATAGGGGGGGGGGAAGGGGGAGAGGAAGGGGGGAAATAAAGGGGGTGAAGGAGGGGGGGGGTAAAAGAGGGGGAGGGGTGGTAGGGGGAGAGGGGGGAGGGGGAGAGAAGAGGGGATAAAGGGTGGGGATGGGGGGGATTGGAGAGGGAAGAGTGATCATATAAGGGGGGTAAGAAGAGGGGGGGCAGGGTCGCAGGGAGGGGGGTGTATGCAGGGGGAATAGGGGAAGGGGGGTGGGGGGAGGGGAGGGGGGGAAGGGGGGAATGAGGGGACAATGGGGGAGATTGGGGGGAGATAGGGGGGCAGGGGGGAAAGGGGGGAGAGTGGGGGGGGTGGGGAGAGGGGGGGGGGCAAGGGGGAAAGGGGGGTGATGGGGGGAAGGGAGAGAAAGGGGGGAAGGGGGAGGAAAAGGGGGATAAGTGAGGGGGAGAGGTATTAAAAAGAGGGGGAGTGGGGGAAAAGGGAAGGGCAAGGGAGGTGGAGGGATGGGGGAAAGGGGGGGGGGGAGAATCGGGGGGAGAGGAGAGGAGGGTAGGAAGGGGGGAGAGAATTAACAGGGGGAGAGGGGGGAGGGGAAGGGGGGAAGGAAAGGGGAGGGAGGGGGGGGGGAGAGGATGACAGGAAAAGGAGGGGGGAGGGGGAACGAAGGTTAAGGGATAAAGGGAAGATGGGGGGAGGGGGATGGGGAGTGAGGTAGGGGGGAAAAGGGGTGGGGGAGAGGGGGGGCGGGGGGAGGGAGGATGGGGTGGAGGAGGGGTCACTAGGGAAAGGGAGGACAAGAGGAGGACAGGACGGGGGGATGAGGGGGACCGAGGGAGGGAGGGGACAGGGGAGGGGGATAATAGGGGGGAGGGGAGAAGACAGGGGGGAGGAGAGGGGAGGGGAGACAGAAAGGTGGGGGGAAACACGAGGGGGCGGGGAAAGAGGGGGAACAGAGGGGGCTAAGGGGGGGGAGGGAAAGCTAGGGAATGGGAGGAAATAAGGGAGGGGAGAAGGGAGCAGAAAGGGGGGAAGGTAGGGGGTGAGGGGTGAAAGGGGGGAGGAGGGGGAAAGGAGGGGGGGGGATAAGGGGGGAGGGGGGAAGGGGAAGGAGAAAGGAGGGGGGGAGGGGGAAAAGGGGGGGATGGAAGGAGGGGGAGTGAGGGAGAAAGAAGGGGGAGGGAAAGGGAAGGGAGGGGGGGAGGGAAAGGGGGGAAGGAGGGGAAGGAAAGGGGGGAGGAGGAATAGGGGGGAGGGGAAGGGGTGGAGGGGGGGGGGAGGGAGGAGAGGGGGGGGAGGAAGGGGGGAGGGGGGGGGTAGGGAGGAGGGGGAAAGGGGGAGGAAAGGAAGGGGAGGAGGGAAGGGGGGGAGGAAAAGGGGGAGGGGAAGGGGGGAAAGTGAGAAGGGGGGAAAATGGAGGAGGAAGGGGGGGAGGGGGAAGGAGGAAAGGAATGGAGGGGAAGGGGGAGGAGGGAAAGGAAGGAGGGAGGAAGGGAAAGGGGGGAGGGGGGGGAGGAAGGGGGAAAAGGGGGAGGGGGAAGGAGGAAAGGGAGGGGGAGGAGGAAAAGGGGGAGGAAAGGGAAGGGGGAGGAGGGAAGGAGGAGGGGGAGAGGGGGGAGGAGGAAGGGGGGGAGGAAAGGGGAGGGGGGGGGGAGGAAAGGGGGGAGGGGGAAGGAAGGGGGGAAGGGGGGAGGGGGGGGGGGAAAAGGGGGGGAGGGGAGGAGAAAGGAAGGGGGAAGGAGGGGGGAAGAGGGGGAGGAGGGGGAAGGAGGGGAGGAAAGGGGGGGGAGGGAAAAAGGGGGAAGGGGGGGGGGGAGGGGAAGGGGGGGAGGAGGGGAGGGGGGGGAAAGGGGGGGGAAGGAGGGGGGGGGAGGGGAAAAAAAGGAGGGGGGGGGAGGAAGGGGGAGGAGGGGGAAGGGGGGGAGGAGGGAAGGGGGAGGGAGAAAGGGGAGGGGGAAAGGGGGAGGAGGGGAGGAGGAGGAAGGAGGGAAGGGGGAGGGGGGAAGGGGGGGGAGGGGAAGAGGAGGAAGAGGAAAGGGGGGGAAGGAGGGAGGAGGAAGGGGGGGGGAGGAAGGAGGGGGAGGAGGGGGGGGGAGGGGGAGGGGGGGGAGGGAAAAGGGGGGGAGGGGGAAGGGGGGGAGGAAGGGGAGGGGGAGGGGGGAAGGGGAAGGGAGGGAGGGAGGAAGGGGGGAGGAGGAAAGGGGGGTGGGGGGGAGGGGGAGGAGGAAGGGGGTGGGGAGGGAAAAGGGGAGGAGGGAGGGGGGAGGGAAGGAAGGAGGGGGAAAGGGGGGGGGGGGGAGGAGGGGGAAGGAAAGGGGGGGGAAAGGGGGAGGGGGGAGGGGAGGAAGGAGGTGGGGGAGGGGGGGGAAAGGAGGGGGGGAGGAGGAAGGAGGGGGAGGGGGGAGGAGAGGAGAGGGGGGAAGAGGGGGAAGGGGGGGAGGAGGAAGGGGGAGGAGGGAAGGGGGGGAGGGGGAAAAGGGGGGAGGAAGGGGGGGAGGGGGAAGGGGGGAAGAAGGGGAGGAGGAAAGGGGGAGGAAGGAAAGGGGGGGAAGGGGGGGAAGGGGGAGGGGGGGGGGAAGGAGGAGGGGAGGGGGGGGAGGAGGGAAGGGGGGGGGGGGAGGGGGGGGGGGGGGGGGGAAAGGAAGGGGGGGAGGGGGAAAGGGGGAGGGGGGAAGGGGAGGGGGAGGGAGGGGGGGAGGGGGGAAGGAGGGAAAAGGGGGAAGGAGGGGAAGGGGGAGGAGGAAGGGAGGAGGGGGGAAAAAGGGGGAGGAGGAAAGGGGGGAGGGGGGGGGAAGGGGGAGGGGAGGAGGGGGGAGGGGGAGAAAAGGGGAAGGAAGAGAAGGAAGGGGGAGGAGGAAGGGGGGAGGAGGAAGGGGGGAGGAGGAAGGGGGGAGGAGGAAGGGGGGAGGGAGGGGGGGGGGAGGAAGGGGGGAGGAGGAAGGGGGGAGGAGGAAGGGGGGGAGGGGAAGGGGGGGGGGGGGGGAGGGGGAAAGGAAAAGGGGGGGGAGGAAATAAAGCGGGGGAGGAAACGTGGAAAGGGGGAGAAGGAAAAAGAGAAGGGGGAAAAGGGGGAGGAAAAGGGGGAGGGGGGGGAGGAAAGGAAAAAGGGGGGAGGGGAAAGAGGAAGGAGGAAAGGGGGGGAGAAAAAAAGGGGGGGGGGGGAGGGGGGAGGGGGGGAGAAGAAGGGGGGAACTGACTAATTAGGGAAAGGAAGGGGAAACAGGGGGGAAGGAGGAGGAAAGGAAGGGGGGGGGGGGAGGAGGAAGGGGGGGGGAAATGGAGGTTGGAAAGGGGGAAGTGGAGGTGGGGGGGAGAAGGGGGAGGGGAAGGGGGAGGAGGAAAAGGAGGGGAGGGGGGGGGAAAGGAATAGATAATAGGGGGGGAAGGGGGGAGGGAAATAAGAGGGAGGGGTGGAAAAGGGGGGAAAAGGGGGAAGGGGGGGAGGGAAAAACAGGGAAGGAGGAAAGGGGGGACTCCGAGGGGGGGGAGGAAAGGGGGAGGGGGAAGGGGGGGAAGGAGGGGGGGGGGAAAGGGGGAGGGGAAGGGAAAGGGGGAGGGGGGGGGGGGAAGGGGGGTTAATAGAGCAAAAAAAAGGGGGAAGGGGGGGAGGGGAAAGAGGAAGGAAAGGAAAGGGGGGAAAAAAGGAAAGGGGGGAAGGGAAAAGGGGGAAGGGAAGGGGGGAGGGGGGGAAAAGGGGGAGAAGAAGGGGACATCTTGGGGAGGAAAAAAGATGTTGGGGGAGGAGGGGGAGGGGGGGAGGAAGGGTGATGGAGGGGGGGAAGGGGGGGACCCCCATCCTCCCTCCCTCTCCCACACCACAAACACACACACACTTAAAGGGAGAAATCTTTGTAAACATCAGAGACAGCACGCACTTGCAAGCTGTTTTTCCCTTATTTTTCTGCAAGATCTATATCCGCAATATGGTGCGTCTAGGGGGGTGGGGGATGGGAGGGGGGAGAAATGGGGAGAGGTAGGGAGAGATAAAGAAATATGGCGAGAAGGGCGGCGATAACCTCGTTTCTAGAAGTATTAGTAATAATAATATGGGCAACAATAATAATGATTATTAATAATGATGACGATAACATTACCAGTAATAGTAATAATAATAACAATAAAAATGGGGGGGGCGGCGGCCGTGAGGGCATGACAAAAACAACAACAATATTAAAAAAACAAGGAAATGAAACCAAAAAAAATAATAACATCAATACTACTAATACCAACAATAACATCAAAAAAACAATATATATCATAATATTAATAACGAAAGTCAGAAGCAACTGGAAAGCGTGAGAGCATGAGCGGGCGAGCGGGTGGGAGGGTGGGCGTGAGAGCATGGGCAAGTATGGGCTCCTATTTTCCTTAAAGGTGAACTGCCGCTTCCTCCGCTCCGGTAAACCGCTGGCTGTCCCGATTGACCGGCGGTATTTTGGGTTAAGATGTATTCGCTATCGGTATCGGTGGGATAATTAGTAAGATTCGTTCAAGAGGAAGGGGGGAGGGAGGGAGAGAGAGGGGGTGAAAGAGGGAAGAGGGGACAGCGAAGGCAGGGAGGGAGAGGGGGTGAAAGAAGGGAGAGGGAACAGTGAAGGCAGGGAGAAGAGAGAGGGCGGGGGAGAGGGAAAAAAAGGAAAAAAAAAAGAGGGGAAAGAGAGAGAGATCCAATAGAGCTATTCCTGAATCAAAACTTTAAAAGACATTGTTTACAATTGAAACAAAAAAAAAAAACAAAAAACAAGCAAACACGTTTCCCCCCTCCCACCCCTTCCCCCCGCCCCAGGCTCTGCTAAAGAAGGAAAAAAAAAAGTCCTTGAAGACTAGACCGATATTCTTTGTCTGCGAAACTGCTATGCCTCGATACGCTACTGCCTGTCTACTATACAGTGTATTTGGTCTAATATTCTCTCACTTATCCCCTTCTCTAAGTGGACGGTATCTAGGTGCCAGACCGACCACTTACCCGTCTATTTCTATCCATGGAGTTACACTTTTTTCAAACAGGCGGAGGGGTGTAAACATGTGTTTTCCTGTATTTTAAGCACTTATTTCTCTCTTTTCGCGATGATTACTCTATCTCCCTGTTTCTTCTTTCCACTTCTCTCCCTTTTGTCTACCTGTCCCTGACCACCTACATCCATTCATACATTGTCCACCTGCTTAAAAAAAGTGTCGATAGGCCTACTTTAATATTCATTGCTTCATCTTGGTGTTCTCCCCCACCCTCGCCTGACACACACCTAAACAAGAGTTTTTTATTAATATTTTTGTCACATTCACTCAGTTTTGATTTTAAGGAACTCGTTTACACCTTGAACTACCCTACTGTGTGTATGCTTTGTCTTTTTCTTATCGTTTACTTCTCCATGTCTATTTATCTGTTTGTATATCCAACCCGTCGCTTCTTTAGCATCCCCCCCTCCACCCCCTACCCCCAAATTCCAAGAAATAAAAAAGACGAAAAGAACAAGAAACAAACTTATCAAACATGAAGTGAACAGAAAACGAACAAGAAGCGAACGGAAACCGAAGACAAAACAGAAGGCGACCATAACGTGAACAGGACACGAAGACGATAGAAAGAAAACGTGGACACCACCACCAGAACCACAACCGTAATAACTAAAAATAACAATCTTATAACTGATAGAACGGCCGAAGAAGACACAGAAGCAACTCCCTCCTGTATTGACCATGAAGCCGGTGGATGACGGTCGGGCGGATGACGGCCGGGATTTCAAGGCCACGTGAAGAAAGACAGAGAGAAAGAAAGAAAGAAAGAGAGAGAGGGGGGGGGGGGGGAGAGAGAGAGAGAGAGAGAGAGAGAGAGAGAGAGAGAGAGAGAGAGAGAGAGAGAGAGAGAGAGAGAGAGAGAGAGAGAGAGAGAGAGAGAGAGAGAGACTTGCCTCGGGCGTGGGAGGCGCTGGTGTTATATGGGCAAGACGCATTATTCACCTGTAACACATGGGCGGGGGGGGACTGAGGAGAAGGGAGAAGGGAGAAGGGAGGAGGTAGGAGGAGGAAGAAGGGAGAAAGGGACATTAAAGAAAGAAGAAGGAGGAGGAGGAGGTGGAGGGAGGAGTAGGAGGGAGGACGACGGGAAAAGGAAGGAAACAAAACAAAAAAGTGCAGAGGGACGGGACAGAATAGGGGGAGGGATGAGGAAGAGGCAGTAGAGGGGAAGATAAAGAGAGGTGGTAGTGGAAAAAAAAGAAAAAAAAAAGAAAAAAAAAGAGGGAGGGGGAGAGAAGAGGGACAGCAGAATGCTTACGAGGCAAAACACAAAAAGACTAAAGTAAGGTTATCTTTGTCCCTCCTTCGCAACATCGTCAAGTCGAGATGAAAACGAGAACCAAAAGCTTTTCCGGACGGTGGGGAGGGGGGGGGGGCGAAGACAGAGAAATAACATACTAAGAAAGCGAAGTGGAAAATGCCGTAACAAATCGCATAATTAAACGAAATACCAGCTAAGGGTAACCCCAGAATGCTGAGAGAGAGAGAGAGAGAGAGAGAGAGAGAGAGAGGGAGGAGAGAGAGAGAGAGAGAGAGAGGGAGAGAGAGAGAGAGAGAGAGAGAGAGAGAGAGAGAGAGAGAGAGAGAGAGAGAGAGAGAGAGAGAGAGAGAGAGAAGTGAGAGAGAGAGAGAGAGAGAGAGAGAGAGAGAGAGAGGAGAGAGAGAGAGAGAGAGAGAGAGAGAGAGAGAGAGAGAGAGAGAGAGAGAGAAGAGAGAGAGAGAGAGAGGAGAGAGAGAGAGAGAGAGAGAGAGAGAGAGAGAGAGAGAGAGAGAGAGAGAGATAGAAATAAAAAGAGAGAGAGAGAGAGAGAGGGGTGAAAAAAGTCCCGTATTAGGAGCCCTACGGACGGATGGGATGGGATGGGAAAGAGGGTCTTAGGAAGCCGGCAGGTTTGGGGCCACGTATGGGGAGCCGGCACAAAGGGAGGGTGCTCTCACACGCTCGCTCGCTCGCTCACTCACTCACACATGCGGTCTCGTCCACGAAGAAGAAAGGAAGGAGGGGGGAAGAGAGAGAGAAAGAGACAGAGAGAGTAGATAGATAGATAGAGAGAGGGTGGGGGAGAGAAAGAGAAAGAGAGAGAGGTGGGAGGGAGAGAGAGAAAGAGAGGTAGAGGTAGAGGGAGATAGATGGATAGATAGATAGATAGAGAGGGGGAGGGGGGAAGGAAGGGAGGGAGAGGGAGAGGGAGAGAGAGAAAGTGAGAGTGAATGAGTGGGAAAGAGGGGGAGACAGACAAAGAGAGAGATAGATAGATAGATAGAGAGACAAACAAAGAGACGAGATAGCCACATGCTTATAAAGCAACTCCTCCTCCCCCCCCCCCAAAAAAAAAAAAAAAAAAAAAAAAAAAAAAAGTTAAAGACAATATGTCGTTTTCGCTCTTAACAGCAAAATGCCAAACGTCGAGAGAGAAAAAGACAACAGGGCTGACGAGCCTCAAAGGAGCGCACACTCCTCCCTGTCCCCCGTATCTAATCAACTGGACAACAACTACTTCATGAACAACAGTGCATGACACAGAGTGCGGCTTCGAACGTCTTTGAGGAGAGGAGATAAGGAAAAATAAAATACGAAAACAAATTCGAGTTTATATGTTTAAGTTTTGTAGGTTATATAATTTGGGAAAGTAAGAGAGGATGGGAGGAAGGAAGGAAGGAAGGGAGGGAGGGAGGGAGGGAGGATGGGAGGGAGGAAGGAAGGAAGGAAAATGTGGGGAGGGAGGGAGAGGTGGGAGAGAAGGTAGGGAGGGGGAGATGGGAGAGGGAGAGGGAAATGAGAGAGAAGAGAGGGAGGGAGGGAGAGGGAAATGAGAGAGAAGAGAGGGAGGGAGGGATAGAAGGAAGAGGGAGAAGAGAAGGATAAAGAGGAAGAGGAAGAGAGAGAGAGACGTGAATAGGAGCAGCAAAGCGCCAGCCAGGATGGATGAAATGAGACTAAAGATCCACCAGAAGATTAGAGCAAGAAGAGGAAACAGAAATTGCAAACGACAAGAAAATTACTCGGAAAACGGAACCAGGAAATGATCCCAGTGTAAAAAAAAAAGAAAAGAAGACGGCGGAATCATAGCTATTACGAACGGAAAGAAAGAAAGAAAAAAAAGAAAAAAAAAAGAAAAAAAAAAAGGGATTTTCAGGCGAAATTACTACGATTAAGAATTCAAGTAATGACATGCACACAGCGACAAACACAGCCAACTAGAGCGAAATGTGAAACGTTATCAGAGGCCTGTGATCATGTTATCATGATGGAATCCCCAAGCTATGTTCACGTGCCCCCCCTCTCCCTCTCTTCCCCTCCTTCCTCCCCCTGTCTAATATGCCTCCTCTTCTCTCTCGCTTATCTTGGACTGATAACGAGTGCGGACCCTGTTCGTTGACCCGAATGCTTTTGCCTGATGTAACAGAGCCTATCCTATCCTATCTGGTAGAGACTATTGTTTCCAGAAGTTGGGGGGGGAGGGGGTACTAGGGAATGCCCTGTACCATATTAGGAAATAATATAAGTCACACATACACTCACACACAGGCCTCCAAGACAGACAAAACGCTGACAAAGACACCAAAGATAACGAAAGATGTTTACAACCGGCCTGACGTCAGCCCTTGTGATTATTATCCTTTTACAATCCCCTTTTCACCTCGTTAGCTCAGCCTTTCCCGATCCTTTCCTAATCCCCCTTTTTTTCAAAGCTAATAAAATCCCCAGAAATAATATAGGCTCTTCCAACCCTTCGGCGCCAAGTATTCGCACTAGCATTGGCAGAGAGTCAAGCGATGAACCTAGAAACACGAAATCCTCCCGAGGTCACGTGATTCGGCATGTGTCCTGCAGTGACCTGCCATGTGACCACCATACACAAGTCACTGCTGTTTGGTTGGTAATACGCCGCGTCCCAAGAGACCTGGAATCATTGATAGGAGAAGGGAAATAACGAATAATAACGAATACATGAAGGGAAACTGCATCAACGATTATGCAAAAGATGAAAATTAATAACGAAAAGGGCAGGGCTTTTCACAACTTAGGAAAACAAAGGAAAAATCAACAACAAACAAGTAAAAATAGATGTTACATAAACAAGCGAGTCATCGTCATCGTACATCCTGAACACCTCTAATTTCACGACTGAAAAAAAAACCGGAACAATACATTTTTTCCGCCTCTATTTGAGTGCGTGCGTGTCTCCTGTACTGATGATGAATGCTCGGTCAATGCACCCTGTGCCACGTCAGATAATGTAATGAAACCGTACCTGATTTTCCTTCCAAATCGTGCTATAAACATCAAGTTCTCCTGATAAACAATAAACACAGCCGATACCACATCTTTCCCTAACAGCAAAGCGAACAAACACAAGCGATAATAAAGCAACAACAACAAACCTGTTACGTAAAGAGGTACACGTGCTGTACCCTGTAGCCCACACCCATCATTCCCATAGCGCATGATTCTCTCTTTCTAAAAGCTATCCATCCCCTTATCTCGCGGGGAGGCAAGTGGTCGGTCGGTTCCATTCTGTTGGACTCTTACGAAACGGGTCCAACCCCAGCGGTCCGGTGGACATGACACCGCGGGGACGAAGTGCGGCTCGCAGAAACAGACTCACTCTAGAGAGAGAGAGAGAGAGAGAGAGAGAGAGAGAGAGAGAGAGAGAGAGAGAGAGAGAGAGAGAGAGAGAGAGAGAGAGAGAGAGAGAGAGAGAAAGAGAGAGAGGGGGGGGGGAGAAAGAGAAAGAGAAAAATTGCTATCAGTGGGGAGAGGCGATAGAAACGACAGACAACGGCATTGGACAGAGACGACAGAAGCGACATAGACGTCGTGAAGTTGAGACGAGAAAGGAGACGGACACAGGAATGCGATAAAAAAGAGACCTGATATTAGGCTCCAACGAGACAAGCCACTGACGGCAGTACAAAATCAGCTACAAACGAGACAAACAGACACAAAACAAGCCACAGACGTCAACAAGACAAAACAAAACATCCAATAAAAGAAACAGACAAAATGCAATAAATAGACCCGAAGTTAAAACAACTTTATGCAAGCTAATAGGCCAGATGAACCCCATCACCTCTAAACCCCAGAAACCCATAGCCCATGTTCCAGTCTATTGCGTCTTCAATGTAAACAAACAACAGCGTCATCGAGTCGACTTTCTACGTCTATCGCATGGTGACGCAGCGCGGGGCAATGCGCATCGTGGTTATGAAACACAGGAGTAGGCACAGCGAGATAGGGAGAGGCAAAGGGAGAGGGAGGGTGAGGTGATGGAGGGAGGGAGGGTGAGAGAGGAAGGGAAAGGGGAAGAAAGAGAAGGAAGGAAAGAAAGAGAAAGAGAGAGTGTGTGTGTGTCGCCATAACATCTTCAAGGTATCACGGGGCCACTGGGTATAACCACATCTCCCATACTCACCCCCGATGCCCAGTCCCCGCCCCCCTCTCCTCCTCCTACCCTACCCTGCCTCTCTATTCCTTTTTTCAAGGGATTCGAAAGCCAGGTTATTCACATTCAGATACAATGAGTTTGTCTTCCAAGCTATGGCCTCTTATCTTGCGAAAACCCAAGACCTGATCCACTTTTTTACTCTCCCTTGCATGAGAGCAAGATCACGCAAAACAAACCTATGTATTTACAAGACCAAGACACACACAAAAAAAAATACAAATAAAGAAAGGTAAATGACCACAAGTAAATCCAGCCCCCCCCCCCCCATCCCGCACCGAAAAGAAAAAGAGTATCCGTCACTATACATCAATAACGAAAACCAACATTCAGGAAAGGCCCAGACAGTCAATTAACGACAGACACGGTAAAGAATAAGTAATAAGGAAAGGTACACAAAAAAAAGGAATCCCTTGGTGTATGTCCTTCCGCCTTTGTTGACCTTAGGCTTGGTTAGGTCTAGGTTCAAGGACAACCTACGGGCTCTTAGGCCTTCGAGTGGGATTAGCCGGTTGCTGAGCATAACCAGTAGTGTTAGGGATAAAAATAGGAACGTAGCATATTTAAGGCTTGCGACAGTTTCTTTCAACTTCCAAAGAAAAAGAAAAAGACAGAAGGGTATAATTACATGTATATAATACACTTCTCAAGCTACTCCTTTGTAATACTGTCCGCGAGTATCCATATCTATCAATATCTATGTAAGTAAGTATCTATATCTATGTATACTATCTATATCTATCTACATACTTTGTTCTCTTTATCTAAATAGGAACCAAAGCCCCATCCCTTACAAAGAATTCTCACGACACAAAGAAAGAAAGAAAGAGAAAAAATAACACCATGCCCTATCCCTTCTTCGCTTCCCCTGAACCAAACTGGCAGGGACGTCTCCTCTCAGTCAAGAGGTGAGGGGCAAGGGGCAAGGGACACGAAGGTGGGAGGGGGGGGGGGGTCCGGAGCCAGCATTCGCCTAGAGAAGAGGAAGAGGCGAGGCGACAACCTTTTTCTAGACGAAGAGGAAGTTAAAGAAGAAGAGGAGAAGAAACCGGAGAAGAAAGCAATCGATTCAGCCAAAATACGAAGAAGGAAACTCTAAAAATAATAATAGTAAAATATAATAGAAAAAAAATAGACCGACAAACGAAAACCTAAAAAAACGACTGAAAACATACAGACAAAGTAGAAAAAAAGGCGACAGCTTTATTCAGATACCTGCCCTCATACCCTTATAGCGTCTCATCAAAAGCTTATCTTCGAGAGCATTCCATATAGGCTCAGCATAGGCCTACCTCCTCATAAGCCTACGTAACATCCACAGGGAGAACTAAATGACAACCAACGGAGGAGTAACAACACTTCACGAACAACCTCTGGGTAGGTCGACGATAAATATGAATTTGTAAGAGAATAAAAGCTTTTTAGGGCGGGTTTCTACGGTCAAAGAAACAGAACGAGGGGAGGAGAGGAATATATATATATTATATATATAATGTAATACAATTTATAGATATAAATATATCATATATAATATATTACAATATGTATATATATATATTTATATATATATATACATATATATATATATATATATATATATATATATATATATATATATATAGAGAGAGAGAGAGAGAGAGAGAGAGAGAGAGAGAGGGAGAGAGAAAGAAAGAAAAAGAGAAAGAGCGAGAGGGAGATGTAGGGGTACAGCCGTCGGTTGGTTGGAACCACCACATCACGTGATCAGCCCGTGAGGGGGACGTGCATCGTCTCTCGGCCGCCCTCACGTGTAGACACACTCGCCGGTCCTCGAACATAGGGGGAAAGAGAGGGAGAACCAGGGATAGAGAGAAAGAGAGATTGAGTGAGGGGAAGATAGAGAGAGTAGAAGAGGAAGGGACGGAGGAAGAAAAAGAGCAGGAGGAGAAGAAACTTTAGGAATAGGAGGTGGAAAGGGAAAAGTGGTAGGGAGGGGAGATAGAGATAGAGATGGAAATGGAGAATGAAAATGAGAAAGGAAAGTGGAGGAGGAGGAGGAGGAGGAGCAGGAAGAATAGAAAAATGGAGAGGAAGGAAAAAGGAGGGAGAGGGATGTGGGAATAAAGAAATAAGGCAAAAGAAAAAGAAATAAAAATAAAAAGAGAAAACAACAACAAATAACTAGAATAAGAAAACAAAACCAAACAAAGAAAAAAAAGTAAAGAAAACCCCCTATCGAACAACTATGAAGCTTTAATATCCCTTTTCAACATTAAAGCGACACTCGGCCCTGATCTTGCATACATAACACCGGCCCAGACTATGTCACTGCCTCGGTATTTCCTTCGATGTTGCATTCGCTCCTCACAGACGCTACAAAGCCGGAAACGTGCGAGGAAACCGCAACATCCTTAAGCACTTTTATCTAATCGTTTTGCAATCGTGAAAATAGCAAAGAGATAGATAGCGATATGGGACGATTGAAATTAGCATAGTGATGTCAGTCATCAACAGAGATGCCAGAAGGAGAGTGGGGGGAGAGGGAGAGGGAGAGGTGAGTGAGAGGAAGTTAGTGAGTTATTGAGTGTGCGGAGATGAAGAGAACGAGAAGAGATACGAAGCAAAAGAAAAGGAAAGAGAAGAGAAGAGAAGAAACTCGAAACCTAAAAAAACAACAACAAACAAACAAAGCGAAACGGATCAAGACCAAGTGAAACGAAGCGAAGAGGAATCCCTCGCGTAAAAATAGGCCCGATTTCGAACTCCGCCTCGAAGCCTCTTCTTCCTCCTCTTCGGCCGGCGACGCGACGGGACTCGACGCGACGAGAGGTGATCACGGGGGCCCCTTTTTGAGTCACGTGACGCGGGAGTGAGGGTCCCGTGGCGAGGGCTAAGGATGACGTCACTCTCACCTTCCATACCTCCTCGCCTCTTTCTGCTGTTAGGTTGTTGTTGTTGTTCTCTCGCTCTCTCTATCTCTCTCATTCTCTTCACACTCTCTCATCTTCATTTCACTTTTCTTCTTTCATGTCTACGCTATTCATTCTCATATTCGCTCACCCTGAGTTTTGTCTTAATCTTCCATTACCTCTGCTGTTTTCTTTTTCCCCTTCATACATCACCCTTTTTTCCTCTTCTCGTCTCACACCCTTTTACCCTCTTCTTCCTCCTCTTTCCCCAGGGGAGAGGGGTGTTCCCTATATTCATCCCTTTCCTCTTCGCCCTTTTTGAAAATTGTCCCGGCTATTGGATTTCCTTTTGTTGTATCTATTTCCTTGATTTATTTTCATTATACTTTCCATTTCACTTTATTTAGATGTATGTGTAAACACACACACATTTATATGTGTATATATTATTTTCCCCATAAGTCTTCTTATTCATTTGTCACTTCCTCTCTCTACTTTCTAGTAATCCCCAGGCCTGTAGTTAACTTGTTTTACATGCACATCTCTCTCTCTCTCTCTCTCTCTCTCTCTCTCTCTCTCTCTCTCTCTCTTGCACACTTCCCCGCCTCTCCTTCACCCCTCCCTCGACCGAAGGGGCCCTTAGCAACAACCACGTGGTGGCCCTCGCGTCCACCAGTCCTACAAGGATAGAAAACATGCAAAGCGAAAAAGGAAATACAATTATGATATAACGGAAATCAGCGAATTGCACAGGGTGGTGGTAGGGGTGGAGTGGGGGGGGGGAGGTGCGAACATCAATATTCAATAATGGAGACTTCATTTGTGATCAGTTTGTTTATTATCTCACCTTTCAGATCACAAAAACCCGCCGCACAAAACAGGTCGAAATCGAAAAACAAAACATTCAAGCAAATCGAAATCATAAAGAAAGTGAACAAAAATAATACTAGTAACATAATACATCTAAATAAAATATATAATGACAATGTAAAAAAAAAAAGTAAAAGTAAAAATAAGATAAAAAATAAAACTCGAAATAACGGCACACGATGCAAGCAAGCAAGCACAGGAGCTGGATGAGCCAGGGCCATACCTGTCCCCAAGCACGACCGCTGAGTGACGCGCACATTAGATGCGCAATAACCCGCAAACACTTCATCATTCGCTACAAAATCATCAAACCCCAAAAAATATTCGACACATACTACAAGCTTCTCTTTTCCTTCATAACTCAAGACATCTGCATACCGCCCCCCCCACCCTTCCTTACGAAATAATAAACCAAATAATACGAAAAGGGACGAAAAGCAGAACCGAAGAAAGCGATAGAAATAAACAACACCCAAAAGAGAAAAAAAACGAAGGAAAGAAGAAAATGAAATAGGAAAAGAAGAGAAAGAAAAAGAAGAAGAAGAAGAAGAAGAAGAAAAAAAACACTTGCCTCTGCATCAGGAAGCACCACAGCCTCCGCCGCCCACGTGACACAATGTTGACGTTTGTTTACATTTTGTCCGGCTTCGTTCGCTACGCTTCCTTACATGAACATTCCGACCCTGAACTTGCCCGTACGAGGAGTGGAAAATAAGTGCGGGGGGAGAGTGGGGTGAATGAGGAAAAGAGGGAGAGAGGGAGAGGGAGGGAGGGGGAAGGGAGAAGGAGGGAGAGCGGGAGAGGAGGAGGGTAGAAGGGATGGGGAGGGTGTCGGAGAGGGTGTGTAGGAGGGAGAAGGAAAGTGAGGAGGAGAGGTAGAGAGGGAGAGGGAGAGGGAGGGATGGAGGGACCGAGTGTGGGAGAGGGTGAAGGCGAAAGAGAGAGAGAGAGAGAGAGAGAGAGAGAGAGAGAGAGATTGAGAGGGAGGGAGGGAGGGAGAGAGATTGAGAGAGAGAGAGGGAGGGAGGGAGGGAGGGAGGGAGAGAGAGAGAGAGAGGGAGGGAGGGAGGGAGGGGGAGGGAGAGAGAGAGGGAGAGAGAGTGAGAAAGAGAGAGAGAGATAAATAAGAGAAAATTAATTGGCCACCATCTTGGAAGCCGCCCATCGTTTTCTCAGAACGTTCGCAGTTGAAAGCGGAAAAAAATGAAAAAGAGAGAGAGCGAGAAAAAAAAAAAAAAACGAAAGAGACAGCCACAGTAAGCTCGTACTTGGCAAGCTCAGGCAATGACGCAAGCAAAGGCCCTAAGTCGCATTTAACGAACGTGATCTGCGCCGAATGCAAGGTCGTCATTCGCAAGCATGCATGACCGATTCCTAGGGACAGCACCCTCGTCTTCGTCTCCCTTTCTGTCGTTCTTTGCATGGCACTCGCCACGGAGAAAGAACACAGTCCACTCATGTCAACCAACTCAACCGCCAGTTCCTGAACAATGCAACGATAGCAACATGCAAGAAGGTGCAACGCATGTCCACGAAACACACATGTCGAACGTGCAACAAAAAACTACACCTGTTTCATCTAACCGACCGACCGACCCCCCCCCCCCAAAAAAAAAAAAAAAAAAAAAAAAAAAAAAAAAAAAAAAAAAAAAAAAAAAAAAAAATATCCTGCAACCAAACATGGGGAAAAAGCAAGTCTCGCGTCGCCGTGTCCCTCCTTGACCTAGTATCCCTTAAAGGAAGCGTGGCACCAAACAAACACGTCGCCATTGGCTCTCTCTCTCTGGCGTATCGCACTTCTCCCTTCTCCCTCCTCTTACCGTCCTCCTCTTTCTTAACCTCATTCGTCTAGTCTACCCTTCTGTTCTCTCGTATCCTCCATAATATCTACTCCTCACTTCCAACCTCCTATAACCATCTTCTTTACTCCTATACATATCTCCCCACTTTCTCTCTACCTTACTATCTACCCACCCTTCTCACTCT
>NW_028234439.1:5505596-5510596 GCF_977035675.1 Penaeus japonicus
AGGAAGGAAGGAGGAGGAGAAGGAGGGAGGGAAGAGAGAAAAGAGAGAGAGAGAGAGAGAGAGAGAGAGAGAGAGAGAGAGAGAGAGAGAGAGAGAGAGAGAGAGAGAGAGAGAGAGAGAGAGAGAGAGAGAGAGAGAGAAGAGAGAGAGAGAGGAGAGAGAGAGAGAGAGAAGAGAGAGAGAGAGAGAGAGAGAGAGAGAGAGAGAGAGAGAGAGAGAGAGAGAGAGAGAGGAGAGAAGAGAGAGAGAGAAAAAAAAAGAGATATATAAAATAATCTCAACAGCAAGAGAACGAAATAGCAACCAACAAAAATGACTGCAACGAGACACCTGTGCCATCACCCCCCTAGCCCCCCCCTTCCAATCAGCATTCGACGCGAGACCGTAGGCCAAACAAGACAAAACAATTCCCAGCAGGCGTAAGAGGAAGTCAAGGTCTCGAGGGCAAGAAGCACCGTCATCGTCATCATCATCATCATCATCGCCGTTGAATGCGATACGATGAATAGGTGCTGCATCTTGCATTTTGTTGCAACGCGAGGAGGAGGTAGAACAAGAGGAGGACGAGGAAGTAAGAGTTCTAAATCATAATCATAATAATAAAACAACAACAACAATAATAATAATGATAACAACAACAACAGTAATAGAATAAAAAAAAATATATAAAGGTGATTAAAAGTTCCCAAAGGCATGGACGATTGCAGTGCAAGATCAACTAGCTAAAGAAGTAAATTGAGGGTACTGCACAAGCAAGAATTGGGGGGCGGGGTGGGGGGGGGGTGCAATGAACGTTGCATACATATTAAAGGTGGGGGGAGAAGAAGGGGGGTATTGGAAATCTGCCATAATTTTTACTTCTATTTTAGTTTGAACCTATTGTTTAGTGCAAGGAATTTATTAACTGAGTACGAAAAAGTTGGGCATATTGTGTATGTGTGTGTGTGTGTGTGTGTGTGTGTGTGTGTGTGTGTGTGTGTGTGTGTGTGTGTGTGTGTGTGTGTGTGTGTGTGTGTGTGTGTGTGTGTGTGTGTATATATATATATATATATATATATATATATATATATATATATACAATATGCACAGTTTTTTCGTACTCAGTTAATTCCTTGCACTAAACAACTGGTTCAAACTAAAATAGTAGTAAAAATAACAACAATAATACTAAGACTTTTCAGTAAGTAAGTCGCCTCGCACAAAGACTAATAAAAAAATCCTCTAGTGCCAAGGGTGTCTAAGGGAGATGGCGACAGAGTGCCAAGGCGGGTAGGCACGCAATCTGTCATATGACCCAATGCCAAGTACCACAGGGCCTGGCGATGTGGGTACGGGTAGGCGGAACACGCAGGGGGAAAGGGAGGGGCACGAGATGGGGGGAGGGAGGGAGGGAAGGTGGGAGGGGGGATAGAGGGTAGGTAGGGGAGGAGGGACTATAAGGAGGCAAGGGAGAAGTTGGGGTGTGAGGGTTAGGATGGGGGGTGGGGGGTGGGGGAGGGGGGCGTGTTTGCACCTGGGGTACACAGAACTACAAAGTCAAGGCTAGCCACCAACACGCCGGACTTGGAACCGGTTCCTAAGGCATCTCTTCCAACCAAAGGGATGCACGCACGCAGGCACGAACGAATGACTACCACAGTTCACATGCACGCACGATACGACTACCGAGATCTGGGTGCATGGTAGTGCATGGGAAATCGGGTAGGCGGGCTCCTTCCCCGGTGTTTCATGACCATGTCGAAAGTGAGATCTTGGGACATTAGCAAATTGGTTTCTGTGGCTTGTCTTCTTTTTCCTCCTACAGTGAACGTAAATAAATATATAAGTAATCAAACAAACAAACACACACACACAGGAATATATGTGTATATGGCCCTCCCGTGTGTGTGTGTTTGGCAATTACGAACATACAAAACGAGCGACCTATTGCATAACTGACCTAGAATCGTTATCAATTGTGCAATAACAAACAAAACCAAAATCGATTCTGATAAACTTCCCCCTCCCCCCCAACCAAGTCCGACCTCCTAACCACCACGAACTAGTGTTTCAGCTAATTCGTACACGCAAAAAATATATACACGCCGCAGATATCTATTATCTTATCTGAACACCTCCCTTGCCATCGCTTCTCCCCCCTCCCCTCCCGACGCCCCCCCCCCCTTCCCTTCCGTCCCCTTATGACACTTTTGCTCGTGACCTTTCCCCATCTATTCGGCTGTGTTCCCATGGCAACGGCCTATCAATATCCGAGCAATCAAGTCTACGACATGTTCTTAAAGAAGAAAGAGACGAACGAGTGGTCGTTGTCATTAGTCTGAGTGAGTGAGTGAGTGAGTGAGTGAGTAAGTGAGTTTGCGTGTGCGTGTGAGAGAGAGATATGCAGATAGAGTCTCTATCTATTTATCTATCTACAACCCATAAATATAAGCACAAACAAACCCCAAGATATTAAACATGCACCCTTCGTCTCCCTTACCCCTTCCTCATCGAGGCAAATCTCTACAACAACACTTCCTTGTCACCTTGTCAACCCCCTCTTCCCCCCTCAACCCCCCCCCCCTTCTTGCACCCCCACATCACCATAGACCTATCAGCCCCCCCCCCTCCACTGCCTCCACTCGACGCATATTCTCAACATTATCTTTTAAACGAAGCTTGTAACAGAACTAAACAATTGGATATGGATTGCTAGTTCTGTCTTGTTAAAATGAGTAATGTAGAGATGGAGAGGGGGAGGGGGAGGGGAAGGGGGAGGTAGGGAGAGAGGGAGAGGAGGGGAGAGGGGGAGAAAGAGGGAGGAAGGGAGGAGAGAGAGGAGAGAGAGAGAGAGGAGAGAGGAGAGAGAGAGAGAGGAGAGAGAGAGAGTGAGGAGAGAGAGAGAGAAGAGAGAGAGGAAAGAGAGAGAGTGAGGAGAGAGAGAGGAGAGAGAGAGAGGGAGGAGAGAGGAGAGGAGAGAGAGAGAGAGAGAGAGAGGAGAGAGAGAGAGAGAGAGAGAGAGAGAGAGAGAGAGAGAGAGAGAGAGAGAGAGAGAGAGAGAGAGGCAGCACATAAAAGAAGAGAGAAGAGAAATCGACCCCCACGCCAGGCCCCGCGGACCCAAAGCGCCGTCCCACTGGCCTGTCGTCTCCACTGATGCAACTTGAACTAGGTAGTCTCTCCCCCCCCTCCCCCCCCACACACACACTCACTCACACACACACACACACACACAAGCTGTCAAGGTTATGCTGACCACAGGAGAGGGTGGGTAGAGGGGAGAGTGGGGAGGGGAGGGGGAGAGAAGCACGAAAACTATTGTGCTTCTTAGAGTGCGTGTATAAAATTCTCCCTAGCTCACTCACACTTACATTCACCATCACACACACACAACACGCAACAAACACACACACAACACGCAACAAACACACACACACACACACACACACACACAAGGTAATACCGAACAGCAAACCATTCCATTGCTCTTAGTATATTTCCTTCAACTCCTTGGCTATCCCAAGCCCAAGAGCAACCCAATTGCAAGAAAATAAAAGAAAGAGAGAAAAAAAGAAAAGAAGAAAGAATAAATGAATGAACAACAACAATACCAGAGTACTCCCTGAGCGAAACATCCACACCTGAGGTCTGTTTCGTAACCCTTTCCTTTTTATCCGTCTCTTCCACCCTTTTCTCCAGTGATTGCCGCGGTCTTTTGTGTTGTGCGTTCTTTTAATTGCTCCCTCCTCTCATTTCCTCTCCTTCTCTCCCTTAACCCACCCCTCTATCCCTCCTTCCTCCTTCCTCTTCTCTGAGTATGTGTGTATCTATTTGTGTATGTGTGTGTGTGTGTGTGTGTGTGTGTGTGTGTGTGTGTGTGTGTGTGTGTGTGTGTGTGTGTGTGTGTGTGTGTGTGTGTGTGTGTGTGTGTGTGGGCGAGCGCGGGCGTGTGAGTATGTGCGTATTTGACAGGCAAGCGTAAGCCCAGTAGCCGACACAAGCATAACCCCTGTTGCATAAGCACCTCTGCCCCATAATTAAAAGGCCGGGCAAAGCGGTGCTCTCCCGTTCTGCAAAGCGATGCAATTAGCCACAACCATCTAGGAGAGTAAATCCATTCAATTTCTTAACACTCAACATGCTCATTCCCTTCATCCATATCAATAAAGCCATTTCTATTTCACACATACATAATAAGCATACTTTTTAGAACACGTTCTCCCTCTCTCTCTCTCTCACACACACACACAAAGCTTGTGTAGTGCGCGTGCATAAAACAACAATGATAATGATATGAAACCACTTCCAGGTAGGATATACATCCTGTTCGGCCGAGAGCGACCTTCAAATCAAATGTGACTATTCGGAATCAACATTAAAAAAAATAATCTATATTTATTTTATTTTTACTTAACACGTTACAAAACACACACACACACAATTGCACATCTGGGAAGCAGTTAGATTCTTGGCCATCAAATTGTTTGGGAAATATAAGTCATAAGTCAATCATCCCTCCCTCCCTCCTTCCTCCTCCCTCCTTCCCCCTCTTCCTCTTCCCCTCTCTCTCAAAATTGTCTTCTTTTCTCTTGTCTCACGCATTCCCACTCTCTCTTCAGGGAAAAATAAAACGAGACTCAGGGAAAAAGGAGGAAATACGAAGAAGGCAAGTAGTGAAGACGACACAGGATTAGAAATAGGACTTCACCACAATTAGGTCTGCAGGTAGTTAATTAACTTTTTTTTTCCCCAATTCCTATTTCTGAATAATCAAACGCCTCCTCCTGCCTACCCTTCTACCCTTGGCCTACCCTTCTCCCTCCTAACCCTTGCCATACCCTACCTGACCTACCTCCAATCACATAGAAGGATTCTCTTATTCTCAACTTCCCCAAACGCTTTGATTTCATGTCTATCACCATTCCGTCACCACGACTGGATTTCACTATCCTATCAGACTCCAGCCACTCAATTACGCAACACCAAACTATGCAAGCAAGACAAAAAGCACTCCCGTTCCG
>NW_028234439.1:5515596-5518096 GCF_977035675.1 Penaeus japonicus
CCCCCCAATACCCACTCATCACTCCCCACCCCGTACCCGACACCCAAACCAGCTGACCTTGAAACTCCGCACATAGCCTCCGTACGTAAGTCCACCCGGGTCTCCCTCGTAAACAGATATTCACTTTGCTAGGTAAGAATGGATGGCGAGATTAGTGTTGCATATCGTCGAGGTGGATAGTCAACCTGAGAGAGAAAGGGTGAGTGAGTGAGAGAATGGGATAGAAAGAGAAAGATGGATGGAGGAGGGGATAGAGAGAGAGAGAGGAGAGGGAGAGAGAAAAAGGGAAAACGAAAATGAGAATGAAAGAGAGAGAGGTATGGTTTTCATTTGCAACTGCATATTTACAAACAAAGACAAGAAAGAACTGATAATAAAGGAAAATCGAACAAAACATGGGAGCTACAGAGGCAATATCAGTGATTAGATGTTTACAAACACTCGTCTTGATCTCCCCATACGCCCCTCCCACCCCTCCCCTCCCTTAACACTAGGCTCAAAACAAACCCCCCTCCCTCCGCCGTCATCACTCCCACCCCACCCCTCTCTGGTGACACCTCAGCTCCAGCAAACTCACGAACAAAATTCTGACGATCCCCTGCCCCCTATATCCCACTCTCAGCTCTCTTCTCTTCCCTTTCCTCCCCCTCCTATCTCTCCTGGAAGTCCCCCCGTAATATCCCCTCTCTATTTCCCTCCTATTCCTCTATTCCCCTCTTCTTCCACATCCCTCTCCTCTATTCCCCTCCTATTCCTCTTCCCTCTCCTCTATTCCCCTATTCTTCCTCTTCCCTCTCCTCTTTTCTCCTCTTCTTCCTCCATCCTCTCCTCTATTCCCCTCCTCTTCCTCTTCTGTCCTCCTCCTCCCCTATCCCCACACGCCTCGTAGCTTCCTCGCTACAAACACAGACAAGGAACTATTAGTTGGCCGTCAGTCACGTTTTTTTTCATAACTGAGGGAGAAAAATAGATGTAGTTTCCAAGAATCGCCAAGACTGCTGAGCAAGCCACGGCAAGTGCCCGGATAGATAGACACTTCGTTCTAACATTTTAAGGGAGGTACGGGTCAGGGAAGGGCAGGGCAGGAGGGGGGGGGGGTTATTCAGTAAAATGTTCAATAAAATGTTTGTTGTTCTGCCTTTGCTCCCTCCCACGAGCACTAGCCCCCGCAAGGCAAGGTCTCTCTCTCTCTCTCTCTCTCTCTCTCTCTCTCTCTCTCTCTCTCTCTATATATATATATATATATATATATATATATTGCATATAGTAATAATAACCTTTGCTTAAATCAATCACTCAACCCCCCCCCTCTCTCATCTCGTCGCTCTTTCTCTTATCCTCCCTATATTCTCCAATCTATCTACTGACTTGTCTACCTTTCTTTCCCCCCCCCCACCTAAAAAAACGTTAAATCTTCTATATCTTATCGCTTAGACACCCCCCCCCCACTAGGCCCCCGCGATGATAGAAAAGTGACATGAGGGGACCGGGGGAGGGAGAGGGATGCAGAGGGGAAAGGAAAAGGTCGGGCATAAGGAGGGGAAAGGAGGGGGTGGGGGGGTAAAGAGGGGAGAGGAAAGGTGGGGCAGGGGTTGGTGGGGGGGAGGGGTAGTACTAGGAGCGTCAGGGCGGAGGGTGGGGGGAGGGGGAGCCCGGCAACGGTAGGGATGAAGTAGGAGGAAGGGAGGGAGGGGTGGTAGACAGGGGGAGAAGAAAGGTTAGGGCTAGGGAGAGGGAGTAGAGGGGAGGGGGATCCCGCTCTCCAGCACTCCCGAGCTAAGCCTCGTTCACTTCCAACCGCCGCTCTCTTCCCGCGGGTCTATTTGCACTTCCACAGGCTAAGAGGCGGTCAGCTGATCGTGTCGAGAACGCGTTGAAGGTGAGTCTGTGAATCTGTGATGCGATCATCTCAATTGCTGGTTTATTTCTGACATAACTGCCGTTAATTCCTCGATGAATTCAGTTTGGCTGAGGGAGGAAAACAGATCTAGAAAGATTCAAATTCGTGTCAACGAGATTTTCCAAGATTTGGGCTTCTAGGTATACTGTAAGTTAATTAAACTCATTTGTATGTATCATTCATGCACTGCTCGCAATGATAACAGCAAAAGCGCACTTACAAAAGACTACTCTGTAAAACGTAATTCATCTGAATGCCCAAGTTTCTTTTCTATAGTTACCCCTCATTCCCAAGATACAGCCTTAACCATTTTCTGTGATTACATAAAGGTCCATTTTCTTTGACGCTCTGCCCCTCCCCCGCCATCTCGAAAGTTCCCGAAAACATTGTTAAGAATACAATATCTTAAACATCCACTCACATGTATGGATGATTGTATTTTTATCCATACATAAATATATACATTCTTATATAAATATATATACATATATAAACATACATACCTTTATAAATATACATTATATATATATATATATATATATATATATATATATATATATATATATATACATATATAAACATACATACTTATATGAATAT
>NW_028234439.1:5525596-5543096 GCF_977035675.1 Penaeus japonicus
GGCCGCTCGTGTCATCCACATAAGCATCCACGTGGATAACGCACGGCGGCACACACACTGTCGAGGGCGGCGAGCATTCGCGGTACATTTTAACGTATCGCGCGGTAGCACTCCGAAGTCATGGGCTGCAGCCCCAGGAGCCACTGCAGCATATGTACTCATATTACTTGACACAAACACTTCACTGCCACGTTTCTCCCTATCACGAAGCACCGCTGCGCCACACACTACCTTCTCGGCGTATATTTCCTTCGATTTTGCGTAAAGAACTCGAAATAAAAGGCAAAAACTGTGGAGCCGGTGGTGCTGCTCCGCTCACAGCCACGAGGTTCTGACAATTTAAGACCGGGACGGATGCCAAGTCGGAACTTCTTCTCCCTTCGCCACGGGTTTTGACATGTGCGGGGAAACTGCCCTGCCGCCTGTCTTCCGAAGCGGTTTTTCGCTATACGCCCAACTGCTCTTACGTTGGGGGAATTATGCTGTGCAATTATGTAGATATCCGTTTTTTCATAACCGTTCCGAAATTAAATTAATAGTTCCTAAATAGGATGTCGCAGTAACTTCGATATATCCATTACTCAGCTATACGCACGTAAATATAATTCACTACCGACGAAATACCCTTCTAAACATAGGAACAACGAAAGACGCAATCCAGAATACAACTGATATGAATAAAATATAAATGAAATAAGAGATAAAAGGTCTGCCAGGGAGGTAGTAGCATGAACATACCAGTTTATTAATAGACAAGCTGGCAACTCCTTACCAGCTGATGTGTTCAAGTAATAACGTGAAAACCTCTTTTATTACACCACCTTTGTTCACTGGTCTTTCGTATTTTTTATTTTGAGTTGAATATCCCTGTTTACTCATTTATGCAATATTAATGAATTACAAATGAACAAACTGCGTGAAATTGCAAGATCGTGTTACTTTCGCCACACTCGAATGATTTGAAACTCTCACGATGTGGCATTCCATATTTCTTTGATCGCCCATATTCATACTGGCACGGCAGAAACACGTATGCCAGAGGTAACAAAAGGATAAACAAAGGGTAAATAATCTTGCAGTCACCAGGTACATTGCGTATATGCAACCTTTTCATGGCCTCTTGCCAAAGCTCCTCCGTGGTACATCCAAGTCCCCTTATTTAACATCGTTTTCCTCAGCAACGACAGCATAACACATAAAACCATTTATACAGAGTGCAACACTCACCCTTTACGCGTTCGTTCGAAGGGATTTTAGGCCTCCATGTTGCTAGATGGAACAGCAAATTCGAAAATAAATTCGAATGTCTCAGAAGGCCCTGGAAGTTCTCGGGCGACCGAAAACCTCAGCCATTTCGCCCACAGAAGGTGCGAAGCTGAAAATCCTTCCGCGGAGGAAAGTAGATCCGTAGGTTTATGTCCTCTGGCGTAATGGATATACATTGAATGTTGGAATTGTGGTTGGAAATGTATTTTACTAATCATTTTACATTGTTCTTGTCATAAAAAGAAGTCCAGATTGATGTTTTGAGGAATTAGATACCTGAGCCATCCATATTTGTTTACAAACCTGTAAATGTTCCTCCACTAGACGTACATCAAACACACCGAAAAAACTACCGTATATTTATGAAATTTTCTTTGATACCCCCAAGAAAATAAATCAGACAACAGTTTAAAAACGAACGATGTCAATAGTTAGCCAAGCGCGGACGGATACACAGAATCAGCTGATTGTGTTTACTCTCGAGAATTTGGGAAACTTCGACCCGTGTAAGTTCTCTCTTCATTTTTCTCTTATTACCTGCGTTTGCCGTGAGATTACTACTTTGTCTTACTGGATGTTTTGTTTTGGAGGGAATCTTCACTCAGTGGAGTATGGATGTGTTTGAGAGTAAGATAAGATGTGTTAAATAGGAATAAAACTTCCTGTGTTTGTATTTCAATGTCATTTGGCAAGCCCACTCCCTTTACTTTTCGACCTTGTACTTAAACAATTTTAGGGTTTCTACGTGTCTCCTGAAGTGATGAAGATGAAAATCAGTGGCGATTTGATTTCCAGATCAATCGTTTTATGGAAAGGAAAGATCTAGAAGCCTGAAGGATTATAACAGTGGCGCTTGTCCGTTTGACAGATATTTTTTTGACGTTTGACGTTTCTAGAAGACGCATCCTTCTAGATCTGATAATTTGAGAAGTTTAGGGTACCCGAGCGTATTGAAGGTTATTTCCTAGACATATTTAGAAGTTGCTTCGTGTTAATTCTCTATGGCTCGCAAGGATTATAGAGTGATAGTGCGATTATTCAGTTTAAACTAAGCAGTAGCTTCTCATGTATCAGGTATCAGTTTGATAGGCCTTTAGTCGGGCTCTTGCATGTTTACCTGGTCGGTTATGAAACATTTTAGATATAGAAGAAATTATTTTAGAATAGTGTTCTAATAAGTTCATTAAGAATGACTCTGTGTCTCAGTTTGTATAATGTTAAACCCCCAGTGATGGGCATTTTTGATAAGTTGTATCACATCCACACTGCATTTTTCTTTATGTTGAAATTGGTTATTTCATTCAGCTTTGATGACCTTTTATAAGAAAATACTAATTAGTATCATGTTGTTGGTATATATATACAGAGATTTGTATTTTATACCATAATTCTAGAATATGATAAAAAATACCCACATCTGAAGGTGCCCGTTCAGAATATCTCAAGAAAGGGTTATCATTATTTGATATTTAGTTCCACAAAACCTACATTTATTGCATCAAAAATACAGATATTTTTGGCAGATTTCAGTATTCTAGACAAGATCTTAACCCTCTCCCGACGGGGCACGTGCTATGCGAAAACCCCTATGCCGGGCCATTGCAATATTGCATTGGAATCGTCACACTGGCATGGCGCCCTGGCATCGGGAAATTAGCTGTGTCACACGAGTTTGACGCACCGTCGTCATAGGGTTAAGTGTTGTTACCTTCTCGTTCCATTTGTATTTATGATTATTCCTTCTCCCTGGCAACTTCTCACACAGAAAGTTGCAAAAAATAAACTTGCTCTTGATGGATATTCTATTTTACATCATATATTTCACTTTGTTTTCAGTATTGGCAGTGTTGATCTACGAAGCTCTGGCTTCACAGATGATTTGTAACAAGACACTATTGCTGTTCAGTTCATTTTTTTTTGTCTTAAGATACTCCCATTGAATCCTTGGTTGGTTCTGATTACTTTATTTATGACTAAATTATGTACCCTATAATACCTTATGCTATTATTTCCAACTGCCCATGGTATGCTTAGAGAATTATACTCGGCGCAGAATTTTTTTATAAAATTGATTGAAACTAGCTTATTTAATAAATAAGCAGAACTAAACTTAGGAATGAGTTAAATTGGACTCAAAATTGAGAAAAAAAAATGAATATAAGTTTGATTTACAGACCTGTAATGTTCTTAGAACAAAGTCAGAGTTAAAGTGAAATGTTTGTTGTAAAGATGTGTTCATGGTATGTGTTATGCTTTTATTTAAGATCTAAATGATAAATTTTGAGTAATTTTATCAAAGTATATTATGAATTTGTTTTAATTTTATATTATTTCAGTTATGTATAGGATTTCTATTAGCTATATAGGCAGGGATTTTGAGATAAAGGTATTTAGATGATAAAGGTTGTACTAGTAACTTGATCCTAAATGATACTTAGTCTAGTAATTCCATGATGTCTTTTAATTTCTGCATAGAATTACTGAAATAATATCACATTTTCTTATTTACAGGTTTAGCAAAACATGGTGTCAGAAAGGACAGCATAATGAGAACCTCCATGCCAGAGTGAACTAGCTTAATTAAGTCACGAATAGACCAAAACGACGTTGACGAGAGGAACGATTTGATCATGAACTGAGTTTTATATTGGATTTGGATACCTCTTTGGTGACGACTGCATAATGAAACAAGATCAGGGACAGGAAATGGAACGATAAATAGATTGAAGACATATATATATATATAACAATTGTCAGAGTCTCTTGACAATGTTATCCTCGCCTGTCCAAGTCCCATTACAAGGGATTTGAGATAGCCTCACCGTCACCATGGATCCAGAGTGATGTAGCAGATGGAACCCACGCATAGTGATTGAAGAATATTTACTATTCCTTCACCATGGGATCGACTCAAGTCCCTCCAACGGGGGCCCAGAGCGAGGGCGTCCCGGTAGCTATCACGTGGGTTGGCCAGGATCGTCTGCGGCCGACTCACCTCCGAGCAACGTTGACGCGACTGTTGCAGCGTGAGACCGAGGAATGGGAGCCTGTCACCTTCAGCTACATAACAGGAGAGGTTGGTCCTTTTCTTTCTTTATTTTGTTTTTTTGTCCAATAAACTAACAATATAACTAACACTGTTGGATGTCTTTAGCAAAGCTGAGAGATTGTCTTTTTAGTCAGTTAAGAATATTAGAAACATTTTTTTTTACATGTATATGATTGCTAATTATGCCTTTCTAAGCTCTATACAATAACTCTCATAACATATTTTACATTTTAGTACAGGTCTATGTTCACATATTTTACACCAAAGGGAACTCTTAAGAATAAGAGATAGTAAATTATTAGCCTGTAGTTTTAGGTTAAGCCTGATTTTAGTGAAGATCTATGAATTTAAGTAAATATAATTAATTTGAAATCATACATAGTAACAACAGTAATTTATCATGTGCCAAGCAATACATTTAACACCTGGCCAGATAAGGTCTGATAAGTCACCTGATCAGGTAGTATTTATAGCAAGTTAAAGATAAGACAAGTTTTCCAGTTTTAGAAATAATCATAGAAAGTAAAGGGCTTATATCTGCATAATGACACTCACCCTGTCTAGATGAGAAGCGCTGGCAGTGCCTAAGCATGAGATCTCTCCTGGAGAATTGCCACATTTGATAGGAGGTTTTTGTAATTGTTTACATTATTTTCACAAATGAATAAAAATATTTATATACAAATGGAACTCCTATGATTATATACATGATGTGATAGGTCATCTGGCACAAATGGGCTAGAGAAGATGTAAGAATTTCACCTCTTACCTGTTTAACAAAGTAGGGATCCCCTACTTATCTATAATAATAACAACCATACTCATCTTTACTAACATTTCAACCACTAAAGGCCAGCTTTTAAAGATTAGTATATCACACCTACATGCCATCCATGAATGAGGAGGCTTCTTGTTCTTACCAGCCAGCAGAGGGAATTGTTGACTTCATATAATTATTAATAGCCAAAAATATCAGATGAAAACTTCACCTACTGTATCCACAGAGTAACAGTGAAAAATATCTATTATTTGCTCCTGTTCTGACGAGAATATATGGAGAATTAGTCTATTTAACCCATTTGCGCCTGATGACATGCTGACAAGTTTCGTGGTTTTTACGTCCAATGCCGGTGACGAGATATTTGGGCAAGGCTGGTGCTCGGGTTGAGCGAGCGGGCAGCCCAGGCTCGTGGCTTGTGCGCCCGAGAATCTCGAGGCGTTAGGCATATGCGTTCGAAAACCCCAGCATTACGACCATGCAAAGCTGGAATCGCCCCAGCGTGAATGGGTTAAGAGAAAAAAAAATATGAACTCACGTTCAGTTCATAAATGTATTCAGTTTTATCTGTTCCAAACAATATATCTTCTGAAAGGGTATACAGTTACTTTACTATAGAGATACCATAATCAGTCTATTTCTTTCTTTCAAGGTGTCAGTATCTCTTATGTGCTATTTAGCAGACCTGTATGTGTTTTAACCCCTTCACTCTGAACAGTAGAAAATGTACCCCCATGCCGAATCCGGGATGCTGGTGTGCACCAAATTTTAAACATCGATTGAATATAACAATTTTTAAGCCAAAACCTCAACATAATCATCATGCACCTTATATTTAATATATGCATAATCAACCTCTTCCCCCTGTGCAAGTGACAAGTTATTTACATGGGTTGGGAGGGAGGTGAGAAGAGCAACTGAGAGGACAAAAGAAAACGGTATTTTTTAAATAATTTCCATAAAGAAATAAAAAAATTATTGATAGTAGGGCACATCCTTACCTCCCCTGGCATAAGTGAATCACACTCCTATGTAATAATAATGAAAGTCAAGCAATCCATCATATCATATATGACCTATATTCTGAAAGATCTCATACAGTATCCGATAGGAAAAAACATTAATGTTAATACAACTTGGCCATGAAGCATTATGAGTGTCCTCGAATATGTCACGAGCGCTGCAAGGACACAGTATACGCATCCTCGTGTTCAAGAGGTTAATCCCTCTTGGACAGGCATGTTTCATGGTGTGGTATCACTTTTGTACTGTGTTTTTTTGGTGTTGAAATTGCAAGCTACTTATTTGTTCAGTTGCATAACTCTGGCATCATACCAAATGCTAATTAGCATCACAGTACTGTTATACCATATGTAGATTCATATATCATAACATGGCTAGAAAATTATAGAAATGATAGATGCCAACCTATGGGATGCAGACCTTAGTATGTGATCTGTCCTGGAAGTGTTAAGGAGAAACAACCCATAATTCTAACCAAAAGTGGTGGTGCACATATAGTTGAAGTAGTTGTGGTGAATGCTGACCATCCATAGCAGTGATATTAGCCAAGTAGCTGGGTAAGGGGATGAAGTTTGCCTGGTAAACACAATAGAAATAGTAAGAAATTGGGCTAACATTATACAAATGAAGTCTCATAAGTGATTTCTGAGTTGGCTCTATAAAAATCCCCTTGTACCATTGGCCATGGCCTCTGCAGCTGTTGGCACTCTGACAAAGGCCGACAAATCTTCTCCACTTATAGCCTAGCAAGTTAAAACTTGACTTGTTTAGAGAAATTGACAGTGAGAAGGTCATTAAGTCTGGCCTGCTGGAATATAAGTGGTGAAGATGGCCATTTCAAACAAAGAAGTGTATGTCATACATACTAGTAATGTCAAGATCTCTTCTTATGTTTTATATAATTTTAGGACAATAAACATATGATAGAATGTTTTATTAAAAAAAAGAAGAAGAAAGAAAAACAAGTTGCAATCAAGGAAGCTGTCACACTTCAAATTCACACTGAATTTTTAAAACTTATTAGTGTATCTACAAAAATATACAAAGCCTTGCTTATTGAATACATGAAAGTTAAAAACCCATCGTTCTTTAAACTGCAAAGCACCCATTTTCTTGTTTTGACCACAAAATGAGCAGCAGTGCCACCTGCTTGGCACTCAATACAGTTTTTATTTTAGGAGCAGGGAACATCACGCAACACATCTAGGGCTTTCCTGCTCACTTTCATTCACTTATTGTGTTACTAGTTTTTTTGTGTTTGTCAGTTTTTGTATTTCACTTTATTATGAGGCATATGATATCTGACAGTCATATATATAGAGTGAGTGAGAGTGAGAGTGAGAGTGAGTGAGTGAGTGAGTGAGTGAGTGAGTGAGTGAGTGAGTGAGTGAGTGAGTGAGTGAGTGAGTGAGAGTGAGATACATACATACATACATACATACATACATACATACATACATATAGGTAGGTAGGTAGATAGATAGATATTTATACATATATATATATATATATATGTATATATCTATATATATATATATATATATATATATATATATATATATATGTATATGCCCCTGTACCATACTGGTACAGGGGCACAATGTAGCCACTGCACAAGGCCTGGTTTACCTTCCTCTTCTTATTCTACTTGCACTTCCTGTGCCAGTGGCGTAGATGTGCAGATGAGCAGTTGCTTGGTAGAGACTGGATGTGTGCCATTTAAGGCTTTCTTTCCTCCCGGTGCCAGTAGAGAGTAGTGCCATCTATGTTTGGAGTTTTAAACTAAACCTATATTTTAGTGTATAATAATTTTAATTATAGTTACATCATCTGTATCTAAATATAGCTAATACTCTTAGTACCATTGCAAAAAAATAGTGATAGGAAACACTTTGATTGGTAAAAAACAACAACAGGCCAACCCCTATTACCCAGTTTAAGTCATCCAGGTCCTCAGTATGTTTCTTTATCGTCACCATGTTTACATCACATGTATCTACTGGGCTAATACCCCCAGTGCAGGGAGTGGTTTAAAAAATTGGCTTGAGAATGTCAAAGATTAGTTCTTCTAAACTTATAGATAGTATTTGCTTCATATGGCTATGAAGAGATATGTCTCATGCTACCTCAGGTGTGGTATATCATGGTATATTTAGTTACTGATGTATATACATATTTATAATAGCCTAGGAAAAATTTATGATTTGCCTTAGTACTACATATATTTACTATGTTGACATAGGAAATGAGCTAATTTTTAATAATACTTCATATGAGGAACAGCGAAATACAATCTGTAATATTCATTATATTCAACAGAAATATTCAATTTAATCCCACACTTTCAGACTCATTTTGTGATTTCAGGTTAGTCTGAGCTTCTGCATATTAACCCTTCCTCGATGGGCATTTTTTTGTAGGGTCAGATCACTTTCACACTCCCATGACAGTGCTGACAAGTTTCGTGGTTTTTATGTCCAACGCCGGTGACGAGATATTTGGGCAAGGCTGGCGCTCGGGTTGAGCGAGCGGGCAGCCCAGGCTCGTGGCTTGTGCGCCTGAGAATCTCGAGGCGTTAGACATATGTGTTTGAAAACCCCAGCATTACAACCATGCAAAGCTGGAATCGCCCCAGCGTGAATGGGTTAAGAGAAAAAAAATATGAACTCACGTCCAGTTCATAACTGTATTCAGTTTTATCTATTCCAAACAATATATCTTCTGAAAGGGTATACAGTTACTTTACTATAGAGATACCATAATCAGTCTATTTCTTTCTTTCAAGGTGTCAGTATCTCTTATGTGCTATTTAGCAGACCTGTATGTGTTTTAACCCCTTCACTCTGAACAGTAGAAAATGTACCCCCATGCCGAATCCGGGATGCTGGTGTGCACCAAATTTTAAACATTGATTGAATATAACAATTTTTAAGCCAAAACCTCAACATAATCATCATGCACTATATATTAAATATATGCATAATCAACCTCTTCCCCCTGTGCATGTGACAAGTTATTTACATGGGTTGGGAGGGGGGTGAGAAGAGTGACTGAGAGGACAAAAGAAAATGGTATTTTTTACATAATTTCCATAAACAAATAGAAAAAATTATTGATATTAGGGCATCCTTACCTCCCCTGGCATAAGTGAATCACTTTCTTATTTAATAATAATGAAAGTCAAGCAAGCCATTATATCATATATGACCTATATTCTGAAAGATCTCATACAGTATCTGATAGAAAAAAATATTAATGTTAATACAACTTGGCCATGACGCATTATGCGTGTCCTCGAATATGTCACGAGCGCTGCAAGGACACAGTATACGCATCTTTGTGTTCAAGAGGTTAATCCCTCTTGGACAGGCATGTTTCATGGTGTGGTATCACTTTTGTACTGTGTTTTTTTGTGTTGAAATTGCAAGCTACTTATTTGTTCAGTTGCATAATTCTGGCATCATACCAAATGCTAATCAGTATCACAGTACTGTTATACCATATGTAGATTCATATATCATAACATGAGTCTAGGAAATTATAGAAATGATTGATGCCAACCTATGAGATGCACACCTTAGGATGTGATCTGTCCTGGAAGGGTTAAGGAGAAACAACCCATAATTCTAACCAAAAGTGGTGGTGCACATATAGTTGAAGTAGTTGTGGTGAATGCTGACCATCCATAGCAGTGATATTAGCCAAGTAGCTGGGTAAGGGGATGAAGTTTGTCTGGTAAACACAATAAAAATAGTAAGAAATTGGGCTAACATTATACAAATGAAGACTCATAAGTGATTTCTGAGGTGGCTCTATAAAAATCCCCTTGTACCATTGGCCATGGCCTCTGCAGCTGTTGGCACTCTGACAAAGGCCGACAAATCTTCTCCACTTATAGCCTAGCAAGTTAAAACTTGCCTTGTTGAGAGAAATTGACAGTGAGAAGGTCATTAAGTCTGGCTTGCTGGAATATAGGTGGTGATGATGGCCATTTCAAACAAAGAAGTGGTTGTCATACATACTAGTAATGTCAAGATCTCTTCTTATGTTTTATTTCATTTTAGGACAATAAACATATGATAGAATGTTTTATTAAAAAAAAGAAGAAAGAAAAATAAGTTGCAATCAAGGAAGCTGTCACACTTCAAATTCAAACTGAATTTTTAAAACTTATTAGTGTATCTACAAAAATATACAAAGCCCTGCTTATTGAATACATGAAAGTTAAAAACCCATCGTTCTTTAAACTGCAAAGCATCCATTTTCATGTTTTGACCACAAAATGAGCACCAGTGCCACCTGCTTGGCACTCAATACAGTTTTTATTTTAGGAGCAGGGAACATCACGCAACACATCTAGGGCTTTCCTGCTCTCTTTCATTCACTTATTGTGTTACTAGTTTTTTTGTGTTTGTCAGTTTTTGTATTTCACTTTATTATGAGGCATATGATATCTGACAGTCATATATATAGAGTGAGAGTGAGAGTGAGAGTGAGAGTGAGAGTGAGAGTGAGAGTGAGAGTGAGAGTGAGAGTGAGTGAGTGAGTGAGTGAGTGAGTGAGTGAGTGAGTGAGTGAGTGAGTGAGTGAGTGAGTGAGTGAGTGAGTGAGTGAGTGAGTGAGTGAGAGTGAGAGAGAGAGAGAGAGAGAGAGAGAGAGAGAGAGAGAGAGATACATACATACATACATACATACATACATACATACATACATACATACATACATACAAACATATAGGTAGGTAGGTAGATAGATAGATATATATATATATATATATATATATATATATATATATATATATATATATATATATATATATATATATATATATATATATATATATGTATATGGCCCTGTACCATACTGGTACAGGGGCACAATGTACCCACTGCACATGGTCTGGTTTACCTTCCTCTTCTTATTCTACTTGCACTTCCTGTGCCAGTGGCGTAGATGTGCAGATGAGCAGTTGCTTGGTAGAGACTGTGGATGTGTGCCATTTAAGGCTTTCTTTCCTCCCCGTGCCAGTAGAGAGTAGTGCCATCTATGTTTGGAGTTTTAAACTAAACCTATATTTTAGTGATTATAATCATTTTAATTATAGTTACATTATCTGTATCTAAATATAGCTAATACTCTTAGTACCATTGCAAAAAAGTAATGATAGGAAACACTTTGATTGGTAAAACAAAAAACAGGCCAACTGCTGTTAGCCAGTTTAAGTCATCCACGTCCTCAGTATGTTTCTTTATCGTCACCATGTTTACATCACATGTATCTACTGGGTTAATATCCCCAGTGCAGGGAGTGGTTTAAAAAATTGGCTTGAGAATGTCAAAGATTAGTTCTTCTCAACTTATAGATATTATTTGCTTCATATGGCTATGAAGAGATATGTCTCATACTACCTCAGGTGAGGTATATCATGGTATATCTAGTTACTGATGTATATATATATTTATAATAGCAAAGAAAAAAATTATTATTTGCCTTAGTACTACATATATTTACTATGTGGACATAGGAAATGAGCTAATTTTTAATAATACTTCATATGAGGAACAGCGAAATACATTCTGTAATGTTCATTATATTCAACAGAAGTATTCAATTTAATCCTACACTTTCAGACTCATTCTGTGATTTCAGGTTAGTCTGAGCCTCTGCATATTAACCCTTCCTCTATGGGCATTTTTTTGTAGGGTCAGATCACTTTCACACTGCCATGACAAATACTTTGTAAAATACATGCTAGCTATTCCTTGAATTTTGTAACTAAAGTATCACACCAAATGCTAATTAGTATCCTGTTACATACAATATGTCTAGAAGACACTAGAAGTCTTCTTATCTTAAGATGCCCAACCCAGGCCAAACATTGTCAGATATGCCCCATCTCGTAGGACTTTTCTTATTATAGGTTCTGTCATGAGTTGATGGATAGGATTTGGAGTGGCCTGTTTTGTTTTGTTTATCTTTCAAGTATTTTCACTGTTTTTTGTTACATGGATGTGGAGCAGCCTTCTGTTTATTTATTTATTTATTATTTTTTAATTTTACTTTCCTTTTCTTTATCTTTTAGATGTTTTCACAATATGAGGAAGGAACATGTCTGAGTTAGGTTTGCATTTTCAAGATGACTAAGGAGGATGACTTCCTCTTAGTCATTAATCAGTTCAATTTGTAATTTATTCATGTGTTTCCTTCCATTAGACAGCTTATGAAGCTTTGTTGTTTTGGGACTCATTCACATTAACATATATACATAACACAGAGACCAAAAATAGCACTGTTGTGGCAGTTTCTCATAGAAAAAAGAAAATGGTTTGTCAGTGTACCATAGAAAATGGGGAAGCAATAGGAAGGGATAACTGCTGTAAAGAAATTAACACTTACATGTGAAATTATTTGTTTGTATTAGATGGTTACTTGGACTAGTTATCAACACATTATGCCAGATATATTTTGTTATTTCATACTGAAAATGAGAAAATGAATAATTATTTAAACCATGATGTTGATTTGTGGTAATCAGGCTAGATTTTTTGGTACAAGCTTGTCTTTTGGTTGCCTGCAATACCTGAGATATTATCAGCAGTGTCACCAACCCGCAATTATTGCCACTTCAAGGGTGGAGCATAGATATTGTATTGCGTACAACAGTGAAATATTATTTCCATGACAAATACTTTTGTATCTAGTTTGTTTTAATTCTTTCATATTAGCATGTCAAGTGGAGTTTAATATGTAAGCATCATACTTGTTTAAGCTTGAAAAAAGATAGTTTATAGATTAGCAGTCTGTAAATAGATCTTATTTGTGTAGATATAATGCATTCCATGACATATCAATTAAAGCAAAATTTATAATGTTATACGTGCCTTGCAGAAGTAGTATTGAAAATGGATATTACATGATGGACATTTCTTGCTAAAATTAAAGGTTATTACTGTATCTGAACTAAACCCGGCTATTTCATTGCTTTTACATGAGTTATTGAATTGATTTATCTTAGCATGGTGCCATGACAATGTATGAAAGACAAGGGAAATGGTAAGCTTTAATCATTCCAAAGTTTTTCTGAAGAGACCGCTTGCTGCCCATCAAAATGTAAACAAATTCAAGTGATTGTGACTATATAATTCAATATCCTTTAATTACTGTTGTAAAAGTAACTACAAAAGTACATCCAGTACAGTTTTTGCTCTTGGGTATATATTTTCCATATCAAACACTTGGTAAATACAATTTCTTATGGGTTAAAGAATAAATCTAATCCAAATAAGATTTAAACTATTTTCACCCATTTATCAGAGCATTTATATATGGCGGTATTTGTTTTACATTTTCATTTATGAAATATACTTATTATTAAAAACTACTTCATTTTTAGATAATATTTGCTGTAAACCACCTTTAACCCATTGCGAATGGGTGTCATCATATACATGACGCAGTGGCTCTGGCCTGTCGATGGGTGTCATGACATATATGACATTCGGGGATTTTGAATCACTTTGAATCACTTTTATTGTGCTATGAGTAATGAGTGAGTGATTGCAGTCATAAGTACTGTAATTTCCTTAATATTAACCCAATGACGACGGGGTGTCACACCTATGTGATACGGCAAAGTGCCTGATAACGGGGCGACACACCAGTGTGACGTCTCCGAGGCGATATTACTTTGGCCTGGCGTAGGGGGTTGCCGGTTCTCACCAGGCCCGTTGGCATTGGGTTAAGCAAAATGGTTTTCACCTAACATCCAAAACCTAGATGGCACCACTTTCTTCTAGCACCAGTTGATGAGAGAGCCTTGAATGGCACCCATCCACGGTCTCTAGTAAGCACTTTCTTTATAGAGCGATCGCACATAGCAAGTTGCCAACCTTTTGCTCTAGAGTACCACAGATGAAGGATGTGCAGGCAAAAGGAGAAGAGGAAGGTGACTCTAACTATGCCCTATGTATACAAAGTGCCCCTGTGCCAGTAAGAATGCCTTTTACTGTGACATTCAGTCATAAGCACAAGTTTCCTTCCTTTGCCCTACCTCCTCATGCTGTCTTCATTATGGATTGTTATATGTTTCATATTTGTTCATGACAGTATGTAAATATGAAAAAATAAAGTTGCTTTTTGTCCTCCCATAAAACAGCAATACTTCTATCACACTGAGTTTAAAGAAAATAATGAGCTGATGTGTACCCAATACTACAATTCTAGTCAACTGCAGCATTAATAGAGCCTGTGATATGACAGATATAAGTCTCTAAACATAGCAAAACACACAAAAATTAAAACACAAAAATGCCTATAGCTTTACAATGAGTGACTAATAAAATGTGGGAAAAGTCAAGGTATGTTGTGTGAAGCTGCCTCGCTCAGAAATAAAGCCCATCCTGGAGATTGCCATTGCCATTGCCATGGAGATTGCAAGTAATTGCAGTTAGGGATGCTGCAGATAAGGGTTATAGTATTGAGATATTTGCAGTCTTATGATGTGTTAAACACTGAGACACTGGTAGTCTCCTAATGTGTTAGATTTGATTGGTTAATACTCAGAGGTTTTATTCAAAGAGGGATCTCGAGATTATTCCTCAAAACTGGGGCATTATTCTGAAGACAGAAGTATAGTGTCTGCTTTTATATTTAATATTAATTTTGTGGTGTATCTTATCTTTCAATGTACTGTGGATGCAGCTGTATTCAGATTATGTACTCAAATCTGATGTACAATAATTATTTGTATTGATATTTGGTATACATTTCTTTGTCATTTTCATCATCATTGTCATCACCGCATAATATTTCTTAATAGGAATCATCAAAGAATTATAGCTTCATTTAATTATTGGCTGGGTGACACATATGCACAAAGACCGTATTGTTGATACAATATAAGTTGGATGCCGTTTTACTGACTATCATGGGACCATAAGGAGGAGATGATACCAAGGGAGGCACACTCTGAAACACATAGTTGTACATCATCATAAAGGGTAAATCAAACAAGCGGAAAAAAGTTTTAGCAAACTTTATTACTATAAATAACTGAATGCCCTTACAAGGAAGTGGTGATATCACACATTTGGAACAGATTTTTTACGTCTAGCTTATTCTAGTCTTTAGAAACACTAGTGTAAGCTAATAAGGGTTCCTGGATTATGGTGCGTTTAGGTCGTATTTGCATCTTACTTCCGTAAGAATGAAACAAGACCTGGGGAGAATGTGGACTAGCCATTAGGGGGGGTGGGGAGGATTCTTACCAGTAATCACATGGGTTTCAATAGCCTTTCCCTCAGGCTGTTGACTGATTCAAGCAGATCTTGTGTGTTTTTATGATCAAAGGTTTTGAGAGAGTGGATGTTACTTCCACTATTTAATGCATGAATTTTGTCTTATTTTGTTTTTTATGGATGGGAATTCTTACTGAGGACTATTGGCATATATTATTCTTCCTGTTCTAACCAGGCCTGACCTACCATTGCATATGTATGGCTTCAAGTCATAGCTACCCACATACATACATACATACATGCACACGCAATAACAAATACACAAACACGGTAAGGTGTAAAAGAGTGAGTGTAAACTCAGCCAGAGCAAGAAAATAAAACATCCTATGTTAAATATTGATCACTCTTCAGTTGATTATCCAAAAATATTTTGGATTTACTTAATAAACTTGTCTTTTCTTACTGTGACTGTTGGCCTACATGAACACAAATTTACACAAAGTATCAATCAGTATTATGGATGTGTCTACTAAAAGAACAAAAAGCAAAAAAAAAAACACATCATGTCTAATGTCTGTCCTTCACACTAAACCTGTTGGTTTGCACTTGTTTTGAAATCAACAAAATTTTCAAACATGAAAGAAAAATGATTGTGACCAAATCCAAGTACATGATAACTACTATTTTTTTTTTTAAATCTGATTATTCCTTCACAATAATTTAAAGTGTAGTAATGAAGTAGAATTGGCACTACATAGAATACACTGTGGATATTTTTTAGTTTCCGTTGTCAAAACAAAAATCAGTAGGATTCACGGCGCTATTAAATAAAATCCCTACGCTTTTGTCATGGGTCAGAAATAGGGTTATACACAGTCTTTGCTCTGTTATTTAACTGGTCGTCGTTGTTTTTTGTGGCACGTGTTGGTTGTCATTTGTCTTTTTTCACGTTAAGAAAAGAGTAATTTTTCAGCTTTGTAATAAGTGCCACTTTGGTACACCGATTTTGCCATTCACCTTGCATGTCCACAGATAGAGTAAGTTGGTTGTCTAAATGTCTCTGTCACATTGTTTAGTCATAGTGAACAGTTGGCCATACTTACTATAAATGCAGTTTCAGCTTCCACTATATTCAAATGTTCGTATGAGTTCCTTGTCCGGAATGAAATGTCAATAGTCAATAGCTTTTCCGGCCAGCGTGTCATCTAGCTATACACTAAGTCATACTCCGCTTATCGTCGATAGGAATCGAGCCTTGCCGATCGCGAATGTACTCGAACAGGAGCTCATTCCGTAGAACGTCCGTCACGGCATCCTCTGGGCCGAAGGGAGCGACGTCCTTCGAGGCCAGAGGATTAGGGGTCGTGGTCGTGGTGGTCGTGGTAGTCGTGGTGGTCGACGCAACCTTGGCTGATGCCATAGAGCCCTGAGGATGCGTGGTGTAGGCATACCATGGCTTCTGGCGCTGGTACAGGTTTCCTCTGTTGTTGATGTAAGCGTTGTAGCCGTTGACGTTGCCCGCCGGAAGGCCGCGTCTCAGGCCGTACTTGTACTTCTTGGTGTGTGGCAGGGCCGACGAAGGAGGGCCGTTCGAAGGAGTCCTGGGCGTGGGCGAGTGCATGTGGTTGGGCCGTAGGGCGAAGTAGGGACGTCTCGTCGGCCTGGTTTTGGAGGGACCCTTATTGTTGTTGTTATTGTTGTTGTTCTTCATGAAGTTGGCATAGCCCGGGAAGTTGTGGAATGCTGGTTTGTCCGTGAGCATTGCCGTGCCCATCTTGTTTAGGCTCGGTGGCGGGGGTTGCTGGCGCTTCGGTGGCACGTGGAAGCGAGTGGATTTGCTGGGGTCTTGGTCTTCACTTGAAGACTCCTGGAAAGAGCGAGTTTTTGCTTATCATTTTTGGAGCACTTTAGCATGTGTTGATTTTTACTAATTATTGTTGCATTTGCGGCAGTGGTATTGGTAGAAACGTTATTATCACAGTTGTTATTATTAATCTTGTTATTTATTATTATTATTATTATTATTATTGTTATTATTATTATTATTATTATTATTATGGTTATTATGTAAATGTTTATAGCATGAATACAAATTGAAACAACTTTGTTTATAGCCAGTCAAGCAACAATATAATGTAGGTCTCAGTG
>NW_028234439.1:5548096-5555596 GCF_977035675.1 Penaeus japonicus
ACACGTGCAAGCGCGTGCAACGGTCCGCAAACAATGTACTCTGCTTGCGTGAACTTCCCTTCCCGTCCTCTCCCTCTTCTTCCTATTGTTATTTCTCTTACTCAGAGAGAATGAGAGAGCACGAAAGAAAGAGAGAGAATGGAGAGGATAAAAAAACAAGAACTGGAGAGAGAAAGAGAATCAGATCACTAATCAGAATAAAGATACTTGACAGACAGACAGACAGACAGACAACCAGCCGGCCTGATGGACATTCCCCCACGTGGGATGCTAAGGTTTTTGGCGATGGTAACACCTGTAATTTGCGGTGCCATGAAAAAGGAAGACTTGATTGTTCCTTAATTGACGCGGGATAAGAACCAGCTATCGCGGATGGTGTGGCCTTTATCTTATTTATTTATTATTTTTCACGTTTTCTGGGTAAAGGGATCAATTTTTTTTTATTTATTTATTTTTTTTTTTTTTAATAAGGATACTATTTCTAGAGTAGTGCTAGTCCTATGTTTACGTTCGTTCCATCAACGTGGTGGATGACGGTTTAGAGTAAAATATATAATTTTTTGTCCATGTCCAATACGAAGTGAAGAGTGATCTTTTCCTGATCATCTAGCGGTTTTATGATTGCTACATTTTAACGTTAGCGGTTATGCTGTAGTGTACCATAGAATCCCCTATATCTTTTTTGCTCCTTTAACTGTACAACCAGTGAAAAAGAGAAGTTTAGTTACAGTAATTAGATGCGCACGGAAGCCTATAGTAATAAACGTCCCACCGCATTATTTTTTTTCTCCATATAAACGGATGTAGAGTCTGGCGTTTCGAAGGAAGACGTGCATGTATGTATGAAAGTAAGTGTATGTGTGTGTGTGTGAGAGAGAGAGTGAGAGAGAGAGAGAGAGAGAGAGAGAGAGAGAGAGAGAGAGAGAGAGAGAGAGAGAGAGAGATCGTTTATGCACACGGGCACTCTTATTCATATTTCAATCAAGCGTTATTGTTATTGTTTTTATGATTATTATTTTGTTTTTATTTTTATTATTGTTTTTTTTTTTTAATTATTGCTCTTTATCATTGTTATTGTTAGCGTTACTGCTACTGTTTTTGTTATTATTTTTATCATTATTATTATATTATTGTTATTATTATTATTATTGTTATTATTATCATTATTATTATTATTATTATTATTATTATTATTATTATTATTATCATCATTATTATTATTATTATTACCACCATCAGTATTACTATTATTATTACTTTTATTGCTACTACTACCACCACCACCTCTACTACTACTACTACTACTACTCCTGCTATTATTACTACTCCTACTACTATTACTACTACTACTACTACTATTAGCGTTCAGCCTAGACGGGCACGCACACGCAAGCAGACTTGTACTTTCTGGTCGGAGGATTCTTAAAAGCATATCAGGCCCTCCTTGCCTCCCTCTCTCAACCTCGAGAATTAGACCGTGGTAGCAAGAGGTGAATAGACAAGGAAGAAAAAAAAAAAAAAAAAAAAAAAAATATATATATAATATATATATTATATATATATATATATATAATATAATATAATATATATATATATAATATATATATATGGATCTTCCTTCAACAAAAATAGATAAAAAAGTTACCTGGTATTTATGTAGGGGACGCCGTGTTATTATTACCTTGATGTGTGTCTTCTTTCTCCCCTCCCTCTTCCTCCACCCCCTTCTCTACCTTTTCTCTCTCCTTCCTACTCCCCTCACTTTTTTTTTTTTTTTTACTATTATCCCCCTATCTCTTATTCTTCTCCATCCCTCTTTGCCTCCCTTTCCCTTCTATCTTGCTTCTCCCCTCCTCATCTTTCCCACTACCCATCATCTCCCTCCCCTTCCTCTGCCCTCCATCATCCCCTCCTCCTCCCCCCTTCCCTCCCTAACACCCCCTCTCCATCATCCCCTTCTCTTCCCAATTGCCTCTCCTTCTTTCTCCCCTTCCCCCGTCAATCTTCCCCCTCCCCCCCCCCGTCAGTCTTCCCCCTCTCCCCCGTCAGTCTTTCCCCCTCTCCCCCGTCAGTCTTTCCCCCTCTCCCCCGTCAATCTTACCCCCTCTCCCCCGTCAATCCTCCCCCATCAATCTTTACCCCTCTCCCCCATGTACAGAGCGTGACAAAGCCGTGCGATTAGCGTGGGGCGACACCGGGGTTTTTCAGCGAGCGCCGGGCGGGGCGAAGGGCTGCCATTAAGAGGATAGTTGGCGGGGAGGTGGGGCGACGCGACGCGACCGCCCTGCCACCTGTCGGCTAACGGGATCATTATGCACCAATGTGTCCCGCGGTATAGAGCACGCACGCAGTACGCGGTTATTATTATTATTGTTATTTTTTTTATTTTTTATTTCTTTCAATTGCTCTTGATCTCTTTCTTTTTTCTTGTTTAGATTATTGTTTGGTCTTCTTGTTCTTTTTTTTTTCTTTCTTTCTTCTTCGTCTTCCCTTCTTCGTCTTTTTCGTCTTCTTTCCTTCATATTTTTCTTCTTCCTCTTTCCTCTTCTGCTCCGTCCACTTGTCAGTATTTTAATTATTCTTCGTATGTCCGATGATGTATTGGTTTAATGATTGATGTGTGTGTGATAGGTGGGGGGGGGGGGGTATATCACAGGCTGTCATGAATAATCGTCTGTTCCATCTTGAAGGTCTGTTGGTGATGGGAAAGATGAAGAAAGAAGGAAAGAGAGAAGAGAACGAACGAAAGAACGATGTATATATACATAGATTATATAGAGTTCTGTATATATATGTGTGTGTGTGAACATATATATATATATATATATATATATATATATATATATATATATATATATATATTACATATACATATAAAGACAGATAGTAAATGTATGTATCTATATGTAAGCATATGTATATAGGAGAGAGTAATAGAAAGAAAGAAAGAGATCATGGTAGAATTAACGTTATGCCTGGCGTACCAAGACCCGCTCTCATGAATGTGCTGCATGACCCATCCACCATGCAAAGGAACAGAGAAATGGTACATTTTCTCGTGCGGGGGTTGAGGGGGGAGGGGGGGGCGTGTCTCTCTGCACTTTCCGAAGTCAAGATATCCACCAGAGTGTTCTCGATTTTTCTTTTCTCTCTCTCTCTCTCTCTTTTTGTGTCATCATTACGCATTCATTTGATGCTCCAGAATGTACAGTATGGCAAAGACACGGTGACTGCGCGAGTTCTAATGGCTGGCTTGTCTTGGCGACGCTTCTACGTACGTACGTGTGTGTGTGTGTGTGTGTGTGTGTGTGTGTGTGTGTGTGTGTGTGTGTGTGTGTGTGTGTGTGTGTGTGTGTGTGTGTGTTTCTGTCTGTCTGTCTGTCTGTCTATATATGTATTTATATGTATGTGTCCGTGTGAACATATTTATGTATGTATATGTACGGATGTGCTTGCTGCTGTACGTGCGTATGTGTATGTACATACGTTTGTTTACATCCACTGAACTGACCCAAAAAGAAGTAAAAATAAATACCAGTTTCAAAGCCTCTTTTTTGGAACATCGAGTCATTCTTGCACAAAGGAAGGCGTCGGGCGTTATTAGAGGCGATTTTCCTTTCTTTTTTTTTCTTTCGCAGAAGAGTAACCTAATTAAGCGCAAGTCACCGGCCATTAAGCGCTGATTATGAATGATTATCAGCTGATTGTGAAGCGGGGGAAGGAGAGAGGGGAGGGAAGGAGGAGAGAGGGAGGAAGGAGGAGAGAGGGAAAGGGAGGGAGGGAGGAGAGAGGGAGGGAGGGAGGAAGGAGAGAGGGAAAGGGAGGGAAAGGGAGGGAGGGAGGGAGAGAGGAAGAGAGTGAGAAGGAGAACGAGGAAGGGAATGAGAGGGAGAGAGGGAAAAAACAGACAGACATATTGAAATGCACACAGCCATATCGAGTAGACGAGAGACAGAGACAGAGGCAGAGACAGACAGAGACAAGAGACAGAGACAGAGACAGACAGAGAGATTGTCGAGAAGTAGAACCGGCGTCTTAATGAGATAACTGTCCGTTCAGAGAAAATGGCTCTTACACACCCGGCTTCCAACGAGACGCTCTGGTTGCTGTCTCGCCAGGGCACTCCTCCGCTGGACTTTGTTTTGTCGCCCCGAGAAGAGGAGGAGGAGGAGGTGGAGGAGGAGGTGGTGGTGGTGGTGGTGGTGGTGGTGGTGGTGGTGGTGGTGGTGGTGGAGGTGGAGGTGGTGGTGGAGGAAGAGAAGGAAGAGGAGGCAGAGGAGGCAGAGGAGGAGAAGGTATAGGGGGAAGAGGAGGAGGAGATAGAAGCGGATAAGGAGAAGATAGAAGAGAAGGAAGGAGACGGGTAGAGAGATGTGGATGAGGGGGAGAAAGAGAAGTATAGGTGGAAGAGAAGGAGAGGAGGAAGTGGAGGAGAAGGAGAAGGAAAAGTAAGAGAAAGTGAAAGATAAGAATTAGTATAGAAAATTAATAATAATAAAAAAATGAATAAATAAATAAAGAGCACAGAAATGGAAGAAGGAACACTTTTAAAAGCGAAAAGTTGTGGTTGAAGAATCGCATATGGTTGCCGTTTAAGAGGCTGGTTGCGGTGGAGAGGTAGCGGGAATGGTGGTTGCGGGTGGCACAGAGGGACAGTATGGTGACGTCACTGTGGTTGACGGGTTGAGGATGGTTTGCGTCTAGGAGCTTTGGCGGGTGGGAGGGGTGGTGGGGACAGGGGGGAGGGGTGTTGCAATTTATTTGTTATTTGTTTGTGGATGGTTTGTTGGTTTTGTTTTTGGTATTGTTGTTTTATTACAATTGGATATATTAATTTTATTTTGAAAAATATTTATATTATTATTATGATGATTATTAGTGTTATTGTTAGTATCATCTACATGCTTTATTATTTTATTGTCGTTATTATTATTATTATTACTATTACTATTGTTAATTCCTGTTACTATTATCATCATTATTATCATGACATTATTATTTTTATCACCATCATTAATCCCATTATTAGAGGGAGTGCAGAGTGCGTTTAAGAGAAGGAAGTTAAGGTGTGTTTGTGCTTGTGCTTGTGTTTGCGTGTGTGGAGGGGGAGTGAGTGAGGACGGGGGAGGGGGGAGAAGATGAACATGCCATTCGGAGCGTACGAGAGAACACGTTCCTCCCTCCCTCCCTCCCTCCCTCCCTCTCACTCTGCTTGCGTTGTGAATTGAGAGCAAGTGCTTTGCCACTTCTATGTCGCCCTCGCTGCTCTGTGACGTCATATCGTTTATGACGTCGGTTGCGACTGGCGATTTCAACGCAACCGCAGCATGGTATCTTTAGCGCGTTGTGGTGGTGGTTGATGGTGATGATAATGATGGTGATGATGATGAAAAGAAAGATAAAAGAACAAGAAGCAAATATGAGAGAGAGAGAAAGAGAAAGAGAAAGAGAAAGAGAGAGAGAGAGAGAGAGAGAGAGAGAGAGAGAGAGAGAGAGAGAGAGAGAGAGAGCAAGAAAAGGAAAAGACGAAAGATAAAGTACCAAGCGATAAGGCCAGACGACCACGCAAGACAACCACAGAAGACGACCAGGTGTTGCGCCAGATATGAAGAACTCGCCGTGCATGATTTATGTGTGCATGACTCCGGACCCACATTCTCGCCTCGGTCGGTGTCAGAGAAAAGAGGAAGACCGAAATAGCATATTTTTATTCTTTGATAATAATAATAATAATTATTAGTAGTGATATTGTTATTATTACTATTATAATTATTATTGCAATCATAAGAGGAGGAGGGAGAGGGAAGAAGGGAGGAAGAGGAAGAGGAAGAGGAAGAGGGGGAGGGGGAAGGAAAGAACAAACAAAGGCAAACAACCAAACAGAAATAAGTGCAAACAATATATGACTGACCCTTTCTTTCTTCTACTTTCCAGGTACGTTATGAGATTCTGTATTCCTATATCGCAAGAAGGTAAGAGTCAAAAATCGTATATTCTTTTTTTCATCTTTATCATCGTTGTTTGATTATTTTTAAAGTCATTTTGTGGCAGTTTTTTTTTAAGTATTCTGTTTTTGGTGTTTTTTTTTCTGTCTCGCGGATATTTGATTTGAGATAGATAGAAAGAGAGAGAGAGAGAGAGAGAGAGAGAGAGAGAGAGAGAGAGAGAGAGAGAGAGAGAGAGAGAGAGAGAGAGAGAGAGAGAGAGAGAGAAGCTAGCGAGGGCTTGCTTTCCTCTCCTGGCGAAGGGCGTGAGAATATATTTACGTGATTGAATGATCGTTTTCTTGGGAAAGGAACATCGTTAGAAAAAGGAGCGACGCCTTGCTTTGCTCACCTGGCGAAGGGCGTGAGGGCGGCCTGGACGGGGCCCACCTGCCTCCAGGCGTTGTTGGCGCGGCAGAGGAGCGCCCTCAGGCAGCTGGGGCGTGCGCGGGCCCTGGCGTACAGCGTGGTCATGTCGAGGCCCACGGGGGACACGGCGGTCACCAGGGAGAACCAGCGGTCCGTCCAGTGGCCCGAGCCGCCCACGGAGCTCTCGTCCTCCACCACGCCCATCCTCCGCTGCACGGGCGGCTGGGGCGAGTTGGGCGCACTGGGCCAGCCATACCTGCTGTCGTCGCTGTAGTTGTACTGCTGGCCGTGCGGGCGCGCGCCCTGGGCATCGTCGTAGGCCAGAGGGCGCGGCTGCCGACGGGAGGAGCGCAGGGACGCCCTCGAGCGCCTCAGGGACTGCGCCAACGCCTCCGGGAAGTAGTGGTCCGATTCGCTGATGACTCGCGCCTGCCTGGCGGAGGGGGACGCGCGGGACACCTTCATGGCGGAGGCGAGGGCGGGCAGCACGTCCATCCGCTGCTGCGCGCGCCCCAGCACCGTCAGCGCCCGCAGCGTGGACTCGACCTGCTCCAGGTCCATCTGGCTGAGGGTGTCGAAGAAGGCAGGCAGGTCGTCCACCGCGGAGGCCAGGCCGCGCCCCATGGGGCTGCCGTCGGCGCTCAGGATCTGCCGGAGGGCTGTCTTGAGGCCGTCCTTGGTGGCTAGCAGGCCGTAGAACTTCTTGAGCGGCTGGTAGATGCGAGGGTGGAGGCGCACGGTGGACATGGCGGCGGGCGAGCTCGCGATCTCCGACATGAGCCTCGACTTGGCCTGCTGCAGCCACAGCGTCGCGTCCGTGCCGTTACCCGAGGCCGAGGCCAGGACCTTGTGGAGGAGCGAGAGCCAGGGCGGCGGCGCGGGGGCGTCCACCCGCCTCCCCGACGCGTCCACCATGGCCACCTGCTCGGGCATGGCGCGCGACAGCAGGTTGGCCATGTACTGCGAGCTGTGCACCTTGATGACCAGCTCGTCCAGCACCTTCTGCACCTGCCACTGGATGACGCGGTCCGACAGCCCCTCGCGGTCGCCGCTCACGTACTTGTTGGCGGCGTACACCACCACCGCCAGCAGGTTGAAGAGCCCCACCAGGAGCACCACCGCGTCGTCCTCGCGCGGCGCGATCTGG
>NW_028234439.1:5560596-5565596 GCF_977035675.1 Penaeus japonicus
CCCCTCCCCCTTCATCCTCCCCCCTCCCCCTCCCCCACCTCTTCATCAGGTTCCGAAGGCCATATGCGAGCTTAGGCCAAGCCGACTATTAAACGTTTAAATGCATAACTCTTTGAGGCCGCTCCCCCCCCCCCCTCTCACTTCACCTTGTGGCCTCTCCACATTGTCTACGTTGCCCCTTCTCCCTCCCCCCCTCCCCCCGCTTGCCCTCGATTAACCTCTTTTTCTTTCCCTCTTCTTTTCTTCCTCTTTCTCTACCTTTCGCTTCCTATTCCTGCCTTTTCTTTTGTTTCCTTTTCCTCCTTCCTTTCCCCGTCTTCATCTTCTTCCCTCTCTTCTTTCTCTCACCTCCCTTCCCCTTCCCTCCCTCTTCCTCCCCTCTCTTTTCATTTTCTCCCTTTCCCTTCCTTCCGTTTTGCATCCCTCCCTCCTCCCTCCCCCGTCATCCATCTCCTTCCCCTTCTTTCCTCTCTTCCCCGATTACCTTTCCTCCTCCACTCCCTATCCCTCCCTCTTCCCCTTCCCCTTCCCCTTCCCCTTCCCCTTCCCCCTTCCCCCTTCCCCTTCCCCTTCCCCTTCCCCTTCCCCTTCCTCCTTCCCCTTCCCCCTTCTCCCTTCCCCTTCCCCTTCCCCTTCCCCTTCCCCTTCCCCTCCGCCTTCCCCTTCCCTTTATCTTTGTTTCCCTTTTTTTTTTTTCTTTCTCTCTTCTTCTTTTTTTTTTCTCTTTTTTTTTTTTCCTTTTTTTTTTTTTTTTTTTTTTTTTTTTTTTTTTTCTTTTTCTGATTTTTTTTTATTTTCCCCTTTCCCCTTTTCTTTTTTTATTTATTTTTCCCACATCCCCCATCCCCGCTTTCTTCCCCAGGGGAGGCGAGGGGGGGGGGGAGGAGGGCGAGCGGGCAGATGATGTGATGATAGGCATCGGGAGAGCGTTGGACGTCTCTCGAGGTGGCGGTGATGGCTGTGATGAAGAGAGTGATGACGATGATGACAGCAATCGCGGGGTGGGCGGGCGGGCGGGCGCGAGTCGGGCCGGGCCGCCTGTGATGACTGTTCGTTTGAGGTTTATGTAATGCAGTCTGGTCTACGGAATATGTATGTGTTTATTGAGGTTTGTGTATGTATAGATGCGCACATACATACATACATACACACATGCATCTTGTATACACACCTCGTAATTATTTAGACACAAATGATGGACTAATGATGATTTAGAAATGATGTGAACTAATTATGATTAAAAATGATGACCTGATGATAAAAATAAAATTGATTAGCGGTGTTTAATCGTGAGGCCAATCGTGAGGATGGCAATTGCAATATCGATAATGATGATAAGGGTTTGCAATTGGGTCCTCGCTCATAACGATCATTGCAAATTAATGGAAATTAAAAAGGATGAAAATAGCAGCACTACTAGTTGTAAAATCATAAAGATAATAAGAATTCTGATCACACTAATACTAATAGTTCTTGTAGTTGTAAAGTGATCAGAACAACAACAACAACAACAACAGCACAAAGAGTAGCAGCCATTCTACCAGTAGAGGTAATAATTACACCGACCAATAAAAATAATACCGGTTGAGCCGACAGTAGAAAATATGGCGAGAAAAAGACCCCCAGTTGTTGAGTAAGAAGACGATTATTCAAGTGATGCTGATGCTGGCTGTTACGTGGAGACCGCACCTCCCCGTTGCGTCACCGTCGCCGCGCCGCCTCAAACAGAGCGGGGAAAGGGCACGTTAGTTGTCTGGTTTGTTTCCAGTTGCTGTTGTTATTGCAATTATTGTTATCATTATTGTTATTGATATAATAATCATGATAATAATTATGATAATGATTATTATTTTATTAATATTATTATTGTTGTTATTGTTGTTGTTGTTATTAATATTGATATTATTATTATTGTTATTATTATTATTATTATTATTGTTTTTGTTGTTTTGTTGTTGTTGTTACTGTTATTATTATTATTATTATTATTTGTTGTTGTTGTTGTTGTTTTGTTATTATTATTATTATTATTATTATTATTATTATTGTTATTATTATTTATTGTTGTTATTATTATTATTATTATTATTATTATTATTATTATTATTATTAATGATATCATTATATTGTCTTTATTTTTTTGTTTTTGTTTATTTTATTTCTTTATTATTTTTGTGTGAAATGCAACGTGCAATCACGCCTTGGTATTTGTTGTGTCGGGGCTGGACTAAGCATTAGCTACCCCCTTCGTTGTTTTTCTCTTCTCTCTTCTCCCTCTCTCTCTCTCGGCCCCCCCCACGTATGCCTTCCGTTTCTCTCCGTCTCCCCCCCTATCTCACGGTCTTCAAACATCGTCCTCCTCCTCCCCCCACTCGAATGAGTTATCTCTCTCTCCTTCATACTCTATCTCTCTCTCCTCCGTCCCAATTCTCTCTCTCTCGTCTCTCCCTCTCACCCACCACTCTCTCCTCTCTCTCTTCCTTCCTCTCTCCCTTCCCTTATCAAAATCCCGCCATGCCCACTGCGCGGCCGAGTTCCTTCGCTCCTTTTCCCATCCACCCCCCCCCGAGCCCTCCTTCCCCTTCACTCCCCTTCCCTTCGCCTATCATAAAATCCTCCCTAAAAAATAAAGGGGGGGGCTCCATCCCGTCCTCCTCCCCGCCGAATTTCCCCTATTCCTCTCCCCCTTATCCCCCCTTTCCCCCGCCCCATTTGCCACCCTCGATCACCCCTTCACCTCCCCTATTCCCTTTCCCCCTCGTCATCCTTATCCCCCTCCCCTCCCTTCCCTTTCCCCTCCTTATCCCCCTCCCCCTCCCTCTCCATATCCTCGTACCGCCTTTACCCCTCCTCTGCCCTTACCATCGCACCTTACAAACCCTCCCTACCTCTCCATTCTTTTTTTATGTTTTCCTCTCTACATCTTTTTTTTTTTCTTTTTGTCTTTCTTCCCCTCTTACCCTTCACCCCCTTCCCTTCCCTCCCCCTCTTTATCCCTTCCCCAATCCCCAATCCCCCCCTCCCTCCCCCTTTCCCTTCCCTTCCCCTTACCCCTCCTCTCCCTCCCTTTCCCTTCCCATCCCTTCCCTTCCCTTCCCTTCCCTTCCCTTCCCTTCCCTTCCCTTCCCTAATCCACCCCCGCCCCCCCTCCGTCACGCCGGCACGAATCGCAAGGCACCAGATGCAAAAATCTCGGCTACGTAACTGTCGGCTTGTTCGCGGTAGGCCAGCGGGCGGACAGCGGGCGGACAGCGGCGCCCTTCCGCGACTCCGTGTGGGCGGTCGGCGGATAAGGGTGCCCTGGTGGGGGGAGGGGAGGGGGGAGGGTTGGAGTGAGGGAGGCTTTGTTGAATACTAAATCGTGTTTCAGTACTTGGGTTTTTATTTATTATTTATTTTTATCTATTTATTTAGGTTGGGATTATAGATGTGCCGAAGCGTTTTGATTTTCTTCTCTATCATTTCTCTCTCCCTCCTGCTCCCTCATTTCCTCTCACCTCTGTCCCCTGCCCTCTTTTCCTCTTCGACCTCCACCTCTCCTCTTCCTCCCTATCACTTCTGCGCCCCCTCCCCTCCCGCTTTGCCATGCCCCTCCCTCCTCCCCCTCCCTACCCCTCCCTCTCCCCCTTCCCTCGCTCTCTCTTCGTCCTTCTCATACCTTCCCTCCCTCCTCCCTCCCTCCCTCCCTCCCTCCCTCGCCCTCTCCCTCTCTCTCCTCTCCCCTCCCCTCTCTCCCCTCCTCCTCTCTCTCTCCCTCCCTCTCTCTCTCCCCCCTCTCTCCTCCTCTCTCTCCTCCTTCCCTCCTCCTCCCTCCCTCCCTCCCCTCCCTCCCCCCCTCCCTCCCTCCCCCCCCCCCTCCCCCTCCTCTCTCTCTCTCTCTCTCTCTCTCTCTCTCTCTCTCTCTCTCTCTCTCTCTCTCTCTCTCTCTCTCTCTCTCTCTCTCTCTCTCTCTCTCTCTCTCTCTCTCTCTCTCTCTCTCCCCCGTCCTTCCGTCTCCTTTCCAATGGGTGTTCATTTCCTCCCCGACTTTTATTCACTCCCGAATCGGTGGCGGCGTAGGTGGGGTCAGGCGAAGGGTTGGGTAGGGGGTGGAGGAGGGGGGGGATGGGTGTGTGTGTTGGGAAGGGGGTCGGATAGGTGGGATAGGGATGGTGGATGGGTGTATGTGTGTGTGGGGGGAGGGGGGTGGAGAAGGGAGGGTTATGGGGGGATGTGTGTGTTGGGGGAGGGGGGTGGAGGAGGGTAGTGGATGGGTCTGTGTGTGTATGTGGAGAGGGGATGGGAGGGGTTGTGTGTGTGTGGGGGGGGTGCTGGTGATGCCCTTTTCATGCGCGTTTGCATGTCTGTGCATGCGTGCATCCGTGTGCATGAGTCTTTTGCATGAGAGAATGATGTATGCACGGCCTTAATGATTTAGAATTTGTCCGTGCCTGAAGCTGTTTGTGCCAACCAAACAAGAGGGTATGTGTGCATGGGAGGCGTGCCTGCGGATGTTTGGTGGTATGGGGGCATAACCCGCACGAGGCACGCCCGCCCAGGGACTGCTGGTGCATGTGCAGATTTCTTTGTCACTGGCGGGCACGTCTGCTGCATGGCGATGGTGTTGCTCTGCCAGTCACGCACGGCGCTGCGGCGTTTTTATATATATATTTTTTTTCTTCTTCTAGTAAGCAAGCAAGAAGATACATGTACATGCATTTTCTAACCTTTTCCACGCACATATATGTATACCTTTGATAAACACACATACCCTGTGCATATATATATATATTCCTTCAGTAAACACTTATCTATCCGCTCACATATACATACCTTCACCAAAGATGCATTTACCCGTTCGCAGGGACACCTACACTTACACCTATACACACATACATTCTCACTCTCACACGTACCACGTTAACGCACATACAGTCCACCAAATTGCTTAAGGGACGGACCTCAGTTTACTGAAGATACCTTGCGTCTCCGCTGGCAAGTGTACACAGGGAGAGTCAATA
>NW_028234439.1:5568096-5570596 GCF_977035675.1 Penaeus japonicus
TAGCCCTTCTTCCTCCCCGCTTCCCTTCTCCCTTCCGCCTCCCCGCTTCCCCATCTTCCTTTCTCCTCCTCGATTCCCCTCTCCCTTCCTCCTCCCCCGCTTCCCCTCTCCCTTCCTCTTCCCCCGCTTCCCCCTCCCTTCTCCTCCTCGCTTCCCCTCTCCCTTCCACCTTCCGGCTTCCCCTCTTCGCCCCCCCCCCCCACCTCCTCTCCATCTCTAACAGACATATACACACTCTATGAGGCGTGACAGTTTTGACGTCTGACGTGAGAGCACCGGATATAGGGAAGCCATACGCCGCACCACTCCCCCCTTCCCCCCCTTCCCCTCCCTCTTCCCCCCCTTCCTCCCTCCCCCTTCCCCTCCCCCCCCCTTTTCCCCACATATGCTCTGTACTGTACTGTACATCTTGAGTGATTGACCATGTACAAGTGGTCGGCATTAAGTCATTTGTTTTTGGGGACACGGCCGTTCTTAATATTCGGCGCCCGGGTGTCACGGAAGAGGGAGGGAGGGGAGAGGGGAGAGGGGAGAGGGAGGGGAGGCGTAATAGGGATGGGGTAGGGGTTGGGGGGGAGGTTGGAGGTAGCCGTAATGGCGTTTTTGGTTTCTGAGGAGTTTCCGGAAAGTTTGTTTATTTATTTATTTTTTTGTTGTCTTGCTTCTTGGTCATTTTTATATAAGTGTTTGTTATTTAAGTATCTTCATGATTGATTTTTATATTATCAAACATATTGTTATTATTGTTGTTGCCGTAGTGGGCATTATTATTATCGTTATTGTTATCATCATCATATTTTCAATTACTGTTAATTGTATGACTAATATTACTAATTAATAATATTACCATTACGATTACGGTACCTATTAATCACTTTCTTTTTTTGTCGTATTTCCATATATTTTCATTTTTTATTATAATTATTATTACTATTTTTATTGTCATTATTATTACTCTTGTTATTATCATTATTATTGTTATTATTGTTGTTGTTATTATTATTATTATTATTATTATTATTATTATTATTATTATTATTATTACTACTACTACTACTATCATTATTATTACTATTACTATTAGTATTACTATTACTATCAATCGTATTGTTAAAGACAGCTCTTCTTTCTCTAACTCCCGCTCTTCCGTCCTCCACAGGTGTGTATCAACTGTGTCACGTTCATTGATTGACCTGTCGGTGAGGTAAGCTCACTTAGCGCTTTCTCTTTAGTGTGTGTGTGTGTGTGTGTGTGTGTGTGTGTGTGTGTGTGTGTGTGTGTGTGTGTGTGTGTGTGTGTGTGTGTGTGTGTGTGTGTGTGTGTGTGTATGTATATGTATATATGTATGTATGTATATGTATATACGTATGTATGTATGTATATGTATATACGTATGTATGTATATGTATGTATGTGTATGTATGTATGTATGTATACATACATACATACATACATACATACATACATCTACTTACAGAGGGAGATGGAGAGAGAGACAGAGAATTATAATTCCAAATGATCGTGCAACTGGGGTTATTACTCGTTTCCTGTTTGTCTTTCTTTCTCCTTTATCCGTATCGCAATGACCGAGAAAACGCGGCTAAAGAATGAAACCTTTTTTTTAACCAATTATGAGCCTTTGATGTGCGCCGAAGATGTGGTGCGAAAATACAGCGAATTGAGGAGTCATCTTGGGAGAGGCTTGGTGGTCACATCACCTGGTTCCCCACTAACTGCGTTAGGCGGCCGGGCGTGAACGGGAGATAGAGAGAGAGATAGAAAGCAGGTGCCCGGGTGCCAGCGCCACCCTCGCGGACACTGACGCGAGGGTGTCTCGCTCACTTGCCTCGTTTGCCCCTCTTCGTCTTTGGTTTCTCTCTCTCTCTCTCTCTCTCTCTCTCTCTCTCTCTCTCTCTCTCTCTCTCTCTCTCTCTCTCTCTCTCTCTCTCTCTCTCTCTCTCTCTCTCTCTCTCTCTCTCTGTCTGTCTGTCTGTCTGTCTGTCTGTCTGTCTCTCTCTCGTCGCTCTATCTCATCTCGCTCTCTATTTTTATCGCTCTCTTACTCGTTCTCTTTTTTTTTCTTTTCATTTCTCTCTCTCTAGTTCTCTCTCTCTAGTTCTCTCTCTCTCTCTCTCTCTCTCTCTCTCTCTCTCTCTCTCTCTCTCTCTCTCTCTCTCTCTCTCTCTCTCTCTCTCTCTCTCTCTCTCTCTCTCTCTCTCGCACGCTCTTTCTCACTTGACTTTTCCTCCCCCTCCTTCTTTCTTTCCTTCATTAATTAATTGATTAATTAATTCATCCATTCATTAATTCATTCAATTATGCTTTCCATCATTCCTCCCTCCGTTCCGCTCTCCTCCCTTCCCCCGGCTCACAGGTTCCCACACGTTCATGTTAACGGCCATGCACCCGCTCACACACGGCCCTGAAAAGTCATGCGCGAGGAAAAAGTGCATTGTTGCATTGCAAAGGACACGTGCCCTAACATGCACATGCACGCGCA
>NW_028234439.1:5578096-5580596 GCF_977035675.1 Penaeus japonicus
GGTTGGTTTTATTTTCTTTGATTCGTTTTTTTTTCAGATGTTCTTTTTTTGTTTGTTTGTTTAGTTTGTTTGTATTTGTTTTTTTCATCATGAATTATATAGATTTATTAATGTATGATTATTATTATTATTATTATTATTATTATTATTATTATAATTATTGTTTTTACTATTATTACTATTATTATTATATGCTCCTTTTATCTTATTTTTTATTATAGTGTTCTCATCAGCGTCGTAAATTCACTCACTGTATATTTATCTTCCCACGATTTTAAGAAATCAAATTCTCGCTCTCGCTCTCTCTCTCTGTCTCTCTCTCTCTCTCTCTCTATCTCTCTCTCTCTCTCTCTCTCTCTCTCTCTCTCTCTCTCTCTCTCTCTCTCTCTCTCTCTCTCTCTCCCCCTCTCCCTCTCTCTCCTCCCTCTCCTCTCTCTCTCTCCTCTCTCTCTCTCTCTCTCTCTCTCTCTCTCTCTCTCTCTCTCTCTCTCTCTCTCTCTCTCTCTCTCTCTCTCTCTCTCTCTCTCTCTCTCTCTCTCTCGTTGGAGACTGATGGCAGGTTGACAGGTTAGCGTTGATAATTATTTGAAATGCAACGACGTCATTCGGACACGTTGCAGGTTCCTAATCGTCACCAACCTGCCCAGTACATACTTCCTCGTCTTGATGGTGATGATTGTGATGACGAGTATGGCGCTAAGGATAATGTTACGAAAGATTACATGCTAATGGTATTAATGTAGATAGTTAGGATAATAATTATAGTACTAATATTAATAGTAGTAATAATAATGATAGCAATGATAATGATAATAATAGTAATTATCATTATTGTTATTATTAATATTATTATTGTTATAATGATAATGATAATGGTAAGAGCAATATTGCTACCTGTAATGATTATGATAATAATGATAATGAGTAGTAATGATAGTAATGATGCTAGTGGAATAATGAGATTATAGACCGATCCACAAGTAGAACCCGCAGGCATTTGCGTGCAAAACCACACGCGGCGCCGCGGCTCGCAACGGCGGGCGGGCGGGCCGGCACACATCACGAATCCGGAATCGGGCGAAGTACAGTGCGGGAAATGGCGGCGAGGTGCGGCACCACGAATATCCGCGGGTGTATGTGTGGGGGGAGGGGGGTGGTAGGGGATGGGGGTATGAGGAGATGAGTGTGTGAGGAGGTGAGTTTGTGTGTGGTGGGGGGCGGGGGGGGGGGGGGATGTCGGATAGGTGGATAGACGGCGGTGATTGAGATTTTTTTTTTTTTTTTTTTTCATCCCAACGTCATAGATTGTCATTCCCGCAAAAAAGGGGGTGAAAAAGGCAGACCAAACAAGAACAAAGCGATAAAACATAGACATGAAGCAAGATCAATGACCATCAAATAAGATATATCAATATCAATATATCAATAATTATCCAATTCATTAATTCAATTTCATTTAATATAATGATCTTATTGCGGTTAATGGTGTTACGAATAGACTGTCCACCGTGCGTGAGTGTATAAGGGTGAGGCTAAGGGAGACAGAAAGAAGAGGGAGGGAGAAGGAGAGGGAGTGGGAGGTGGAGAGGGGAGAGGGAGAGCAGGAGGGAGAGAGGAGAGGGAGGGAGGGGGGAGGTGGAGGGGGAGAGAGGGAGTGAGGTGGAAGGGGAGAGAGAGGGAGAGATTTAACTTATTATATTTGATTTAACTATTTTATCCAATTCTATTTCATTATATTCTAATTATCGAAATTAAATTTGATATAAGTATATTTTATATAATCATCTAATCATCTATTGGCGCATAACCATCTGGATGAATGCTATGTGTCTATAATGAAAAAGTAAGGATGATGGTAGGGGGAGGGGAATGGGGATGGGGAGGAAAGGATGGTGGTAGGGGTAGAGTGGTGATGAGGGGAGGGGAAGGGGAAGGGGAAGGGGAAGGAAAGGATGATGGTAGGGGTAGAGTGGTGATGGGGGGAGGGGGAGGGGGATGGGGAAGGGGAGGAAAGGATGGTGGTAGGGGTAGAGTGGTGATGGGGGGAGGGGAAGGGGAAGGAAAGGATGGTGGTAGAGGTAGAGTGGTGATGAAGGAGGGGGAGTGGGATGGGTAGGGGGAGGGAGAGGAAAGGATGGTGGTAGGGGTAGAGTGGTGATGAGGGTAGGGGGCGGGGGAATTAAGGATGGTGATGGGGTAACAGGGGGAGGAATAGGTAAAAGGGTGAAACTAAGGGAGACAGAAAGAATAGGGTGATTATATATATATATATATATATATATATATATATATATATATATATATATATATATAGAGAGAGAGAGAGAGAGAGAGAGAGAGAGAGAAGGAGGGAGGAGGGAGGAGGGGGGTAAGGGGAGGAGAGACGTAAGATCCCAGATGACAGATGTGATTTTCGTGATGCTTACGGTGGCAGTGACACACACAGAGAGCGAAAACCACAATGTAAACACAATGTATTCTCTTTTTTTATATATATCAA
>NW_028234439.1:5585596-5588096 GCF_977035675.1 Penaeus japonicus
CCGGTCAGCTCGCTCCGTCCGGATTGCGTGCTGGAGCTGGCCTCTCGCGCTTCTTCTTCGTTGCCTTCTTTTTCTTCTTCTTCTTCTTCATTCTCCTCTTCCTCTTCCTCTTCCTCTTCCTTTTCCTTCTCCCCCTTCTCCTCATTCTCCTGTTCTACCTCTTCCATCCTCTCCCCCTCTTCTACCTACTCCTCTTCTACCTCCTCATCCCACTCCTCCTCTTCTACCTCCTCCTCCCCCGCCTTCTTCCCTCGTCTAGTTTGTTTGTTTATGCTTGCGGTTTCCAACTCTTCCTGGACATCGACCAAACTAGCACATGAATAAATTTTGTGCAACACACTTTTTTCTAGAACGAAGTAACGATTCTCGGTAACCTGTGCAAATAAAATAAAAATAGATCCACAAAAATCACGAATTCTCCGAAAAAAGAAGAAAAAAAAGAAACAATTGTAATCATGTTGACTTTACAACCCATTGCAATTGATCGTGACATAACAACAAACGCGAGGGCGGTGAATGGCATCACGCATCTCGTCCAGATCGCTGAGATGTTTGCTCCCTTTTCCGCCTCCCCGGAAATGAACGCAACACGTCACCGACATGTTTCAAGGCGGCGAGGGACGGGGGAAGGGATAGGCAGACGATTTTCTCTTTCTTTTTTCTTATCTTTCCCCCTTTTGAAGTGTTTGAATTTCATTTGAATCGACTGGGCGATGATAAAAGGGGGTTTTGAGTCCGTGTTTCAAAACGAAAGGAACCCGAAGGAAGACAGCTGTCGAGGGGAGTAGGGGAGAGGGCTACCCGAAGAGATGGGAAGGAGGTGATTTCCTGCTGTTTCTTGCCGTTTCTCCTCTTCTCTCCCTATTTCTATTCTTCTGTTCTTGCCGTTTCTCCTCTTCCCTCCTTATTTCTATTCTTCTGTTCTTGCCGTTTCTCCTCTTCTCTCCCTATTTCTATTCTTCTGTTCTTGCCGTTTCTCCTCTTCCCTCCTTATTTCTATTCTGTTCTTGCCGTTTCTACACTTCCCTCCCTCTCCTGTTCTTCTATTCTTGCTATCATCATCGCCATCATTATATTCCCCCTTTTAAGTCTTTGTTTCAAAAACGAAAAGGACGAAATACATTTATTATTTATTTTTTTTTATTTTATTATCATTTTTTTTTAATTTATTTTGTTGTTGTGGACAGTCCAGACGTCACACTAGTTGCTACTTTGTTCACAAGTTGTCATTTTTTTTCCTTTCTCTCACCGTGATGGAAACAAATGAACAAAAATAGCCAAGACCCCCCCCCCCCCCATCCCCCAAGGCCATTGTCCACTTGTCATTAATCGAGTTTCGTGTGACCTCACCCCCCCCCTCCCCTCACCCCTCCCCCTCCCCCTCCGTGATTTGCTCGTTCCAGCGGGTGTTGTAAACATACTTTGTTGAGACTTGAGGTTGGTTGTACCCTGTCTGGTCAGGGGTATGTTTTCTTTATTTGTGTTTTTGTTGTTGTTGCTTTTGTTGTTTTCTTGCTCTCGACACGCAGACATATTCGGAGTTGTTTTTGTCGCTGTTGTCTTTTTTTTTATGAGAAGGGAGCTATTGTTGTTTTTGTCATTATTGTTGTTGTTATTTTTCTTCTTATTATTGTTGTTGTTGTTATTGTTTTCTTGTGTCTGTTTCTTTTCGGAGAAACCGCGACAAGTAGTCACGTTCGCTTTACTTTGTTACGCGTGAATGAACACACGCAGCTCACATGTGCAACCGGACTGCACGTACTCAGAAAAGTACGCGTTCCCACACGTACACGTCACCCCCCCCCCCCATCATCCCCTCCCTCCCCCCCCGCACTTCCACAATTATATAACAACACAAACGATTCACTTCCGGTTTTGATTTATTTTATGATGTATGTTGTATAAGATATTTTATTTTTTGGTTGTTTTTTTTTATCATTGTTGTTCAATTTGCATTTGTATTTTTTATAGCAGTTACATAAATCACGGTTTCGCTTTATTATTTATTTATTTATTTATTTATGTATTTACTTTAGCGGGAAATCTTCAAGAAAGTAAGGAAGTGAACTTGTAAGAATTATGTAAAATTCGTAAGATTTGCTTTTATTTATGAATTTTTTGTTATGTGAAATAACTCAGTATGTTGGTATGTTTGTATTTTGGTATGGTCAGTACCTACGTGGGTAAGTGAGTAAAGTGTGTGTGTGTGTGTGTGTGTGTGTGTGTGTGTATGTGTATGTGTATGTGTCACGTAAGTCAGTAAAGTAGGTATGTCGGTATGTTAAGCAAGTACGTAAGTATGTAAGTAAAGTATGTTGACATAGAAGTACATGGGTGAGTAGAGTATATCGGTATTGTGAGTACGGGGTGTGAGTAAAGTATGTCGACCTGTAAGTACGTGAGTGAGTAAATTGTGTTTGTATTTTTTGGGCGAGTAAGTGAGTACGTGAGTAAAGTATTTCGACATATGAGTACATGGAAGAGTAAAGTATATCGATAT
>NW_028234439.1:5595596-5598096 GCF_977035675.1 Penaeus japonicus
GGGAGGGAGGGAGGGAGGGAGGGAGGCAGACAGACACTAACAGAGACTGACAGATTCTGACAGACAGACAAACAGACCTACATCCAGACCGAAGATGAAGATGTGGAAGATGAAAGAGAAACTGAATGAAAGAGAAGGGAGGTGGAGGTCGGTGGGGCAGGGGCGGGGGGAGGGAGGCTGATGGGGAGGGGTGGATGGGGGGGGGAGGAGAGGGAAGGGGTCACGAGACCGGAAGGATGCCGCGTCCCCGACCGCAAGGCGATGTCGGAGCGAAACCCTCGCGTGTCGGTTTCCGCGCCGCTCTTCCGCCTCGACGCCGAACGCGAGCTAATGCGGCGCTAAGTGGATTTGAGTGTGGAAGGGGGGAGGGAGGTGGGGGTGGAGCAGAGGGAGGGGGGGCGTTGTTCGTCAGAGGTTGCTTTCGTCTGCTTTCGTTCTGTTGCTCGCTCGCTCTTTTTTTCCGTTAGTTTTGTCTCTTCCGTTCTCTGTCTCTTCCTTTCTCTTTTTCCCTTCCCTTCCCTTTCGTTCTCTTCTCTTCGCTTCTCCTCCTCTCTGTTTTCATTTTTTCTCTTCTCTTCTCTTTTCCTTTCCTCTCCTCCTTCTCCTTCCTCTTCTTCTTTTCTTCTTCTTCTTATTATTATTATTATCTTCATCTTCATTGTCCTTATCTCCTCCTTCATCTCCCCCCCTTCCCCGACCACTCCTCCTCCTCCTCTTCCTCCTTGTTCTTCCTCCTCCTCCTCTTCCTCATTGTTCTTCCTCCTCCTCTTCTTCCTCTTCTTGGTCAACGTCTTCACCAGATTATTCTCCTCCCCTTCCCCCTCCTCTTTCCCTTTACCCTTCCCCCTCCTTCCTCTTCCCTCTTCCTCCTCCTCTCCCTCCCTCTTCCTCTTCCTCCTCCTCCCCCTTCCTCCTCCTCTCCCTCCCTCCCTCCCCCCCTCTTTCTCCCTCCCCTCCCTCCCTCCCTCCCCTCCCTCTTCCTCCTCCTCTCCCTCCCTATTCTCCTTCCTCCTCTCCCTCCCTCTTCCTCTCCCTTCCTCCTCTTCTCCCTCCCTCCTCTCCCTTCCTCCTCTCCCTCCTCCTCTCCCTCTTCCTCCTCCTCTCCCTCTTCCCATTCCTCCTCCTCTCCCTCCCTATTCTCCTTCCTCCTCCTCTCCCTCCCTCTTCCTCTCCCTTCCTCCTCCTCTCCCTCCCTCTTCCTCTCCCTTCCTCCTCCTCTCCCTTCCTCCTCCTCCCCGATGGCCTGACGGATGTTCCGGAAGGAGGCAGGGAGAACGGCGCAGGGGAACCGCACTGTAAATGAGATTCCTAAAAGAAGTCTCCCGGATGTTGGATTTCAATATTGCGCGCCAGCTGGGACATGCAAAGCCGCCGCCTGAAGAGGCCTTTTTGGCTTCTTTTTTTTTCTTTCTTTTTCTTTTTTTTTCCTTTTCTTTTTCTTCTTTTTTTTTTTTTTTTTTTCTTTTTTTTCTTTATTTTCCTTTTTTTTTTTCTTTCTTTTTCTTTTTTTTTCCTTTTCTTTTTCTTCTTTTTTTTCTTCATCGTCTTCGTCATCATCATTTCCCTTTTCTTTTTCCTGTCTTTCTTCTTCTTTCTTTTTTTCTTTTTCTTTTTTTTTCTTCTTCCTCTTCTTCTCCTTCCTATTCTTCTTCTTTTTTTTTCTTCTTCTTCTTCTTCATCTTCATCCTCATCTTCATCTTCATCATCATCATCATTTCCTTTTTCTTTTTCCTGTCTTTCTTCTTTCTCTTTTTCTTCTTTTTCTTTCTTCTTCTTCTTCTTCATCATCGTCATCATTTACCTTTTCTTTTCCTCTCTTTCTTCTTTTATCTTCTTTTTCTTTTTTCTTCTTTCTTCTTCTTCTTCTTCTTCTTCTTCTTCTTCTTCTTAAGAGACGATCAAGAGGTTTTCATCTGTCATGTGCAGGTATTTTGACGCATTTGTGGTGTATGTGATTTGAATAAACTTTTGTCTTCCTGAGTGAATGTTCAATCTCTCTCTCTCTCTCTCTCTCTCTCTCTCTCTCTCTCTCTCTCTCTCTCTCTATTCCCCTCATCTCAAAATCTCACTCCTTCATCTCTCTCTTCTTCTCTCCACGTCTGTCCTCTCTCTCTCATCTCTCTCTCTCCTCTCCATCTCTCTCCATCTCTTCCTCCTCGCTCTCTCCTCTCTCTCTCTCTCTCTCTCCGGTCTCTCTCTCCGCTCTCTCTCTCTTCACCTCCCTCTCTCTCCTCTCTCTCTCTCCTTCTCTCATCTCTCGTCGCCCTCTCTCTCTCAACCTCCTCTCTCTCCTTCCTCGCTACTCACTACTCTCGCCTCGTCTCCTCCACCATCTCTCTCTCTCTCTCTCTCTTCTCTCTCTCTCTCTCCTCTCCTCTCTACTCTCTCTCTCTCTCTCTCTCTCCATCTCTCTCTCTCTCTCTCCTCTCTCTCTCTCTCTCTCTCGTCATTCCCTCTCTCCCTCTCTACTCCGCTCGATCTCCGTCTCTCTCTCTCCTCT
>NW_028234439.1:5618096-5623096 GCF_977035675.1 Penaeus japonicus
TCTTGGAATGGGTTGAGCCTGATTTCTAGTCCAGAAAAGATGCAGCAGTTGTATAACTTTTCTTTATATTTATTTTTTCTCCATTGAAATGTATTTTTAGTACTAACTGTCATTTATATTTGATCTTTGTAGATTGCAACAGAAACCGCCTTGCATGAAAAACCGCCAGAATGTCCAGAGGAGCTGGATGACACTTACAGTGACATCCGGCGCCTCTACTCACCAGTGCCCATTATCAGTGACCCTCTTGCCGCTAGCAAAATGTGCAGCTCAAAGCCAGCCACCTGCAAGAAAATGTCCTCCAAGAAGAAGAAAACCAAGCCCACTTTCAAAGCTAAGAACTCCATGAAAAGTTCCCTGAAACAAGCGCTGAAAATCCCCTGCAAGATATCTCTCATTACAACGAAAAAGATATTTGAAGAGATCTGTGAGGAGGATGAGGAGGAGGAGGAAGAAATGGAGATGGAGGTCGAGAATGAGGAATCTCAGCATGAGTGGGAAGGACCGCTGGTAGAACCTGTTGGCATCCTAAATTCACCTATTTTCTCACCAATGAGTCCAGAGTTTCCTGACATCCGCAACGTGGTCGTCAAGAAAGAAGGTAGGCTGAAATTCACGCTCTAGTCATATCTGTGATGGTCTACAGACTTGCATTTTAAAGTAGGCAGTTATATATTGTTGCAACAAGATTGTGTGACATTCCGGCTTCCCTAGTTTGTTTCTAATGTTGTGTAATTCATAATTATCTTATTTCAGACACGTGCTGGCGTCAGAAAGCTTTGGAAGTCACTGAGCAGGCGTACAGACCAATGACCTATGCTCAGGTGTTGCGCCTACACCTCACACCTCTAACACGAGCCCTTGGTGTTTAATTGCCCTTAAAATTGTAATTCTCCCACCGACAAGGACGCAGTAACAAACATTCTGTTCTTTCTGGTGAAGTTACGAAGTTGTTAATTCTCACCAGTCTTGTAAAAGCCACTTGAGGAGAATGGAGACTTTTGATATAGTGAAATCACTTACATTAATTGAACAAGCCACATATGAAAGTGGTTTTACCTCAGATCACAGTAACCACTGTCAGTTCCTCAGGTGGCACAAGAGTAGATTTATTTCACTGTACAAATAGGATTTTGTGTAAATGATATCAATGCCTTCGTAGACAAAGCAGTCACAAAATGGAAATCATAGCCCCATTTCCCTCATGTGAACTTAAAGATTTTATTTTGAAAAGAATCCAACATTTTGTTGGAGAGTTAGAATAAAACTGTCTTTTAGTTTGATTCTTGTGATGCCAGTTGTATCATAGACAGGCTGCATGAGAGTATGCAAATTATTAATCCTTCCCTAACCACTCCCTTGCATATCAGGTAAAGGCTGATGCTCTTTGTGGATCAGGCTATCTGAGTGTTATATTCTTATTTAGAGAGAGATTGTGATTTCCTCCGTAGAGGACGACAATCTGAATTGTATTTTCCTTCTTTAATTTTAAGTTATTTAGTTGTACTGTGGTTACCAGAGATGTGTGTTGTGTAACTGATTTCCGATTATGTATGAACACCAAAAATGTGGACAGCAGTTTTATGAAAGATATGGTGCTAAGGAGTCGTAAATATGATGTCAGAGAAGTTATCTAAAATAGATTATTATGGCCAGAGAAGCTATTGTTGTGGACTGTATTTTTGAGGGTGAAAGTGCAGCACAGTACAGGGATCTCAGCTATGAGTAATGTACAAATTTATTGTAAGCAGTCTGTAGTAAAAATGGTAGTTATGTACAGCATAGAGTAGTCTTTTTATAATTATTAAACTTTTTATGTTTTCCAGTAAATCATCGAGGAAGAGTTGGCATTATTGAAAGAGCGGTTCATATTTTATATCCCACGCGAATCCACTTGAGCAAAGGATTCCAGTTTACTTAAGATTTATAACCAGGTGCTCGAAGGGTCTGCTATATTCCTATACATAAGAAACAAGATACTGACAGTGTTTAGATGTGAATTATGAAAGAAGCACCAGTGTGGAGGATTTCACATTGTTAACAAGGTCGACAGCTTAAGGAAAAAAAAGTTATATTTTAGATTTTAGTGCAGTTCCAATAGAGTGACAGTGCATTAGGTAAGCCTATTCTGAAACGAGTACTCATTCCAAAGCTGTGAACTTCATTCATGGCTTTTTTTATTAGTATGAATTACAGGTTTGAGACAGGGATAGAGTTAAATGCCCATATTTTTCTTTGCAACATTTCATAGTAAAAAGTTGCACCCAGTACTCTGTGCCAAAGGATGCTGATCATGTTTTATTACAAAATTAGCATTGTATTATTTAATTAACAACACTGTATCCCCTAAGCAGTTCTACTTATTTTTCTATTCAAGTATTGCTCAAGAGAACAAAACGTTAACAACTTTACACTCAACTAGTCTGAAGAAGCATTCAAAGTAGATCTTCATTATGCTGTAAAGTAAGAGGACGTCAGGGTGCTAAGTGTGAGCATTGTTCATTCATGATGAAGGCTTACCAAGAATGAATGAATATTTGACTCTATACAGGGGTATTTCTTGGCTTTGTTGGAAATCATTTGGGCTTTCTTACACCAAGTAATGACAACAGATCTGACAGAGGGTATATTTTCAGTGTAATTGAAGGAAATTAGGATAAACCGTAAGTAATTGAAATTGACGTGGTGATAAAAACCCTTACAACGTTTATCACTGAAGGAGCTTCAGTGCAATGGGCTATAGACAGGTGGATTGTGCAAAGCTAAACCCAAAGTCAATTTTACTAAGACAAGGCAATCGAGTTGGTACCACAAAAAAAAAAAATATATTCGTTTTTACTTGATCATTTTAATACGAGATTTTATTCTGATAGAATAATAACAAATAATTTAAATATTCCTTTTTTTTTTATCTTGAAATCCTAGAGCAAAATCTCATGTCTCATGACTTGTAGCATGTCTGAGAAACACCCTATCTTATCCTGTCTTTTTTTCTGTTCTGTGTCCTATCCTTTCCTGCCAATAGTTACCAATTGATAGTATATGTCAGTGTTTTAAGAATAGTGATCTCTATTCATGAAAAAAGTACAAAAAAAAAAGAAGAAATCTCCATAATTTAGATTTAGCAAGTATACTGTAGTAGAGACCTCAATTCCTATACGTTGTAGCAAATACGTGAAAGTGGCCATAATTGCATTTAATTACCTATGATGTAGTTATATACAATACACTATGTAATGATCAATGGCCTTTGGTATGCATGTGTTTGCAGACTATCTCAATTTATTATTTATAAATATAATAAAGGAAAATGTACATTATCTTTATATATGAAATCTTGCAAGACACTTGTATATTTTACAGATGTGTATGAAATGACATTGTGTTGAGGACAGCCTTGAGATGTTTTATCTGAACAAATGTACAAGAAATAGAATGCTTGGATAGGCAACACAGTGGAGAATTATGCAGTATTCTTAAAGTAATGGATTCTTATTTTTGATGTATCAAAATGATATTACATCATATTACAAAACAAAACAAAAATTGTTTCCATTTCCCCTTTTTTTTGTTTGTATGTTCTGTTTCTTTTGTAGACTCTAAGAATTGTGTTGTTAAAGAATTACCAGAGCATTGAATTTAGCACAAGATCAGTGGGTCTTTACCGGAAAGCCTTGACTATGGTCCACAGGAAGTTGACTGTACTTGGTTCTAAATTGGAAACTTGAATTAATTGAAAATACCACACAATTTTTAAATCGGTTCTAAATTGGAAACTTGAATTAATTGAAAATACCACACAATTTTTAAATCGGTTCTAAATTGGAAACTTGAATTAATTGAAAATACCACACAATTTTTAAATCGAAAAAAGATTAAGAGCCATTCACTCTTTTGAATTATTACTATTTAAAAATATATTGGCAATTTGCAGTATAGATTTTAGATGCACTGGGAGTCACTTTGTTTCTCAAGTGAATCTTTAAGGTTCACGCAGTTAAACATGGCCATACCCTTGAACATACCTTATGAGCCTCTGTGGTAAGAAATTAATTGATTAGATTACAGAAGAAAAATGTTTGATATACTCATTGAAGACTTTGTCAGAAATGTGTTTTTCAACAAAATGTTTTGATATTAATCATGCATATAATTTATTGAAATTATGTTTATGAGAGAGATTGTCCTACTTCCGAACTAGGCAAAGGAGAAGAGAAAGGAAATTTTTCTGAATGAAAATGAGACAAAAGAATTGGTGGGATCGAAACCTCTTAAGGGATATTTAACCCGTTGCCGACGGGGGATAGATTTGCTTACGCAGGCTCCTGGATGGGTTTTATTTCTTAGCGAGGCAGCTTCAGCAACATACCTTGATTTTTCCCACTCCCTTTTAGTCACTCATTGTAGAGCTAGAGCCATTTTACTGTATGTAAAGACTTATATCTGTCATATCACAGGCTCTATCCATTCTGCAGTTGACTAAAATTGTAGTTCAGGGTCCATGTCAACTCTTTTTTTTTTTTTCTTTATACTCACTATGATAGAAGTATTGCTATGTCAGGGGAGGGCAAAAAGTAACTTTATTTTTTCGTATTTGTGTGCTGTCACGAACGAACTCGAAGCTTATAACCATGTGCGAGGGAAGAGGAAGGAAACGTGCTTTTGACAGTGAGTGCCACAATAAAAGGCATCCCTAATGGCACAGGGGCACATTGTAGGCATTGGGCATGGTGTGAGTCACCTTCCTCCTCTCGTTCTGTCTGCACAGGTCGGCAACTTGCCATCGCTCTATAGAGATAGTGCTTGCTAGAGACCGTAGATAGGTGCCATTCAAGGCTCTCTCTCCTGCTGGTGCTAGAAGAAAGTGGTGCCATCTAGGTTTTGGATGTGAGTTGAAACCCATTTTGCTTAAATTACGGCAGTTATAATAATTATGACTGCAATTGTCAACATCACTCACTCATTTCTCATAGCACAATAAAATAACATAGTGATCCAAA
>NW_028234439.1:5650596-5668096 GCF_977035675.1 Penaeus japonicus
CGGCTTTTCGCCGCGGTGCTGTGGCCCTACCTGCCGGCGCAAAACATCCCTATTTGGATGCTGGGGCTGCCTGGCTACTTTTGCGGCATAAGTCAGCGCAAGCTGGCCGCGTCTAAGATGGAGGGGAGGTACTCCCGACTCTACCTCTAGGCGCTCAATGCGAGTGCACTTAAGGGCTCCAAGACAGACGCGTAAACACGCATTCTGCACGACATTCAAACCTTTCAGAGTTGAGCTCGTTGCCGAGCCATACACGATTGACCCATAATCTACTTTAGACCTAATCAGGGATTTATATAACATAAGTAAAGACTTTCTATCAGCTCCCCATTTGTGTCCAGAAATGCACTTTAATAAATTAAGTGCTTTTTGACATTTATTCTTTAACTGACCAATGTGGTCTTTCCAATTTAATCTACTCTCAAAGAGTAGACCAAGAAATCTAGCTGAATTTTGAATAGGTATTGGATGGTTGTCTAGAGTTAGCCTGATGCTGGGCTTTCTCCTATGTGTAAAAACCACGCCAATACTCTTTCTAATGGAAAACTTAAAACCCCACTTGAGGCCCCAGTTATGAATCATTTCCAGTGCCAATTGGATCTGATTTGCCGAGAACTCTGCATTACTGCTGGAGTGCCATAATGCACAATCATCGGCGTACAGTGAGTATTTAAGATTCCGAGGAGGAGATGGCAAAATGTCATTAATCATACATAAAAATAATGTTGGAGACAAGACACTTCCTTGTGGGACCCCGTTTGCCTGGACAAAAATGTCCGAGAAAGTGACGTTGTCAGAAAATAATTTGACAGAAAACGTTCTGTCAGAAATGAAATTTTGGATAAAACAAGGCAAGTTTCCACGTAATCCGCAAAGCATAAAGTTTTCTGAGTAGGCCATGTCATGTCGTAGCCTTTTTCTATGTCTAAAAATACTGAAATCAAAAAATGCTTTTTGGCAAATGCCTCATGAATATGACTTTCCAGTTTTACTAGCTGATCGAGAGTTTGACGTCCCTTTCGGAAGCCGCACTGCTCGTCAACTAGTAAATTCCTGGTATTTAAAAAATGCAATAGCCTACTATTAACAATTCTTTCCATGACCTTGCATAAGCAGCTTGTCAACGCAATTGGGCGGTAAGAAATGGCGGATCTGGGATTTCCCCCTCCTTTCAATATGGGAATGATGTGGGCGAAGTGCCATGAATTTGGAAAAGTCTGGCTTTTCCAAATATCATTGTACACTTCTAGCAACTTAATCATGTCATCATGATTAAGATGCTCTATCATCTCATATCGAATCTCATCGGGGCCTGGGGATGTTCCTCTACAGGCTTCTAGGGCTTGGACAAGCTCATTCATTGTTAGATCTTTATTGTAATCAAAGTTATCTCCTGTGACAAAGTGAATTGGTTGCAGCTCGGCTGTTTCCTTGGTGGTCAGGAATGCAGGATTGTAATTTTCCGAGCTGCTTGTATAAGAGAACTGCCTGGCGATTGTGTTAGCTATGTCTCTAGGTGAATCGTAATTATTTCCCTCATGAATGATGTTTCTGATTTTAATTGATGATTTTTTCCTATTGATTTTATTAACTGTGGACCAAACCTCTGAGATCTTAGTGTTGCTATTGATCGTAGAGACAAAGCTTCGCCAGGAGTCTCTTTTGGCTTGTCTGGTTGTTCTTCGAGCCCTAGCTCTCGCTTGTTTGTATTTGCGAAAGTTCTCATTTGTGATATTATTATGGAAAAGCCTGTAGGCCCTATTTCGTTCACATAGCGCCCTGCGGCAATCTGGTGTCCACCATGGAACTCTATGCTTAACGCTATCTGTCGAAGTCTTAGGGATGGTTGCCATTGCTGCATTTATAATACAATTTTGAACATTGTTTACTTTATCATCAATGGTTTCTCCAACAACTTCGAGCTTGACGCTCCTTGTGAAGGCGACCCAATCTGCTCTTTCTACGTTAAATTTGGGTGCTGAAGGCATCCTCGTGGTGTCGCATGAATATTGAATACTAATAGGAAGGTGATCGCTTCCCAACGAGTCGTCAATGGTGTGCCACAGGCACTTGGCTGCTAGTGTTGAAGAGACCAGTGATAGGTCAATGAAGCTCAAATTACCGGTATTATCGTCTATTCGCGTTGGACTACCATCATTTAGAAGAACCAGATCAGAGTCGTTGATCAACTTAACTACTTGCTCACCTCTACCATTCACCCGTAGGGAACCCCATGATGTATGACGAGCATTAAAATCACCTAGAATTAATTTATTGTTTGGCAGACTGTCCTGAATAGCAAAAAGCTCATCATAGATCAGCATTTTATCAGGTGGACAATAAACTGAGCATATAGTCAGATACGTGTTATTGAATTTTACTTTGCATGCGACGTGTTCCAAAGTAGAATTAATCGTCACTTCAATGAAAGGGAGATTCTGGTGGATGTACATGGCGACTCCGCCTCCACCCCTTCCCTCTCGGTCTTTTCTACAAAGATGGTAGTTTCTTAGCGATACGACCTCGTCAGAGACTTGGTCGTTTATATGGCTTTCTTGTAGAACGATAATATCGGGAGCATAGGACGAGGCTAATAATCTAAGGGAATTTAATTTTGATCTAAGACTTCGACAGTTCCATTGTATAATGGTATACGCGTGGATTACGTTTTATGGGGTTTGGAAGTGCCTTGTCCGGCGGTTTTTATTTTCTTTTTTTGGGAGGGAGGCGCCTCCTCCTCTCCCTCGCATCCCGAGGGCCTCTCGGGAATTTTTGGAGACAGTAGCCTCCATGGCCTGCTCCCCTCCACTAGAGAGACGCCCGGCGGAAGATGATCTGCTCTTACGAGCAGAACTACCACCAGACGAATTTCTAGTAGGGGTCGCCTGGACTAAGAGGTGTGATCCAGATTGTGATTTGGTATCATCCTCCTTATGATGCTTATTTTGCTGGGTTGATTCAGCAATTTCTTTTATCGTTTTATTCAATTCTTTAATTTGATTCATTAATTCCTTAACAGTTTCCTTCAATTCAGAAATTTCCTGGTCCTTAGCTGCGAGCTGCTGACTAATACTGCTTGCATTGGAAACGTTGTTAGTTACTGCTGAGGCGTAAGAAGTATTGGGTTTGCTTGTCAAACCTTCAACTTTCTTCTTGGCCTCACGGTAGCTAACATCGTGTTCTCTCATGTATGTCAATGTCTCAGTCTCCGTCTTCAGGCTGCTGCATTCAGCAGAGCCTGACTGATGGGGACCTCCACAGTTAGCACACTTGAGTGTCTTTTCCTTGCATGTAGTAGTATCATGAGCTCCAGCACATTTAACGCACATAAATTTATCTGTAACTTTATCATTGCATCGTAATGAGGTGTGTCCAAATTTTTGGCATCTATTACAACGCATTGGTTTTTGGATGTAGGGTCGAACTTGAACGATCTCATACCCAACTTTAACAGTACTTAGAATTTTATTTGAAGAAAAAGTCAAGAAACACAATCCGGTTTTTACTCGCACATCTCCATCTTTCTTAGCCATACAATTTACGTCTACTACGCTCTGGTCTTTCATGGCCTCAAGAATTTCACTTTCTTCCATTGTCCTCAAATCCCTGTGAAAGATTACTCCCTTACAGGTATTTGGGCCAACAGGAATAGTTACTTTAACTTGAAGGTCATGAATTTGCGTCAGTTTAAGCAAATTCTTAACCTGAGATTTAAATTGCACTTTTACAAGGAGGCTGCCATCTCGCAATTTTCGGACAAAATCAAACCTGCCTTCCACTTGACCATCAAGGACCTTCCTAATGATAAAGGGGTTGACATTCTGCAGGGATTGATTTTCTTTCACGCATCGTATGTTCAAGCACCTTGCGTTCTCTGGAGGGATATCAATATGTCTTCTGGGTCGGTCATTGGTCGGGGTTCCATTTTTGGTCAAATTTGTCTTAGAAAGGGTCTGAGTCGCCCTCCTCCTTGGGGAGGAGGAAGGGTAGCCGGGGGATCAATCATGCTATGGTGTCGGACCAGGTCCGATCCCTGGGCCAAAGCCCGTTGTCCTGAGAGGACAACCTTTCCCTTAACTATTGTATATCAACCTAATCCCAATAGCTAAGAGAGGATAAAATAAAACAAGTCTTTCGTTACACGTCCTCGCCCCCCCCTAGTGGAAGCCTGGCTGCTTTCTCCAGTACCAACTAAGGGATCGGAGTTTGTGTGTAAGGCACCTTCCTACCGCCGAACCTGCCTATTGCGAGGGACGGTAAGTCACTGCCCACCCCCCAAGCGAATACAGGAGCTCACAAGGAGACTCCCGTAGGCTCAGGAAAGTCACACCAGAAAAATGGAAAAAATTCAGGGGTAGAAAAAAGTTGCGCCCAAAGGACGCCCCAGACTACTGGGCCTCCCTACCCAGGGGTCACAGCCCGTAAGGGCTACCCTGGAGTAGAAGAGAGCTGCGGGTCTGGGGTGGGGGCTGACTACTCTACTGTAGTCTCGTGCTACCTTCAAAAACAAAGCACTGAAGGTGCAGGCAAGGCACTAAAAGTGCAAAAAGGTCTGAAAAACAGTGTTTACTCGACTGATTTACTTTGCTCAAACACAGAAACAATCAACGTCGAGTAAGACGAGAGGCCCCGGAAACCAGGGTAGCTCTGGTGTCACAAGACTTATTGTTAGTTGCTGCTATGTTTACAAAAAAACAGGGTGTGAGTCATACAAAGTCTCATACACGAGTGTCTGGCCGAAACACGGCCTCGCAGAGGTAATATGGTCTTCTTTCCAGGGAGGGAGCATGTGGTAGGCCCTCCTTCCAGGGAGGGAGCGAGTAGTAAGCCCTCCAGGGCAACGCCATCTCTTGGCGCTTCCTCCCCCTCATTCCCCGGAAGCGAAGGAGCCCCTGGTCACGGCGGCGATCAGGATCATTCTGGAGCAGAGGGTGCTAAAATATCCGGTTAGACCCAGGCCGCCTAAAGATGATGAATTTATGCACATACAATGTAAGGATTCTGAGAACAGAATATGATCTTTGGACACTGCTTGAGGAACTTTAATTTATTAAGTTGGATATTGTAGGACTGTCTGAAGTTAGAAGACTAGGAGAAGAGCAGAAATTACTAAATGATGGATGCTATTATATTGGAGAGGTAAACCCTTGGATAGCAAACAAGAATTAGGAGTAGGTTTCTTAGTTCACAAGCACCTTGACAAGAATATTAGGGAATTCTACAGTGTGAGCAAAAGAGTAGCTCATGTAATACTGAAACTAAATAACAGATATAGCCTAAAAATTATCCAAGTACACGCTCCTACCTACAGTCATAGTGATGAGATAGAGAGCTTCTATGAAGATGTGCAAACAGTTACCAATAGAGCAAAAATCCATTTTACTATGATTATGGGGGACTAATGCCAAGATAGGAATAAGGGAAGATGAAGAAACCTCGGTTGGGAAACATGAAATAGGCACCAGAAATGAGAGAGGGCAAAAGCTGATAGAATTCGCTGAAGCTCAATCCCTTAAAATTATGAATATAATATATTCTTTGAAAAGAGACCCAGGAGATAATGGACATAGAAATCGCCATCCGGCATTAAAAACGAAACTGACTTCATAATCACCAATAGGCGCGACATTGTACAAGACGTAACCGTTATCAATAAAATAAATGTCGGTAGCGACCATAGACTGGTCAGAAGTAGAGTAAAATTACAGCTAAGAAGAGAACGAAATAAGCTCATACAGAAGCCTCTCGTTAATCTAATCAACATTAAGAATAGGGCGACGGAATTCAGTCTTAACATCCGAAACAGATACTCAACTCTCGCAGAAGATCTTGACATAGACCAAATGAACAACCAATTCAGTGAGATATTAAAGGAAGTTGCACTTGAAATAGGAGGTAAAGACGAAAAAGAAAAGTTCAGTAAGCTTTCGGTAGAGACAAAAAAGCTTATGAAACAGTGTAGGGACATGGAAATAACACCAATCAGAGACAAGATAGAATCAGCAGAGCTAACTAAGACAATGACAAGAAGAAAGATGTACACAAATTTAACATACAAAAATAAATCAAGCTGTGCTTTCCAGCACCAGCCTTAAGGCAACAAAAAGGAGGCTCGGAATAGGGAAAAAACAAATGTATACAGTAAATGAACCCAATGGAGAGGTGACATACAATAAAAATGAATTTATTAAAATAATAGAAGACTTCTATTGCAACTTATACCACTCAAACGATCAACCACGAACGGAGGCAAACACAACAATTGGAGACGTCCCAAACAATAAAATAAAAGAGGCATTAAAAGTCTTGAAAAGAGGAAAAACACCACGAGAAGACGGCATTAGTGTACATCATATTCAAGATGCAGTAGAGAGATTACGGCAGTAAAACTAGTCAATCATTTAAACAAATGTCTAAGCGTCAGTAAAACTCCTGGAAGAACGCAATAATAATTTTAATACACAAAAAGGGGGACACAAAAGACTCAAAGAATTACCGACCTATAAGACTCCTTTCAGTAATCTATAAACCGTTCACAAAAATTATCACAGCCCGTATCACCGATACATTAGATCCAAAACAACCCAAGGAACAGGCAGGGTGTGTGTATGTATGTATGTGTATGTATATATATAAGTATATGTATATATATATACATATATACATATATATATGTGTGTGTGTGTATAAATTTATATATATGTATATATATAGATAGATAAATACATAGATAGATAGATACATATATGTATATATATTCATATATGTTTATATATATACATATATATATACACATATATATACATACACATGCGTGTGTGTGTGTCTGTGTGTCTGTGTGTGTTGTGTGTTGTGTGTGTGCGCGTGTGTGCATATATATATATATATATATCATCATCATCAGCCTGTATCATTCCCTACAGGATGTAGGCCTCTCTCAATCTTTTCCAGTCATTCCGGTCTTGTATCCTCTGATTCCAGTTTACTCCTGCGCAATTCGCTATTTCATCCCGCCATCTAGTCATTGGTCTTGCCCTTGGTCTGTTTGTGTCGTGTATTTCCCATTCTGTTGTTTTCTTCGTCCACCTGTTGTCCTGTCTACGATATATATGTCCAGCCCATTGCAAGTTTTTCTTCTTAATGCTATATCCTCTACCTTTGTTTATTGCCTGATCCATGTGGCTCTTTTCTTGTCTCTTAAGCTAACTCCTAGCATAAGCCTTTCCATTCCTCTTTGAGCACTTACTAATTTCCTCTCAAGTGCTTTGGTCGTAGTCCATGTTTCAGACCCATATGTCATGATGGGGAGGACACATTGGTTAAAAATCTTTCTCTTCAGACATAGTGGCAAACGACCTTGTAATATCTTACCATGCGTACCGAAGGCGCTCCAACCTAGCCTAATTCGTCGTTTTATCTCGGCATCGTAGGAAGTACTCGTCTTGATGAGTTGCCCTAGGTATACATACTCGTTCACTGCTTCTAGTACCTCGTCCTGTATTTGTATTTGCTTTACTGGGGTTCGACTGTTGAACATGACTTAAGTTTTTTTCATGTTCATTTTAAGGCCAATCTGCAGACTTTCCCTATTTAAATCGCTTATTAATTGTTGTAATTCATCTGCTGACTCGCCGAAAAGAACAATGTCATCTGCAAATCTTAGATTGCTTAAGTGCTCATTCCCTATTTTAATCCCTTTCTCCTTCCAATCTAACTTCTTGAATACTTCCTCTAAGCAAGCTGTAAACAGCTTCGGTGAGATGGTGTCGCCTTGCCTAACACCTTTTTTTATTGGTATTCTATTGGTTTCTGTGTGGATTTTGATGGTCTCTGTACCATCTCTATATATATCCTCTAATAATCTGCAATATATTTCCTCTACTCCTTGTACACGAATTGCATCTAGTACTGCAGATATCTGTATCTGCCTTTTCATTATCTATGAATGCCATACACAGGGGCTTCCTATATTCGTTTGTTTTCTCCCTTATTTGGGTTAGTGTGTGTATATGGTCTGTAGTTGAGAATCCGCTGTGGAACCCTGCCTGTTCCTTAGGTTGTTTTGAATCTAATTTATTGGTGATATGGGCTGTTATGATTTTTGTGAAGAGTTTATAGATTACTGAAAGGAGGCTTATAGGTAGGTAATTCATTAGGTCTTTTGTGTCCCCCTTTTTGTGTATTAAAATAATTATTGCGTTTTTCCAGGATCTCGGATTTTTACCGACGCTTGGACATTTGTTAAAAAGATTTGCCAGTTTTACTGCCGCAATCTCGCCTGCATCTTGAATAAGATCTACACTAATGCCGTCTTCTCCTGGTGTTTTTTTCTCTTTTCATGCCTTTTAGTGCCCTATTTACTTCCTCTACCGTAATGTTTGGAACGTCTCCAATGGTTGTGTTTGTCTCCGTACGTGGTTGATCGTTTGAGTGTCACCTCTCTATTAGGTTTCTTTACTGCATACATTTTTTTCCCCCCTATTCCGAGCCTTCTCTTTGTTGCCTTAAGGCTGGTGCCGGCAAGCAGAGCTTTGTTTATTTTTCGTATGTTAAATTTGTGTACATCCTCTTTCTTTTTCTTGTTTATCGACTTAGTCAGCTCTGCTAATTCTATCTTGTCTCTGATTGATGTTATTTTCATGTCCCTATGCTGTTACATAAGCTTTTTTGTCTCTACCGAAAGCTTACTGAACTTTTCTTTCTCGTCTTTACCCCCTATTTCAAGTGCAGCTTCCTTTAATATCTCACTGAATTGGTTGTTTATTTGGTCTATGTCAATATCTTCGAGAGCTGAGTATTTGTTTCGGATGTTGAATTTCGTCGTCCTATTCTTAATGTTAGTTAGATCAACGAGAGGCTTCTGTATGAGCTTATTTCGTTCTCTTCTTAGCTGTAATTTTACTCTACTTCTGACCAGTCTATGGTTGCTACCGACATTTACTTTACTGATAATGGGTACATCTTGTACAATGTCGCGCCCATTGGTGACTATAAAGTCAATTTCGTTTTTAATGCCGGATGGTGATTTCCATGTCCATTTCCTCCCGGGTCTCTTTTCGAAGAATGTATTCAAAATTTTAAGGGATCGAGCTTCAGCGAATTCTATTAGCCTTTGCCCTCTCTCCTTTCTGGTGCCTATTCCGTGTTTCCCAACTGAGGTTTCTCCATCTTCCCTTATTCCTATCTTGGCATTAAAATCTCCCATAATCACGGTAAAATGGGTTTTTGCTCTATCAGTAGCTGATTGCACATCTTCATAGAAACTCTCTATCTCCTCATCACTATGACTGCAGTAGGAGCGTATTCTTGGATAATTTTTAGATTATATCTGTTGCTTAGTTTCAGTATTACGTGAGCTACTCTTTCGCTCAAACTGTAGAATTCCCTAATATTGTTTTCAAGGTGCTTGTGAACTAAGACACCTACTCCTAATACTTGTTTGCTATCCAAGGGTTTACCTCTCCAATATAGTAAATGACCATCATTTAGTCATTTCTGTTTTTCGCCCAGTCTTCTAACTTCAGAAAGCCCCACAATATCCCATTTAATAAATGAAAGTTCCTCAAGCCGTGTCCAAAGATCAGATTCTGTTCTCAGAATCCTTACATTGTATGTGCACAAATTCATCATCTTTAGGCTGGCTGGGTCTAACCGGATATTTTTAGCACCCTCTGCTCCAGAACGATACTGATCGCTGCCGTGACCAGGGGCTCCTTCGCTTTCGGGGAATGAGGGCCGTTTTCTTGACTGGGAAATCATATTTAAGGGAGTCGTACGCTGAATTGGGTCGAAAAATCATATTTTAAAAATAATTGTGTGTGAATTCGTCACAGTCAGACACATCATCTCTGACATCGCTGGCGGTCATACGCCGAAAACATTAGGTTTAAATGGCCCAAACGACCTTGATGTGGAAAGGGAGGCGTGGCAGTGACGCAATTATCCTGTATATGCTGTTTTTTTTAGTTTTCTCCATTTTTTTTTGCATATTTTATGCTATATTTTTACGGTACGATAACTTCGGCACGACAGCTGGGCACCTCAGATAAACGCTCTCAAGAGTCAGTTACCCTGATAGCACACGAGAGAGGTCACGTCGTTTTTTTGGCGGTGCTTTATTACGTATTTTTGGTGTATTTTCTTGTGAATAATTCAAAATGCCTCGTGTGAGTGCTAAAGGGAAAGCGTTTATTGACTCTAGAGTAGAAAACTATCAGAAGAAAACGAACAGACCAACAAACATGCTGAAGCAAGTACGTCATCAGCATCCCCACCCCATTCTGGCAATGACCTGGAGTGCCCTGGAAGTGACCTAACCTTCCAATAATGACTTCACATACCTTACTGATGAAATATTTAAGTACAGATTCCATATTAATAATTTTCCTTGTCATCTACATGTTGTAATGCAATGTGCAACATAAAATCGCAACTATCTCGGCGTGTAATGGGTCGATTTTTATATTTCTTGTAGCAAAATAATCGTGGGAATGGGTTTTAAAAATCTGTGGGAGGAAACGCATTTGTTATGTTTTAGGAATTAATTATAATTTTTTAAAGGCCATAATTAAAGATAAAAAAACTCGTTTTTGCAATTGTCACTGTGCATTTATTTTTTAAGATAGGCTTAAAAGCCCCCATAGTTTTTTAGATGAGGGTTTCTTCTATGTATAAACGAAAGGAAATAGTCATTCTCTCAATAGTTAAAAAATTATAACACACTTTCTAAAGTCTCTCGAAATCGAGGTGTTTTTATTTTTTACGCATTGTATGGCAATAATTGCCTAGTTAAATTTTGATAAGCCTACTTAAAAAACTGTTGTCAGGGGAACCGAAAATCGTTAATCGCAGTTGTAAGATAGTACGACTCCCTTAACCCATTGGTTGCGGATGGCATATGATGTCAAGGCTGGCATCAGCGTAAACGCGGATGGCATGATATCAGAACAAGATGGATGGCACGATATACTGTGGTGGTTAGGGATAATGAGGGGACGAGGAAACGCCCTACTACTGCATATTTTTTCATGTCGCGTCATTTGCTACCTCGTTTCCGGTTTACCTTACGTGACCTTCCGATTGTCCCCGCAAGTACGAAGTGACGTTGGACCTTATTACCCTTTTTTTATATATATATATAAATGAGTGTTAGTGTATATGTGTGTGCATGTGAGTGTGTGTGTGTGCGTGCGCGCATCCTCTCTCTCTCTCTCTTTCTCACTCTCTTTCTCACTCTCTCTCTCTCTCTCTGTATATACGTAGGCATGCGTGTGTGTGTGTGTGTGTGTGCGTGCGCGCACCTCTCTCTCTCTCTCTCTGTATATACGTAGGCGTGTGTGTGTGTGTGTGTGTGTGTGTGTGTGTGTGTGTCTGTTCGTGTATGTAGACATGTGAGCGTGTGTCCATTTTCTCTTTTTTTTTCCCTTTCTCCCACCCTCTCCCCTACCTCTCTCTTGCCCTCTCCCCTCCCTCTCTCTCCCTCTCCCCTCCCTCTCTCTCCCTCTCCCCTCCCTCTCTCCCACCCTCTCCCCTCCCTCTTTCTTCAAATTCACTGCGCTGTTTTGACGTCATATCCATTTACCCCATTCCCTGTTTCTAAGTCACCCCATATTACCTGATTGGTTGGAATGTCACACCATATACTGTACTGCGTGTTGATTGGCTAGACTTTTGTATATAAACCCAGATCTCAATTCGGTAGACCACTCACATCTTCACCATGGATTCCAGTGCAGGACCATCGACGAGAGAAGCCTTTTTTGATTTTTCCGACGACGAAGGGTACGATATCATTGACAATGACACTAATTTCAGGCAAAGTCAGGATTCGGAGTCTTCACCGACTCAGTCCTCTGATGACGAGGACTATGATTTTGTGTCGACACACAACACCAGCATAGACTCCGACGAGCCATTGTCGGAGTACGCAAACCGCGTCATTTACAGGAACTCGCCAGGTATGTGCAGCTGCTCAAGTGTAATATTGACTCCGATGAGCCAATATCAGAGTATTCTGAACGCATTCTTTTACCAAATTGACCAGGAACCCCTGGGTTCAAGTGGCGAAACAGGGAAAACGTTCCTCGCAAGTTCGGCTTTGCGGCGACACCAGGGTTGACGGTCGACCTCAGTGCCTCGCAGTCGCCACATAGATTCCTTCAGGCGTTCTTCACCAACGAGATGATAAACAGTTCCCATCCCCTTTTTTTTCGAAAATTATGTAAAAATTCAACGTGTTCTGAATACACCGTTATACTATAAAATTCTATACAATGTTTATCGTCCATTACAGGTACGCCAAATGTCACCCTTCTCTGGTGAAAGGTCACGAGCGGAGGTGGACGCCTGTGACTCTCCCAGAGTTCCATATATGGCTGGCGCTAAGACTGATGATGGGCATATCCCCGAAGCCTCGGCAGGCTCAACACTGGTCGAGGGACGAATTACACCAGGATCCGTTTTTTACTAAACATATGCCGAGAGATCGATTCGATCAGATCTCATCGGCACTCCATTTCGCCACCGACGAAGACAAAGATGAAAATAATAGGCTGTGGAAGCTCGGGCGAATAGTCGAGCTTCTACAGCAACAGTGTAGAACCGTTTTCATTCCTCCCCAAACGATTACCGTAGACGAGAGTCTATGGAAGTTCAGAGGCCGTCTGAGGTTCGTAACATATAACCCGAGTAAAAGAGCTCGGTTCGGCCTCAAAATTTATAAGCTGAGTGTGTCGTCTGGCCCAGCATGCGGGTACACATGCAACTTCAAGTTTTACACAGGCCAAGACAAAGGTGAGCTACCAGCATCCCACAAGGCCGTAGCCGATTTGATGGAGGCCGCCAAAGTCTTGGACAAAGGCTACACATTCTATGTTGATAATTGATATACATCCCCTACCTTATTTCACTGGCTTCAAGGTAGAAAAACTAATGCATGTGGCACTGTTCGTGCCGATCGGAAGTATATGCCCCGAGACTTCAAAAACAAACTAAAGCCAAATGAAATGGAGTGCAGGAGCACAGCCACTGGCATGATGGCGCTCAGATGGATGGATAAAAAACCTGTCCATATTCTCTCCACCATGCATAAATCAGAAATGGTAGAGACGGAAAGAGTCAACAGAAAAGGGGATAAGGTGATAAAACCAGTGGCAATAATTGATTACAATCAGGGAATGAAAGGCGTGGATGTGGGGGATCAGTTAGCCACATCATATCCTGCTGTACGCCGGAGTTTGAAATGGTATAAAAAGGTCTTTATGTACCTGTTTGAGATGGCTATGGTGAATGCTTTCCTGATGTACAAACAAGTAGGTGGAGACATCAATCACCAACTGATTTTCCGGCAGGAGGTAGTGAGAGGCCTCCTCCAGGAATTCCTCCCAGATGCCCCACGCTACAGAGGCAGAGGACGACCGTCCATAACAAATGGAAGCCTCCGCCTTCAAGGGAAGAATCCCCATGTAATTCGGGAGATTGAAGGAAAGAAGTACAAGCGGTGCCATGTGTGCTATACACATGGCACAAGGAAAATGACAAAAGCTGAATGCTTTATATGCAAGGTGCCCTTATGTGTTTTCGGTTGTTTCGAAAATTACCACAATAAAGTAGATTACTGATAGTCTGTTTGTACATAGAAGTTATTGTTGTATATAGTGTACATGATAATACATGTATATGTTTCACTCTTTTTTATTCCCCACATGCAATTCCAAGAAAAATAGACTCAAACTTCTTACGTCTTCTAAAGACTTCGTATACGAGTCTATGATATTGGAAAAAAATGTCATTTTCAAGCTTCTCCAGTTTTCCAATGAAAGGGAAAACTGATGTCAAACTGCTTCGAGTGCGGCCTCCCACACCGCCCGAGCGTAATGTAATTACCGTGCGGACATCAGCCTCTCCAGTTTCCACGAAAGAGAAAAACCGATGTTCAAATTTCTTCGAGCGCTCCTCCTCCCACACCCCCCGGTAAATGTGTTACCGGCCATATATGATAATACCACAATAAGCCTTATTACACCAACTTCGAAACCGCGACCAATGGGTTAAGAGGGTTTGGGTCTGATACCCCCACCTACCGGCCTTAACTGTGCTAGGTGGCGGGAGTAATTTTAGTCAGGAGGCTACCTTTAATCTCCAGTAACACGCTTGAGTTAGTCTCTCGTGTTATTAGGAGATCTTAGTATGGCCCGACCTACCTCACTACCTTTCGGTTTACTCTTGTGAGAATGGACATTTGTTTATATACACGTGCAGGGCCTACACAAAAATGCATGCTTGCATGTTTATGCGCACTCCTGTGCCCGCACTCATGTATGTTTCTATATATATATATATATTGTGCCTGTGCTTGCACAGAGTAGACGCATATAAATATACAATTATGCAATTATGCACATACTCCAAGCGGATGTCTACACCCATATGTATGTACATAGCACTCATATATAGCAGCAACTACGCGTGCATACACGAACACGTGAATTATGATATATATGTGTATATATATATATATATATATATATATATATATATATATATATATACACACACACACATGCGTATGTGTGTGTGTGTCGTCATTATCATCGTCAGCCTGTATCATTCCACTGCAGGACGTTGGCCCCTCAATCTTTTCCAGTCATTCCGGTCCTCTGATTCCAGTTTACTCCTGCGAAATTCATCCCACTATCTTGGTCACTTTGTGTCATGTATTTCCCATTCTGTTGTTTTCATTGTCCACCTGTTGTCCTGTCTCTGATATATATGTGCAGCCCACTGCCACTTTTTCCTCTTAATGCACTTATGTATATCCTCTACTTTTGTTGTTGCCTGATCCATGTGGTTCTTTTCCTGTCTCTTAAGCTAACTCCTAGTATTAGCCTTTCCATTCCTCTTTGAGCACTTAGTAATTTCCTCTCAAGTGCTTTGGTCGTAGTCCATGTTTCTGACCCATAAATTATGGTGGGGAGGACAAATTGGTCAAAAACCTTTCTCTTTAGACATAGTGGCAGACGACTTCGTAATATATTACTATGTATACCGAAGGCACTCCTACCTAGCCTGATTCGTCGTTTTATCTCGGCTTCGCAGGATGTACTCGTCTGGATGAGTTACCCTAGGTGTATATATACTCGTTTACTACTTCTAGTACCTCGCCTTGTATTTGTATTTGCTTAACTGGGGTTCGACTGTTGAACATGACTTTATTCTTTTTTATGTTCATTGTAAGGCTAATCTTCAGACTTTCCCTATTCAAATCGCTTAGTAATTGTTGTAATTCATTTGCTGACTCGCCGAAAAGAACAATGTCATCTGTAAATCTTTTCAATCCCTATTTTAATCCCTTTCTCCTTCCAATCTATTTTTTTTTTTTTTTTTATACTTCCTCCAAGCAAGCTGTAAACAGCTTCAGTGAGATGGTGTCGACCGGCATTACACCCTTTTTTATTGGTATTTTATTGGTATCTGTGTGGGTTTTGATGGTCGCTGTACCATCTCTATATATATCCTCTAATAATCTGCAATATATTTCCTCTACTCCTTCTTTACGAATTGCATCTAGTACTGCAGATATCTGTACCGAATCGAATGCCTTTTCATAATCTACGAATGCCATACACAGGGGCTTCCTACATTCGTTTGTTTTCTCCCTTATTTGGACTAGTGTGTGGATATGGTCTGCAGTTGAGAATCTGCTGTGGAACCCTGCCTGTTCCCTTTGTTGTTTTGATTCTAATGTATAGGTGATGCGGGCTGTGATGATTTTTGTGAACGGTTTATAAATCATTGAAAGGAGTCTTATCATAGTGACTGAGCTATGAAATAAACACATGGTTATATCCTGTTGTTTGGATTATGAAATGTGTATAAGAATCTACAGCTGATTCGAGAAATATTTTGGAAGAGCATGCTACAGTTTTATTATCATTCTGTCTAGCTCTTTATCAATATGTGTGGATATGTGTGTGGATATGAGTATATACATACATATATATATATATATATATATATATATATATATATATATATATATATATACATATATATATGTGTGTGCGTGTGTGTTTATACATATATATACATACATATATATATATATATATATATACATATATATCTTTATATATATATATACATATATATGTATATATATATATATATGTATATTTACATATATATACACATATATATATAAATTTATATACATCATATATATATATATATATATATATATATATATATATATATATATATATATATATATATATATATATATATATATACAGATCAGGATCGTTCTGGAGCAGAGGGTGCTAAAAATATCCAGTTAGACCCAGGCCGCCTAATGATGAATTTATGCACATACAATGTAAGGACCCTGAGAACAGAATCTGATCTTTGGACACTGCTTGAGGAATTTAATTTATTAAATTGGATATTGCAGGACTTTCTGAAGTTAAAAGATTGGGCAAAGAACAGAAATTACTAAATGATGGACACTATTATATTGGAGAGGTAAACCCTTGGATAGCAAGGTCGGTAATTATTTTAGTCTTTTGTGTCCTCCTTTTTGTGTATTAAAATTATTATTGCATTTTTCCAGGAGTTTTACCGACCTTAGACATTTGTTTAAAAGATTGACTACTTTTACTGCCGCAATCTCTCCTGCATCTTGAATAAGATGTACACTAATGCCGTCTTCTCCTGGTGTTTTTCCTCTTTTCATGACTTTTAATGCCCTTTTTATTTCCTGTACCATAATGTTTGGGACGTCTCCAATTGTTGTGTTTGCCTCCATTCGTGGTTGATCGTTTGAGTGGTATAAGTCGCAATAGAAGTCTTCTATTATTTTGATAATTTAATTTTATTGTATATCACCTCTCCATTGGGTTTATTTACTATATACATTTGTTTTTTCCCTATTCCGAGCCTCCTCTTTGTTGCCTTAAGGCTGGTGCCGGAAAGCAGACCTTCATTTATTTTTCTTATGTTAAATTTGCGCACATCTTTCTTCTTGTCATTATCTTAGTCAGCTCTGCTGAATCCATTCTGTCTCTGATTGATGTTATTTTCATGTCCCTAAGCTGTTTCATAAGCTTTTTTGTCTACCGAAAGCTTACTGAACTTTTCTTTATCGTCTTTACCCCCTATTTCAAGTTCAGCTTCTGTTAATATCTCACTGAATTGGTTGTTCATTGGGTCTATGTCAAGATCTTCTTCGAGAGCTGAGTATGTGTTTCGGATGTTAAGACTGAATTCCATCGCCCTATTCTTATTGTTGATTAGATTAACGAGAGGCTTCTGTATGAGCTTATTTCGTTCTCTTCTTAGCTGTAATTTTACTCTACTTCTGACCAGTGTTTGTTGATAACAGTTATGACATGTACAATGTCGCGCCTATTGGTGATTATGAAGTCAGTTTCGTTTTTAATGCCGGATGGCGATTTCTTTGTCCGTTATCTCCTGGGTCTCTTTTCGAAGAATATATTCATAA
>NW_028234439.1:5675596-5680596 GCF_977035675.1 Penaeus japonicus
AAGAAGAGAGAAGAGAGAAGAAAGAAGAGAGAAGAGAGAGAGAGAGAGAGGAAGAGAGAAGAGAGAAGAGAGAAGAGAGAGAGAGAGAGGAAGAGAGAAGAGAGAAGAGAGAGAGAGAGAACGAAAGTGTGCGTGTGTGTGTGTATAATTTGTACACATGCCTCCATCCATGGGTAAGGTTATGTTTCCTCATGTAATACTTTCATAGACTTCTTGGTTTGTCCGTTTGTTTGTCAGGAGGACCACGCAAAGGATTCCAGGTGGATTGAGATGCAGTTTTGTGGGAAGGCTGACTTTGAGCCAAGAAAGAACCTGCTGCTTAAGTCTTTTTTTGGGAATCTTGAGTAGATGAGTAGATGTTTGGGAAGAGTAAGAGTGGACTTCTTTTTCTTTTCTTCCTTTTGTTTCTTTCCCTTCTCCTCCTGTTCTTTCCTTGTCCCCATTTCCTATTTCCTTTTCCTTATCTTCTCTTTCATTCTTCTTTATTAGTAAGTGAGGACGGCCGCGTGAATTCTTCCTGCTTATATCTAGTATTTTCAGCCTTTAATTCGCATCTTCATTTCACCAAAGAGAGACTGCTATGTCGACTGATATATTATATATATATATATATATATATATTTTATAATGTTATAACGTATAATATATATATATATATTTGTTTTTTTTTTTTTTTTTTTTTTTTTTTTTTTTTTTTTTTTTTTTTTTTTTGTGTTTTTTTTTTTTTTTTTTTTTTTTTTATATATTTTTTTTCTTTTTTTTTTTATACCTCGTGGAAGCTAGTATTTCCACCCATAAATTCGCATCACTTTTTTAAAATGTTATTATGATTATTATTATTTTTTACCTAAGCGAGAGTTTCGTTTGTCAATTGATGTATTTTTTTTACTCATTAGAATCTCATTCCTTTTATACACTCGTCCCATGAACTCAGTTTTCACTCAAGGCGTCCTTCATCCATGCAACAACATCATGACGCCATGTACTCAACGAGATCTACCTCATGTTGCATGATTACCATTTTAATGGAGGTTGCATTGAATTCGCTGCATTTGTTCAATGATTTGCAGCAAAGCGAGCAGTTGTGTTGACTTCTTCTGGTTGGAAATGCGAGCTCAGAGTTGATCGTGAGTTTCTGTTGCTTATCAGTGTGACCTTGAAATGTTAAGATTTTTGTATGTACTTTTTCCTCGAGGCTCATTCATATTTAGATAGTTGGACAGCTTTAGATATAGATATATAGGGTGGGGGTCAGTACATGTTTAAACAAGATAAAAGTTCATGCCTTGTTAGAAGCATTTCTATCGAGCCATCTATACAGACAGACAGACAGATAGACAGATGGGTGAGTGTTATTGCGTGCACAAGGCAAATACAAAGCACTTTCTCGTATCGGAAACCTTAGCACTGAATGTGCTTACTGATTTTCCAAACAGAACCGGGACAAGTTTGAAAGTGCAATCATATGTCGATGTATCCGTTTACATGCATGTGCTCATGCATGAATATCATGCGCATGGCGTGGTGTCCAACTGTAAATTTCATGTCAATTGTTTGATCAAATCGACTGCATTTACCTGTCTATTGCACGCGAGAATGTTACATTCGTTAGTTCTATGGTGAAAGGTAAATAGGAGTATTCAGTAGCACTGCCTCTCCGGAGTGTAATTTTAGTTAAGTCATATATGTATGTATATATATATATATATATATATATATATATATATATATATATATATATATACTAATATATATATATATATATATAAATTACAGGGAGATGAGAGAAGAGAGAGACAGAGAGAGAGAGAGGAAAGAGAATAGATACAGTGAGAGAGAGAGAGAGACAGACAGACAGACCAACAGAGAGAGAGACAGAACAGAGAAGAAAGAGAATGAAAAAGAGAGGAGAGATATGTGTTCAGAAATTTCAGTTTATGTTTTATTGCAGATGAGAGAGAGATGAGAGAAAGAGTGAGAGATAGGTACGAGATGAGAGAAATAGCAAGTGCGCAGGAGAATAAAAGTGAGAAAGAGGATAGAAGTTGTGTGATAGAGATGGAGTGAGAGAAGAGTGAGAGAGAGGCGAAGAGAGAGAGTTTTATATATATATATATATATATATATATATATTATATATATATATATATATATATATATATATATACATATATATACGTCCATATATACATATATATACATACATACATACATGCTTATATATATAATATATATATTTATATATATATATATATATATATATATATAATATATATATATATACACACACACACGTACACATACATAAAAATATGTGATTAACCATATTCATATTTTTTTACGCTTTTCTAACATACACATATTTCTAAACACAATTTCCTTTCCACAAGTTAATTCACCAAAATCTCCCTCAGAGAACTTATACCCAGCGGTCTCTTAGTCCCTCCTTCATCGCTGTCTCTCTCGGTTCCAATCTCCTTAGGATCACAGCGTCTTTAACTCTCGTGAAGCTCAAATCCTGCAAAGTTTTCCCAAAGACTCGAGCAGGAACTGGTGGGAAGGATATCCGTTGCCGTCTAGGAGTCGCTCGAGGGAGAAGGAAGGTCTCATGGCACGAGGAGTCGATTCTCGTGAGTTGCCTGATCTCGTCGAGGCAGCTATGGCGATGTCTGTTCGCGAGGTGTCAAGTGAGGGTGTCAAGTAAGGTGTCAAATGATGTGTCAAGGGAGGGCCTCTTCCTTGGGACGTCGGAAGCTGTCAAGTTCCTCGGTGACGAAGGCAGTGCCAGCACGCACGTTCGCTGTGGGAAGTGGCTTAAGAAGGCAACTTACTGAGGACTTCAAGGGTAAATTTCTTAGCCCGTGTCGCTCCAATATGCGGGAGGCGATTCTCTGCCCCGGGGCCTGTGAGGGAAGCTGGTGAGATGCTACGTGTGTGTGAGTGCTTGTGCGTGTGTATGCTTATATATGTATGTGCATTTCTCTGTTTGTGTATGTCTGTCTAACGGTACATATATTCATGTGTGCTTATGTAAACATATATTCATATCTTTGTTAAGGTGTCCTCATCACACAAAACATACTCAAACACCGAATGCATAAATAAAATAGAGGAAAATCGTCGAACAATTGCACCACAATCAGCTTCCGATTACAGATTATAAAACTTCATCCTTTCCCAAGCAAATATTTTCATGGTAAAAATTCCAAATTTCAGAATGTTAGTTTTATTCTGTTGTTGGCTTTAGGAAAAAATCTGATATTACAAAAAATACTTTCTAATTTGTTTTTCTCTCAAAACAAAATAATCTTTCGAATTCAAGAACGTATATGAATTTGTGCATGAACATTTTCTTTTCAGTTTAAAATGATGATTTAATTTGCATGACATTCTGAGCTAAAAAGAGACAAATAATGCAATTAGTTTAGTATTAGTTATTCAACGTGTTTTATCCTCGCACACATTTCCTTCTGCAAAGGTTCCAGTGCTTGGTTCTGTTCCCCTCATTTCACCTGTGTGTCCTAGAGAGAGCAAAGAAAGGGAGGACGGAGGGCGCTGCGAGCGAATGAGAGCCGAAAGAAAGGAAAGTAACGCTCGAATTAAGTAAGTTGAACATAAATGAATATGGGAATAATGAAAAAAGAGAGATAAATAACGAAGAGAGAGGAGCACAACATGATATGTATAGAACGAATAACACACACACACACACATTAATATGTACATATACACAAAACTACACAAAAATGTGTGCATACAGATAAAACACAGCCATAACGAGAACAGAATGAAATTCGTTACGTTTCGACCCCATCAAATGTATCTTTGCGGTCTATGTGCCGGTATACACACACACACACACACACACACAGACACACACACACACACACACACATACATACACACACACACACACGCACACACACACACACACACACATACACACACATACACGCAGACACACACACACACACATATATCCATACATATGTATATATACTTATATATTTCATATAATTTCAGATGTTACTCCTCAAATTCATTTTCTGTGGTGCTATACTATAGAAAACGCTTTAAAGTTTGGCTAAAACTAAAAAGTCTACACTGACTGATTATGAATCTCGCATGAATGCTTAAAACGTGTACTATTGCTATTTTACTATTAGGGTGATTATGACTCCTGATGTTGAAGAAGATATACCATGAAAATTGCGGTGTAAAGCCATGAGAAAGCGAAACAACCAAACAAGCGCTAATATCGAGTTCTAGCATTCAATTTCAAGATTATTTGCCATGTCCACAGGGTCGTGCATAAGCAGCAGCTGGAATAATGATCTAAACTCGATCTGCATATGACTTATACGATAGAATAAAAGAAAAAAGTTATGTGTAACACCTCTGGCTTTAGTGTATATGGAAGTTTCAAGTATAGTCCCTCTCATTTTCAAGTTCGTCACTTACAGCCGTATTCTTGGACGTTTTCTACGTGTCGTGGCCATGTCATGGTCATGTTGTGTCCATGTCGTGTTCATGTCACGAATACGGTAATCTAGGACGCAAATGCGTGGCACGTTTGTGTCAGCTGCTTCAGGTTTACATGTTTCAGATGAATGGCATTGTCCAAACGACAAATTCATAAGAGAAACCACAATCATAAGTAGCACTAACAAAAGATAGTACAATTTTGGTATGAATCAGTCGTTGTACTTGTTCCTAGTTAAAGAATTGACAACCATTTCACGAACGCGCCGTTGGTAATTCACTCTACGCTCGATCAAAACAAACGGGATGAGAGGGATCGTGTGTTTATGGATAGATCTTCCTTATATTGTCTCTGTATATACTGTACATATATGCATATCTTTAATATATCATACATATAGATTTAATGTATACATAGTTCATATAATTATATACTTTAACTTTACGTTCCTGACTACTTTTACCATTCATTTAACTTCACTCTCTTTCGAAAAGTCTGCCAGAAGGTAAACAAGCTC
>NW_028234439.1:5715596-5718096 GCF_977035675.1 Penaeus japonicus
CGAAAGGAAAATCTGCCATTATTGTGAAAATAGGACTAAGGGAAACAAAAATCCTATTTACTGACCTGTTACATGTTTTTTTTTCTTCAATTATGTGGAAACTGTTTCCCAGCATAATCTCGAGAGATGATCTAACATCTTTCAGATACGAAGGGACTATTATTTGAACAATAAAGTTGTAGAACACGACTGAGATCTAAAAGATGATCCTCAGTTGATTGACAAAACCATCTTAAGTAACTACAAGAGACGGCAAATCACCTGGATTTATCGTAATTTGATATGGTCCGCCGATCGTGGATTTTAAAAAACGATTTATAATAATATTTTTTTATGAGCGGATGAAAAAAAAGGTGAGACAATATTGACAAATGAAGGATAAATTCTTGAGAAGGTGAAAGTAACGCGTGAGATTTTTCCAATGGATTTGTCTGCTGGATTCCCATGTCATTTGTTCCTCGTATAATCGAAACTTGATATGATTCACCGTCTGCTATTCGTGCATGATGCATTATTTGAAGAAGAAGAAGGGGAAGAAGGAGAGGAAGAAGAAAAGGAAGAAGAAGAAGAAGAAGGAGAAGAAGAAGAAGACGAAGAAGAAAAAGAAAGAAAGAAAGAAAAAAAAAAACACGTCTGGACACTCTTATGATGAACACAGTGCGTATTTTTAATGGGGAACTGAGTGAAACTTCGAGATTCCATTGGGTGTGAGGATTCATTAATTTCATTCCGTATTCATTACACTGAAATGAAGATTTTGAAATCGCACGTGTAAAGTAGAAATGCCACAACCGCTAGCAATGCCCGAACTGTATCGTTTATTAAGTAAACCGATGGAATGTAATATATTTAGACAGAAAACAAGAAAGTTGACACTAGAAAAAAAAAGATGCTGAGTAGTATATTGCGCTTTAGCTGGAAAAAAAAATATGCTTCAGAAAGTGTAGAAAATATACTAAAATGGGTTAAGAAAGAAAATGCTGTTGATATTTGAAAAAAAATCAATGGAAAACAGAAACACAGCGTTTCTCTTTTAAGTTTAATGATAAACAGACTTGGAACTGACTAAGACCAAGAGATTTTGAAACAAGCAACAAAGGGCAATATGAGGGCAGTACAAGACCAAGCCACCAGCACAAGGCCGATGAAAAGACACAGAAAAAAAGGACACCTCCCCATGCTCAGGCCTTTGGTGTCTGTAAAACCCTTGCTCAGAAATAGTGCGAGGAGTAGCTGCATGATTGCCGAGGTCATTCATTATCAACTGTGCAAAACTCACGGGAAAGTGGTATCAGTACAGGCAACAGTAGACAACCGAAAACGAAATTATCAATTTTTTTGGGGGATATGAAGATACAGACAAATAAGATACTGGGGTACTTCAGACAAGACTGATTTTTTTTTTTTTTTTTTTTCAAAAGGAACGTAAATCTTATAGACGAGTTAAAGAGGAGGAGAAGCTACATTATAATGATGATGACAATGATAGTGCTAATGATGATATTGATGATAATAGTAATAGTGATGATTATTAAAGTGATAATAAAATGACAATGGCAGTGGCAATGAAAATGATAAGGATATTGATAATGATAATGTTAAGGTGATGATGGTGATAATGATAAGAAATAATGATATTGATAATGATAATGATACTAATGATGATAATGATAAAGATGATAATAATGATGATGCTGATGGTGATAATGATAATGATGATAATAATGATAATGATATTGATAATGATAATGATAAGGATAATGATAATGATACTGATAAGGATAAGGATAATAATAATGATGTGATAATGATGTGATGATGTTGATGATAATGCTAATGATATCAATGACAGTAATGATATTGATATTGATAATAATATTGATAATGATAATGATAATAACAATGATAATGATATTGCTAATGTTAATGTTGATAGTGATAAAAAAATCCTGATGAAGCAGAAATGAGATAAAAAGAGCATATCATATCATGTCTCTAATAATCTAGGCCAATAAAAGACGCATTTGCTTGCATGAATATATGCATATTGAATGCATGCAAACACTGCAAATCCCCCCAAGGACATTCCCATTGCAATGTCAAAAGAAATGCACGAGACATGATTGCAGGGATAACGAGAGAGATGAATGATAACAGCAATGGAGAAGTAATGTGAAGAGATACGAAATAGAGACATATTTGTTGCATGCAAATATTGCAGACATGTTGAAAGCAAGATCAGTAAATTTCCTTTCTTAGAAACTGATGTCGCAAGATGATCTGTCGTTTCATCACGGCTTTTATCTGATCCCCTTTTTCTGCATTAGCATTTGCAACAGGTTTCTGTTTTCATTTCCTCATGCCCTTGTGTCGCCGACTGCACCTGTTGCAGGGAATGTGACCAGCTGGTGCTCTTACTGTCGCTGCTACCCCGGTTAGTGCAGCTTTTGAGGCTGCAGCTGGGAGTGGCAATGCCGGGGAGTGCCACAGCTGCAGCCCA
>NW_028234439.1:5740596-5743096 GCF_977035675.1 Penaeus japonicus
ACTTGGATGATGTATATGCTTTCCGTGCAGACAGGGCGAGCAAAGCCTTTCCAAAGGTAGGATTACAGCATATCAATCCTGATCTTGTTTGATTTTGGGGGTTTACGAATCGATGTAGGCCTATTACAGAACGGGAAGCTTGGAGATTTGCTTGTGTATTACTTGGGGGTATGTTCTCGCTCTTTTTCGTTGATGGACACACTGTATTTTTTTATTTAATTAACAGTCTACTTAAGAATATCAAAGTCACTGTATGTAGATAGTCTTGATAGAGCAGCATCAGATGAGATAGAATTGATACGGTTTTAGGATAAAGGCAATAAACAGAAGAGTAAAAACTAATATGACTAATATTACGTAATAATCCTGTCATAATCCTCAGTGATCGGATTAACCTGGCGTGTTAGTGTAGATTTCCACAGCTATATATGTATTTTTTTTATCTATATCTGAAGTCATTACAAATTGTAAATAATCGTTTTTTCTCTGTATTTTTTTCTGTAAGGTGGCTAAGATGCACACTAGAAAGCACACCCTGGACGTTTCCTGTTGCCGTCTGTCTTTTTTTGTTATTTATAATCTTATTTCGTTTTGTTTTTGTTGATTTTACCATAGTTTCCCTTTTCAATTGAAATTTTCCTTAATTAAACTTTTTATCATTTTATTTTACGAGACCTTTTGTACTTCGATTATTTTTTTGTATTTCAACTCCATATCAACTTTAAATGTCACAATTTTTTCTTTGGTTTTAATAAAAACATCAGGGTAAATGTTTAATGCATTTCGTTTTTGCTTTTTTTATCTGTAAGTTTAAGCTTTTTATATTTTGATGTTTTTGTGTTCTTTCCGAGAATCTTTTTTGTCATTTTTTTTTTTTTTTACTCAATTTTATTCACAATTATACACTTATGACTTCATCAGGAGAATATTAAATTTTTCGAAAGATTAAAGATACGACAGTTATCGGATGTGTTTCATTTAGCCAGCTCTCAGGAGGGTTTATTTAAACGGCTGTGGCGCCATTTTGTCATAATTGAAGCAAAGATGTGAATAAAAGTGCCAACGGTCATGGAATATGAAGCTAAGTACTGATGTGCTGGGCATTCTTTACTTAGGAACTGGTCGTGATCTGAAGAACATCCTTATTAAATGATTTGATCATTTTAATAAACTTAGCTGGATTGTTTTTACTTTAATTCTTTTACCTTTTTTTATTGGAAGTCTGAGTGGTCCTTTTATTTGCGTTTTTTTTTTTTTTTTTTTTTTTTAATTTTACCAGGTTTTGTTTCTGCCGTATTAAGGTTTGTGAGTTTTTTCATTATTACTTAAGCCTTCAGTAGTGGCGCCAAGCTTGCTGACTTTGCTCTTGTTTGTATTGGTAAGGCCTTTGTTTTGATCTTTTTAGGTGCCTCTAGTACATGTTTTTTATTTTATAAATTACATTAGCATTTTTCAATCAGTTTTAATATTTTGTTTTATTAGGCTGAGCACAAGGAAGAGATTATTACTCTATAAAACAAACAAGCATGTAACAGATTCAAATTCCCTCACGCTACCACTTTAAGATATTTGAATTAATAAGGGTTAGCCAGGCCCTTAGCGCCCTGGCCAGAATCAAGGGAAGACAAACGTTAAAATCACACTTTGACTTGACGATCTGGGACATGACCCTTGGGGTAACACGGACATTGCACTACAATTCCAATTGGATTTAGCAGAATACACATGTAATGAGGCTATATCTGATCATTTTTTTGAGCTTTGGGGGGGGGGGGTGTTGACTTTAGAATTTATGATGCCTAGTCTGTCTGTCCCTCACAAAGCAGCAAGGCGGCATATGGACGATCTTATTCTCTGTGAATGCGGAGACCGTATTGAAACTATACTGAAATCTTTTACATAATTTTGGCACAACTTGTTAATAATTAAAACATAATAGACTTGGTGTTTTACCATTATTTGAAAAAGAAACCTAATATGCTGCTAAAGATATGGTGGCATTGCTTCGAAGTGTCTTTGGCAAGCATAATAAAATAGGTACCTCGCCGTTGTGTCTAAAGAGAAGAGTCTTCAAACAGAAACACAGACTACAACCAAATTACTCGACAGAAAATGAGTTAAGAATGGAAAGACTTGATACTGGGAAACAACACAATGGATAGGAAGAGAACATCATGGATTAAGGAACAGACCAAAGTGAAAGAGCACCGAAAAGAACAGCGGCAGTGGACAGGTAACATATTTAGGAGACAGGATGACAGGTGGACAAAAAAGATGACAGATCGGGGAAAACAAACACATGGAGGCAACGGGTGCGACCAATCACAAGATTATGTGATGAATTGATGAAAGTCTGGGGTTGAAACTGGAGGCAGGTTGCAAAACCAGAATGTACACACCGAACATGTAATAAAATGAATAAATGTATAAGACGAAACAGCTATGGAGAGATGACTAGATGAAGATGAAGAGACAAATAAAGAGACAAATAAAGGTCTCT
>NW_028234439.1:5748096-5750596 GCF_977035675.1 Penaeus japonicus
GAGATAGAGATAGAGATAGAGATAGAGATAGAGATAGAGATAGAGATAGAGATAGAGATAGAGATAGAGATAGAGATAGAGATAGAGATAAAGCTAAAGCTAAAGCTAAAGATAGAGATAGGTAGAGACAGATAGAGATAGAGATAGAGATAGAAATAGAAATAGAAATAGAGATAGAGATAGAAATAGAAATAGAGATAGAGATAGAGATAGAAATAGAAATAGAGATAGAGATAGAGATAGAAATAGAAATAGAGATAGAGATAGAGATAGAAATAGAAATAGAGATAGAGATAGAGATAGAGATAGAGATAGAGATAGAGATAGAAATAGAGATAGAGATAGAGATAGAGATAGAGATAGAGATAGAGATAGAGCTAAAGCTAAAGCTAAAGCTAAAGCTAAAGATAGAGATAGGTAGAGACAGATAGAGATAGAGATAGAGATAGAGATAGATAGAGAGTGTGTCTGTGTGTGTATTTTCGTACGTACGTCTTTTATATGTTTATCCATCGCACTGCTCCGTCCTGTATTTTAATTCAAAGCGGGCGAAATGTGATACCCTATCAATATTCATTGGCAATTCACCAGAAACATATGTTGAATTACCCACGATTGAATAAGCGTTGGCATAAGTATAACGTGTGAACGTTAGTGGTAAAGGGAGAGAGGTAAATAACGTAAAAAGTATAACGTATAAGTATAACGTTAGTGGTAAAGGGAGAGAGATAAATAACGTAAAAAGTATAACGTATAAGTATAACGTTAGTGGTAAAGGGAGAGAGATAAATAACGTAAAAAGTATAACGTATAAGTATAACGTTAGTGGTAAAGGGAGAGAGATAAATAACGTAAAAAGTATAACGTATAAGTATAACGTTAGTGGTAAAGGGAGAGAGATAAATAACGTAAAAAAAAGGAAGTTACAAGAACAAGCGGGTACCCTTTTATACTTACGTTTGCTGATAAAACGTATGAGCGGTGTTGGGCAAAGAGAATAAAGAAAATACAATAACAATTAAAAAGAAAGAGAGAAAAAAGTTACAACAAAAACAGGTTGCCCTTTCATATATACGTTTGCATATATATATATATATATATATATATATATATATATATATATATATATATGTTTATATATATACATATATATAATATATATATATATATATATATATATAAATATTTATATAATTATATATAACATACATACTATATACATTAATATAACAAATATATACATATGCTATATATATATATGTATATATATATATATAAGCATATATATATTTATAATATTTATAGATATATATATATATTAGATGCTATAGTATAATATATTTAATAAATATATATATATTATATATTATATATATATATATATAAAATGTGAATGTAAATGAAAGCCACACCCACACTAGACTTTGACTCATCATCAGACAATAACACCCCCTCCCCCCCCAAAAAAAAAAAAAAAAAAATCTTTCATTGCAATCAAGATGCACGTACCATAAATAAAAATATGAACACAACAACATTATTTAAACAGAAATGAAACACAGACACATCTAGACCGGAACAAGTAAATCACAACATAAAAAAAAAAAAAAATACTAGATAAAGTGGAAAAAAACACCCAGTTAATGCAAGAAGCTTTTATCCCTGACAGAAATATAGCCATGTGTGAACAAAGAAGGAAGGGACAACAAATCATGATAATAATCCTCATTAAAACCGGAAAAGAAACTACAAAAATAGCATTTTCTTACGCATCCAAGATCTCTGTATCATTAGGAAAGATATAAACACAATATCGTTATCAAAGGTGATAGTCTAGAAAATATAAACACAATAACGTTATGAAAGATGATATGAGAGAAATATACAAACACTGTTTTTGAAGATGAAATGAAACACAGCTGAAGAGGAATAATACATCATGACGTTTAAAGCCGGAAAAAGTACAAACATATTTAACAAAGAGATCAGGGTCCATCTATCATAAACAAAAGTATACATGACGTGTGTCCATAAATGAAATGAAACACAGGCAGAAAAGGGACGATAAACCCTGTTTTTATTTATTTATTTATTTTTATTTTATCTTATTTTATTTTTTTTTATTCTTTAGTCAGAACAAGATCTCCATCAGATGATTAAATCGGGGGTAAAAAACAACTACGCATTTTCCTGTCAACCCAAAATGCATGTACCCTAAACAAGAAATATAAACAATAACGTTATTTGAGACAAAATGAAACACATCTACTAAAGAATCATCAATCGTGAAATTTGGAGTGAATCTAGACTCCTCTTCAACAATTTGTATCTATATCTAAAGAGAAGACGAAGGAGGAGAGGAGAGAACGTAAGGAGAGGAGAGAGAGAAAGAAACATTTAAGGACCTATTCTGCAAAGAACTCTTTCTCTCTGATTTTCCTTCTTTTTTTTATCTGTTTATTCCCTCTTCTTTGCTCTTTCTCTTCTGAAGAAACTTTCT
>NW_028234439.1:5755596-5760596 GCF_977035675.1 Penaeus japonicus
GGCACGAGTTGGGGCTGATTGATGCCCTGTTCTTGGTCATGAAGGACAGAAAAAGTATGGGTTTTAGATCCCACGTGAGGGATATCCTTTGTATTGGCAAAGACACATACAGTATATCTATCTATCAAATCTCTTATCTATCTATCTATCTATCTAATCTATGTATTTATGTATCTATTTATCTATCTATCTAATCTATTTATCTATCTGTCTGTCTATCTATTTATCTGTCTTATAACTATCTAGTCCTATCTACCTACCAGAATGGCAAAGACACCATACAGTAATAATCTATCTAATCAAATCTAATCTATCTATGCTAGATTCCTATCTATTTTTCTATTTATTTATCTATCTAACTACCTATTGGCAAACACACATACAGTATCTCTGTCTATCAATTTTTCTATCTATCTATTTATTCATCTATCTATCTAATCTATTAATCTATCTATCTATCTATCTATCTAATCTATTTATCTATCTATCTATTTATCTATCAATTTATCTATCTATCTAACTATTTATCTATCTATCTACCTAACTATTGACAAAGACACATACAGTACATATATCTATCAAATCTTCTATCTATCTATCTATTTATTTATCTATCTATCTATTTATCTATCTATCTCTCATTTTTTTTCTATCTATCTATCTATCTATTTATTTATCTATCTATCTAATCTATTTATCTATCTATTTATCTATCTATCTACCTACCAGTTGGCAAAGACACATACAGTATATCTATCTATCAAGTCTTCTATCTATCTATCTCTTTATTCATCTATCTATCTATCAATCTTTTTTTTATCTTTATATCTATCTATATATCTATTTATCTATCTATCTATCTATTTATCTATCTATCCACCTACCTATTGGGAAAGACACATACAGTATATCTATCTATCAAATCTTCTATCTATCTATTTATTTATTCATCTATATATCTATCTATTTATTTATATATCTATCTACCAATCTGTTTTTCTATCTATATATCTATCTATCAATCTTTATTTAAGTTATCTAAATAATCTACTAATATTATATCTATCTAATCTATTTTATCTATCTATCTACTATCTACCTACTCTATATAGGAAAGTAAAGGAGAGGCAGCCAGCAGAGAACGACGTGAGGTAAAATATTAATACTAACCATGTTACCATAAATAAAATATCAAATACAATTCAACATATAAATTACACACTTGAAATTATGCAATAAGCATCAGGGCACTGCATTTCGCTTATGAGGGTTGCAACTTTGACAGATAAATGCCTTGCATAGTTTTCTCCCAATTATCTTGATCCTTTGATTGCCAGCGCTTCCTATATGCCCGCGTAATCACTAATTGGAATGTCGATTAAAAAAAAATTATAACATATAACTGGGATGTAGACAGACCGAGATTTGCGTCACTACCGCTGTCGCCTGATTCCACACGTGTCGTTATGATGTTTAATTACTGAGATAATTGTGCTGTACTGCCAATTATTCTTGCGTGTAAATACATCAGCGTAAGTTATGTCTTACTGAATAAACCTAATTTGTATGAATCCTTTGTCTGGAAACACATTCCTATTTTGTGTGGGTTATTAGTTTCAGCCTATTAAGACACCCATCACAGAGAGAAAGTGAGGGAAAGAGAGAGAAAGAGAGTGAGATGAATGAGAGAGAAATCAAAATAGATGGATATAATATTAAATAAAAATATATATTATAATAATATATATTATATATATATATATAATATATATGATAGTATATATATAATATATATATATAGATATAAATATATATATATAAAGATATATATATATATATATAAATATATATATAGAGAGAGAGAGAGAGAGAGAGAGAGAGAGAGAGGGAGATTAGGAGAGAGAAAAAGTTAGGTAGATAGATAGGTAGATAGACAGATAGAGAGAGCGAGAGAAGAGAGAGAATAAGATAGATAGATAGACAGAAAGATAGATAGAGAGAGAGAGAAAGAGAAGAACATGAAGGCAAAAAAGAAAGAAAGACAGATAACTACATCCGGCATCCCATTCAGAGAGCTCGATTCCTTTAGTCCTCATCAAGCAATTGATAACTATAACTTCAACTTCGAAAACTTTCCTAACTTTCCTCCTTTTCCTCACGACAGATAAAACTTTCCCTCCTTCAACGGCAATCAGGTGGGTGGGGGGGGGGGTCCATTCATCATCAACATTAACATTATCATTATGATTACCATTATCATTATTATCATATCATCATCTTCTTTTCCTTCTCCACCCTGTTCGCATCATTATCATTAATCATCCTATCTCCTTCCCACCTCCCTCTTTTATCTTCTTCATCCTTCCCCCTCCTCCTTCCTTCCTCATTAATCCAATCCCACATTTAACTATTAACCATGATTCTCCTCTCCTCCCTCCTCCTCCTCATATCATAATTTCCCACCTCCTTATTTTTATTTTTTCTTCTCCCTCCTCCCACCTCATCATCATTACTTCTTCATCCGTCCCCTTCCTCACCTCCTCATACGTCATCATCATTTTAAACTCTTCATCTCCACTTCTTCATCCTCTCCTCCTCTCTCTCCACTCCTCATTGATCATTATCTTCTTCTTCTCCTCCTCCTCCTCCTCCTCATCATCATCATCATATATCTCCTCTCTTCCTCCATCTCACCTCGCGTCCTCCTCATCATCATCATCTCCTCTTCCTCGTCGTCATCATCATCTTCTCCCTCTCTCCCTCCACCTCCTTCTCCCCTCGCTCCCCCCCTTCCCCTACACTCCTCATAACATCCATTATCATCCACATTAATCTCCTTTCCCTCGCTCTTCCCTCCCATCCCCTCCTCCTCCTCCACCTCCTCCCTCCCTTCCCTCCTCCCTCGCTCAACATCAATCATACAACAATCATTATCTTCATCCCCCCTCCCACTCCTATAAATCATCATTATCTTCTCCCTCCCTTCACCTTACCTCCTCCTCAGAATCAATCATCTCCTCCTCCTCCTTCCCTCCTTCCGTCAATCCACCATCTCTTCTCTTCCCCCTCTCTCTCCTCTGTCTTCATTCCCACCTATCTTCTTTCTTTCTTCTCTTATCTTCTTCTCTGCCTCTTCTTCTTTCTCCTCTTCTTCTTTCTTCTCTCCTCTACATCCTTCTGTCTCTTCTCACTTCACCATCTCTTTCTTCTTTCTTCTTTCATCTCTTCTCTTCATTCTTCTTTCTCTCTTCTCTTTCTTCTTCTTCGTCTTCTTCTCTTTTCTCTCTTTTCTATATTCTCTTCTCATCTTCTCTTCTTCTTTCTTTTCCCATCCTCTTTCTTCCTTCTTCTCCATCTCTTTCCTTCTCTTCTCCTTCATCTTCTTCTTCTTTCTACTTCCTTCTCCTTTCTCTTCTTTCCTCTTCTTTTCTTCTATCTCTACGATCTTCTTCTTCCTTTCTTCTTCCTCTCTCTCCTTTCTCTTCCTCTTCTATTCTCTTCTCTATCTTCTTTCTGCTTTCTCTTCTTTCCTCTTTCTCTCTTTCTCATTTCTTTCTCTCTTCTTCTTTCATTCTCTGATCTCTCGCTTTTCTATCTTCTCCCCCCCCCTGGCTTTCTTTCTTCCGTCTTTTCTTCTCGTCTCTTCTGCCGTCTCTTCTCTCTTCTTCGTGCTTGCTAGTCTTGTCTTCTTCTTTCTTCTTCTTTCTGGGGTCTTCTTCTTTCCATTCTCTCTTCTTCCTCATCGTCTTCAGCTCGTTCTCTTCTTTCTTCTTTCTCTATCTTCTTGTTCTCTTCTCATCTGCTTTCCTTTCTCCTCTTTCTCTTCTTTCTTTCGTCTTCTTATCTTCTTCTTCTTCTTGCCTTTCTTACCTTCTTTCTTATTCTTCTCTTCCTTTCTTCTCGTCCTCTCTTCTTCGCTCTATCTTCTTTTTCATCTTCTTGCTGTACTCATCTCTCCTCTCCTCTCCTCTTCTGCTCTTTCTTTCTTCTCTTCTTTTCTTCTTCTCTTTCCATCTTCGTTCTTTATCTCTTTTCTACTATCAGTGTCGTCTCCATCTTCTCTTCGTCTCTTTCCCTTCTCTTCTTCCTTTTTCTCTTCTTTCTTCTTCTTTTCCCTCTTCTTCTTTTCTTCTTCTCTCTTCTCTTCCTTCCCTTCCTTTTTCTTACTCTTCTTTCTACTCTTCTGCTTCTTTCTCGCTCTTCTTTCCCTTTCCTTCTTCTTCGTTCTCTTCTGTCTTTTCTTTCATAATCTCTTTCTTCTCCTCTCTCTCTTGCTTCTGTCTTTCTTTTCTTCTTCTGGCTTCTTACCGTTTGCCCTTTCTCGTCTTCGTCCTATATTCTTTTCTTGGTCTCTTCTTTCTTTCTTCTCGCCTGTCTTTCTCTTCTCCTTTCTCTCTTCTTCTTCTCTTTCTTTCTTCTCTTCTTTTCGCATTTCTTGCCTTCTCTTCTTCCTCTTCATTTTCTTCTTTCTTTTCGTCTTTTTCTTCTTCCCAACTCTCTTCCTCCTCGCTCCTCCTCATTATCTTCTCCCTTCTCCTCCCTCATCATCAATCCCCTCATTATCCTACTCCATCTCCTACTTCTATCTTCTTCTCCCTCCTCCTACCTCATCATCATCCATTTTATCTTCTTCTTCCCTTTCTCCTCCTCCTCATCGTCATTATTTCCTCCTCCTCCTCCTATTCATCATCATCATTATCGAACTCCACTCTCCTCTCCTTCAATATCTTCCCATCGCCTCTATCATCATCTATATATCCTCCATACTCCTTCCGTCCCTCCTCCTCCTCCTCACTCAATCATCATTAACGATCTTCCATCCTCCTCCTCCTCCTATCCATCCCTCCTCCTCACTCATGTCTTCCTTCCCTCCACACACCTCCCCCCGTTTCGCACACCTGTCTCGTAGGGAGTCACAGCTGGTCCTTTTTGCCCACTTACGATTCCCGATGTTTGTTTCGCTCCGGGAGAAGAATGTGGCAGTCCCTTGCGGGGGATTT
>NW_028234439.1:5765596-5768096 GCF_977035675.1 Penaeus japonicus
TATATATATATAATATATATAATATATATATATATTAATTAAAAAACATTATTAATATATGTTAAATATATATATATATATATATATATAATACATCATATATATATATATAATATAATAATAATATATATATATATATATATATATAATATATATAAAATATATATAATATTAAAGAATCACAGATACCAGACACCGGCCCTTAATAGGACAAAAAATAAACCAACAAATAGTGATACTTAATTAACCTAACTTAAAAACATTCAGTAAACGTCCATTACAAACTAGCATATACAGATAAATTCATATGCCACACAGACCAAGAAAAAGCTCTCCTCTCATCCCCCGTTCAGCAGACAAGCATTCCTCCCACTAACAAGGCCGGCCATTAGTCACGTAGTTATTCGATTTGTGCGAGGTTATTCTCTACGTAGATTTGTGCATTTGTGTAATTGTTAGCATACAAACCGATAAATAAAACCTCCAAAAAGACAAGGTAAGTAGCACAAAAGCGGGGCTATGGATAACCCCAAAACTAGGTAAGGCTAGGTTGGTCGTTGGGTTAGAATTTTGTAAACCAAAATTACTCTAGCAAGCACGCAAAAATTATTCTTCGTGTATGACCGCTCCTCTGTCGAAACCGATAGTACAATATTATATTTTAACTGATGATCGATGGTGGAGTGTGTAGAAGATTTGAGTATACATATGGTACAAGTTTACTATTTACTAAAAAACAACAACATACATATATGCAAAAACAAAAATAGTAAAACAAACAAACGAAAAGAGACACGTTATTTTTTGAATGCGTTTTTCAGTAGTCTGTTCTTGTTCTTGTTTTTGTTCCTCAATCATAATCAAATACGTAAATTCACCTTTTTCATACACAACGTTAACCAGAAAAAGATAATGCTCTACAAAAGGCAAAACTCGAGTAATACGAAATGTTTTCACAGAAACATATTCACCTTTTAGGGAAGTTAGAAGCAGAAATAAATAGTCACTCGTATTTCACGACAACCTCGCTATGCTCTGATTTCCCCTATAACCTACATTCACCACAACGACATTCACCCGGTCATTTCCTTCACCACAGCGACATCTAACCTCAAACTAACGTCACAACCATCATGAAGCTAGTCAACTGCCTGCCTGTGCGATTTATGCCATAACACTCACGAAGTAAACATTGAGCATTTTCGGCCGTTTGTATCAAACTTATTGATTGCGTTGAGTAATATTGTAGTAATATTTGGTTAGTAAACATCACAAGGATTCCATCGATACCAATTTCGATGGGTTTTATGATGCTGACCTATTATAGGAATTTACCAGCAGACGAGTAGGTGGGGGCGCCAATAGAACGAAAAAAAAAAAAAATAAAAAAATTGCTTGTGGGTTTCTTTTTTTAAAGGCCCTGATAAATAAAGTTTGACGTAAAAAATTCACATATATTACAACTACACCCTCCTTAAAAAAACAAAACAATATTTTAATGCAAGCTTCACAACGTACCTGTCCTACACACAATAGCAAATTAAAATTAATACCCCTCGCACACCACATCCACGCACCGTCATAAATGGTCACACAAATAACGCAAAACAATAACAACACGCAACGCACACAAACTCAACGCAACGCCCAAGTAACACACTTTATATAATTATATATATAAATAAAAAATTAATACAAAACTTGGCCGAAAATATTATCTTACGCTTGTTGTATACCGATATATTGAAAAGCCAATGATAATCAATAACCCAACCATTATACTCCCTTTTGGCAACTTGTCACAGTCGACTCCTGTTCTTACAAATATTGAGGCGAACAGTGTATCCCATAATCATCCTGCCATGTAAGTGAAACATGGCTAAGGACGCCGTAATATTTTTTGTGAGTTATATTCTCCTACAGATTAACAATAAGGCATAATCCTAAGACCCATGTTACTGAATATAATATTTGTTATCACATTATTGTTTTCCAAAAGCGGGCCAAAAGTTGAATATATATACATTATCAATACGTAAACACACAACACTGGCACACACACACATACACACACCACAACACACCCCCCACACACACACACACCACACACACACACACACAACACAAAACACACATTTATATAATAAATATATAAATATATCTATAAATATATATAAAATATGTAGAATATATATAAATATATTAATATATATATATATATATATATATTATATTAAATATATAATATATATATAAATATATGTACACCCACACACACTACACAACCCCACAACACACACACAACACACACATCCCCCCCCTAAAAAAACACACACACACAAATATATATAAATAAATAAAAAAATATATAATATATATATATATAGTAGAAAATATATATATATATATAAATATATATAATAATATTATATATACAAATATTAATTATATTTAATTAAGAATAAATATATTATCTATATAACATATGTAAATATAATAT
>NW_028234439.1:5810596-5825596 GCF_977035675.1 Penaeus japonicus
CCCACCTCTCTTTCTCTCTTTTATGTGTAATATCAACTCTCCCCCCCTCTCTCCTTTATGAGTGTTATTAACTCCCCCCACCTCTCTTTCTCTCTTTTATGTGTGATATTAACTCCCCCCTCTCTCTTTTATGAGTGTTATTAACTCCCCTCCTCTCTCTCTTTATGAGTGCTATCAACTTTTTCACTCTCTCACTCTCTTTTAAGGGTGCCATTAACTTTTCTCCCCCCCCCCTCTCTCTCTTTCTAAGGATGCTATTAACGTTTCCCCTCTCTTTTTTAAGGGGGCTAATACCTTTTTTCCTCTCTCTCTGCTTCATGATATCATTTCAAATCATAGAATCTTATCTATTAGCTCTGAGGTGTGTCACGGCTGGTTGAACATGTCACTGGAATGAACTCTCGACACGAAATTATCAGAGTAATTGCTATTTGTTTATGCGGCGTTTGAACTCTTGGCTCTTGAATTTTTTAGACTTAGCATTTTATAATAAAACAGAAATGTTAAAAGTGATAAAGCAGGAAAAATAATCATAAATGAAATTAGTACAAATGCGTCAAAAAAGGTAAAACAAAGGTTCATGATTATACCATACAGATATGCTATATTTTGAGTGAAAAGATGTCAGTAAGTAAAATGTGTTAGGAAGAAAATGAATATAAAACTAAGCTAAATGAATATCACTTGAATGATCCGAACAAATACCTCGTTTGATATATATATATTTTTTTCACGTTGCATAGTCAAGGCATTCATAGTGATGCTGGCAGCAGAAACACGAGAAATCAAAAACGTTATAAATATTTATTGTTGATAATAAAAGCATCACAGGTAAATTTCAATCCACTTTCATCAGAACTGAAGAGATTTTTCGAAACTGAAAAAAAAAAAATAATAATAATAAAAATAACGCGAGTATATATACGTTACATATGATATAGTCTTAACTGTAAACTATATCAAAACATTAATGTTCATCTGTCCTGCAAATCTTGTATTCCCTTCATTGTGTTTTTTTTTTTTTTCCTTCATAAACTACATAAACTTCATAAACCTCAAGCGCCAATACGACACGAGTCTCACCTGCTCTTCCTCCTTCCTCCAAAAAGATCCGGCCAGCTCTTCCATGTCTTCCGGCCAGCTCTTCCATGTCTTCCGGCCAACTCTTCCATGTCTTCCGGCCAACTCTTTCATGTCTTCCGGCCAACTCTTCCATGTCTTCCGGCCAACTCTTTCATGTCTTCCGGCCAACTCTTTCATGTCTTCCGGCCAGCTCTTCCATGTCTTCCGGCCAACTCTTTCATGTCTTCCGGCCAACTCTTCCATGTCTTCCGGCCAGCTCTTCCATGTCTTCCGGCCAACTCTTCCATGTCTTCCGGCCAACTCTTCCATGTCTTCCGGCCAGCTCTTCCATGTCTTCCGGCCAGCTCTTCCATGTCTTCCGGCCAGGTCTTTCATGTCTTCCGGCCAGCTCTTTCATGTCTTCCGGCCAACTCTTTCATGTCTTCCGGCCAACTCTTCCATGTCTTCCGGCCAGCTCTTTCATGTCTTCCGGCCAACTCTTCCATGTCTTCCGGCCAGCTCTTTCATGTCTTCCGGCCAGCTCTTTCATGTCTTCCGGCCAACTCTTTCATGTCTTCCGGCCAACTCTTCCATGTCTTCCGGCCAACTCTTTCATGTCTTCCGGCCAGCTCTTCCATGTCTTCCGGCCAGCTCTTCCATGTCTTCCGGCCAACTCTTTCATGTCTTCCGGCCAACTCTTTCATGTCTTCCGGCCAACTCTTCCATGTCTTCCGGCCAACTCTTCCATGTCTTCCGGCCAACTCTTTCATGTCTTCCGGCCAGCTCTTCCATGTCTTCCGGCCAGCTCTTCCATGTCTTCCGGCCAACTCTTCCATGTCTTCCGGCCAGCTCTTCCATGTCTTCCGGCCAACTCTTTCATGTCTTCCGGCCAACTCTTCCATGTCTTCCGGCCAGCTCTTCCATGTCTTCCGGCCAACTCTTTCATGTCTTCCGGCCAACTCTTCCATGTCTTCCGGCCAGCTCTTCCATGTCTTCCGGCCAACTCTTTCATGTCTTCCGGCCAGCTCTTCCATGTCTTCCGGCCAACTCTTTCATGTCTTCCGGCCAACTCTTCCATGTCTTCCGGCCAACTCTTTCATGTCTTCCGGCCAACTCTTTCATGTCTTCCGGCCAACTCTTTCATGTCTTCCGGCCAACTCTTTCATGTCTTCCGGCCAGCTCTTTCATGTCTTCCGGCCAACTCTTCCATGTCTTCCGGCCAACTCTTCCATGTCTTCCGGCCAACTCTTCCATGTCTTCCGGCCAACTCTTCCATGTCTTCCGGCCAACTCTTTCATGTCTTCCGGCCAACTCTTCCATGTCTTCCGGCCAACTCTTTCATGTCTTCCGGCCAACTCTTCCATGTCTTCCGGCCAGCTCATCCATGTCTTCCGGCCAGCTCTTTCATGTCTTCCGGCCAGCTCTTCCATGTCTTCCGGCCATCTCTTCCATGTCTTCCGGCCAGCTCTTCCATGTCTTCCGGCCAACTCTTCCATGTCTTCCGGCCAGCTCTTCCATGTCTTCCGGCCAACTCTTCCATGTCTTCCGGCCAACTCTTCCATGTCTTCCGGCCAGCTTTTTCATGTCTTCCGGCCAACTCTTCCATGTCTTCCGGCCAACTCTTCCATGTCTTCCGGCCAACTCTTCCATGTCTTCCGGCCAGCTTTTTCATGTCTTCCGGCCAACTCTTCCATGTCTTCCGGCCAACTCTTCCATGTCTTCCGGCCAACTCTTCCATGTCTTCCGGCCAACTCTTCCATGTCTTCCGGCCAACTCTTCCATGTCTTCCGGCCAACTCTTCCATGTCGCCTAGAACTCAGCTGATTCCTCTTTCCAAAGGCTGTAACTCATACACTTCCAAACCACCTAATCTTCCCTGGCGAAAATAAACCGCCCATCCGCATCTATGTCATCATGGCAGGACGTGATGAAAGGCGTAGTCATTAGTAATGTGAGAGGGACACTCCAAGTGTAACACATCGTAAAGTGTATATATACATATGCGTATACACATTTATGGATCCTTTTAGTATAAGCATTAACAAAAAAAAAAAAAAAAAAAAAAAAAAAAAAGGAAAAGCTACAAAATGAGGTAGAGCAATTATATGTGTAAGTAACACATAAAGTGAGAGAGAGGGAGAGAAGAGGAGAGGAGAGGAGGGGAGAGGAGAGGGGGAGAGAGGAGGGGAGAGGAGAGGGGGAGAGAGGAGGGGAGAGGAGAGGAAAGGAGAGGAGAGGAGAGGAGAGAAGAGAAGAGAAGAGAAGAGAAGAGAAGAGAAGAGAAGAGAAGAGAAGAGAAGACAAGAGAAGAGAAGGGAAGAAAAGAGAAGAGAAGAGAAGAGAGGAGAAGGGAAGGGAAGGGAAGAGAAGGGAAGAGAAGAGAAAAGAAGAGAAAAGAAGAGAAGAGGAAAGAAGGGAAGGGAAGAGAAAAGAAGAGAAGAGGAGAGAAGGGATGGGAAGGCAAGAGAAGAGAAAGGAAGGGAAGAGAAAAGAAGAGAAGAGGAGAGAAGGGATGGGAAGACAAGAGAAGAGAAGGGAAGAGAAGAATAGGGAGGAGAAGAGAAGAGTAGAGAAGAAAAGGAAAGAGAAGGGATGAGAAGAGAAGAGAAGAGAAAAGAAAAGAAGAGAAGAGAAGAGAGAAAGAATGAGAAAATGCTGCCGTGTCATATGCAGGTATATATCAGTAGGCCTGCTCGCCTCTCATATCATGTTTTGAATCATAAAAGTTTCAAAACATCCAACGACAATTGGATGTCACGAAAAAGTTTCGTTGATTTTTGGAATGGTTTAACTGGAATCATTTCAGAAAGCACCGAATATAGTACCCCCCGAAAAAAAAGATAAAAAAAAAAAAAAAAAAAAAAAAATACTGCCTTCCATGACATTCTTTCGAAATGGACTTCGTTGCATTGGGTAATATTGCCTCCATGGATGTTCTTTTTCGGCATTGCATATCACGAGTATAGTGATATATAGTGTTGCGAATAGTGTTAGAAATATAAATTTCCACGCCATCTAATCATAAGAGTATGTCAAAGAAAATCGATTCAATGTATCTAGTTGCGTGATGTTGCAATAAAGAAAAAAAAAATCAATATAATCACATTCCTAGTCTTCTTGCAACTGCAATGTTTCACCATATTCCATGTGACGCGCTATCTGTTTTTGTTTTTGTTTTTTTTACTCTTCTAACAGTCTAGTCTAGAATAGATTGTATAAAAATAATGATAATGATAATAATGATAATGATGATGATGATAATAATAATGATAATAGTAATAATGATAATGATGATAATGATAATGATGATGATGATAATAATAATGATAATAGTAATAATGATAATGATGATGATGATAATAATAATGATAATAGTAATAATGATAATGATGATAATGATAATAGTAATAAGGATAATAATGATAATGATGATGATAATAATAATGATAATGATGATGATAATAATAATGATAATTATGATAACAGTAAAAAGGTTGCTAATGATACTAATAATGATAATTATGATAACAGTAATAAGGTTGCTAATGATACTAAGAACAATAATACTTCCTCATGACAGATTTGCTCATGCCACGACCTCCTGTGGCGGATTAGGAAAGTAATCGGCCCTACGACAGTCACATGTTGAACATATGATCCTGCAAATTGAACCACTGATCCAACTCAAGGATCTGCTGTTCAGGGCGTCAAGGCGAGACCCCAAGGTTAGGTTAAGAATGGCTATAGTGTGGCCTTGGTACAGACACTGGCTAGTCTTAATACTCCCGTGGAGCGAGTTATAGCCTGTCATGCACTACGCTACCATATGTGAGAATAAAAGTTGAAAAATTCTTCGCCTTCGAATACAATGATTTCATATGGAACATGATGAGTCATCGACTGGCAAGAAAGAGAATGATTAGTTTCAGTGAGCAAGACGTAAAATTGAAAGATAAGGAAAAGCATGAGTGGTTTCGCCGAAGAAAATGGGAAATAGAAGTAATAATTCGTTACGTAACATGTGTCATTGAATAAACAACTTCCCCGGATAATAGTAAAATAATTTTAGTGATTCCATCGAATAAAGTATATTTCTCACAGGTCGGATTAGATCATCAATAGGCAGAGTGGACTCTTTACAGCTACGAGGGTCATCTGTCTCCTATGACATGTTTGTCATCGCTTTCAAAAAATATTATACAGCTGACAGCACAAGATAAGCTTAATGGTCTTCAGTATTTCAAAAGATGCAACAATAACAACGACATCAACTATTTGAAATTCTAAATGCTTCCAAACCACAGAATGTTCTCGATAATCAGATTTATCGCTAACTCAGCAGAATTGCTTGGTATTAAACTATAGACCTCTCGATGTGGTACCCTGGAAATCATACTTCTTTATTATTGGCAAGATGATATTTCTTATATCACAGGGATTTTTTGTTATTCATCATGAAAACATAAGAAATTCTTGAAGTGTTTTTGGCGTTCGAGGTGCCCCAGGCATGAAAAAAAAAAAAAAAAAAATGTCAGTACGCAAGAGAGAATATATCTAAATGCAATTCTCGTATTCTAGCGACAGTACCGAAAAGTAAAGGGAGAGACATCAGGATAACGAGACAGGGAAAACGAGTGTATTGAGAAATACGGCCTCTCTGTGGTACTAACCCAACTCTTCCATGTCTTCCGGCCAACTCTTTCATGTCTTCCGGCCAACTCTTCCATGTCTTCCGGCCAGCTCTTTCATGTCTTCCGGCCAACTCTTCCATGTCTTCCGGCCAGCTCTTTCATGTCTTCCGGCCAACTCTTTCATGTCTTCCGGCCAACTCTTCCATGTCTTCCGGCCAACTCTTTCATGTCTTCCGGTCAACTCTTTCATGTCTTCCGGCCAGCTCTTTCATGTCTTCCGGCCAACTCTTTCATGTCTTCCGGCCAACTCTTCCATGTCTTCCGGCCAGCTCTTTCATTTCTTCCGGCCAGCTCTTTCATGTCTTCCGGCCAGCTCTTCCATGTCTTCCGGCCAACTCTTCCATGTCTTCCGGCCAGCTCTTCCATGTCTTCCGGCCAACTCTTCCATGTCTTCCGGCCAACTCTTCTATGTCTTCCGGCCAACTCTTCCATGTCTTCCGGCCAACTCTTCCATGTCTTCCGGCCATCTCTTCCATGTCTTCCGGCCAGCTCTTCCATGTCTTCCGGCCAACTCTTTCATGTCTTCCGGCCAAATCTTCCATGTCTTCCGGCCAACTCTTCCATGTCTTCCGGCCAACTCTTCCATGTCTTCCGGCCAGCTCTTCCATGTCTTCCGGCCAACTCTTCCATGTCTTCCGGCCAACTCTTCCATGTCTTCCGGCCAACTCTTCCATGTCTTCCGGCCAACTCTTCCATGTCTTCCGGCCAACTCTTCCATGTCGCCTAGAACTCAGCTGATTCCTCTTTCCAAAGGCTGTAACTCATACACTTCCAAACCACCTAATCTTCCCTGGCGAAAATAAACCGTCCATCCGCATCTATGTCATCATGGCAGGACGTGATGAAAGGCGTAGTCATTAGTAATGTGGGAGGGACACTCCAAGGGTAACACATCGTAAAGTGTATATATATATACATATGCGTATACACATCTATGGATCCTTTTAGTATAAGCATTGAAAAAAAAAAAAAAAAAAAAAAAAAAAAGGAAAAGCTACAAAATGAGGTAGAACCGTTATATGTATAGGTAACATCGCATTAAATGTGACCCTGTTACCTGTAAAGTGAGAGAGAGCGAGATAAGAGGAGAGGAGAGGAGGGGAGAGGAGAGAAGAAGAGAGGAGAGGGGAAGAGAGGAGAGGAGAGGAGAGGGGGAGAGAGGAGGAGAGACGAGAGGAAAGGAGAGGATAGGAGAGAAGAGAAGAGAAGAGAAGACAAGAGAAGAAGGGAAGGGAAAGGAAGAGAAGAGAAGAGAAGAGAAGAGTAAAGAAGGGAAGGGAAGAGAAAAGAAGAGAAGAGAAGAGGAGAGAAGGGATGGGAAGACAAGAGAAGAGAAGGGAAGAGAAGAATAGGGAGGAGAAGAGAAGAGTAGAGAAGAGAAGGAAAGAGAAGGGATGAGAAGAGAAGAGAAGAGAAAAGAAAAGAAGAGAAGAGAAGCGAGAAAGAATGAGAAAATGCTGCCGTGTCATATGCAGGTATATATCAGTAGGCCTGCTCGCCTCTCATATCATGTTTTGAATCATAAAAGTTTCAAAACATCCAACGACAATTGGATGTCACAAAAAAGTTTCGTTGATTTTTGGAATGGCTTAACTGGAATCATTTCAGAAAGCACCGAATATAGTACCCCCCGAAAAAAAAGATAAAAAAAAAAAAAAAAATACTGCCTTCCATGACATTCTTTCGAAATGGACTTCGTTGCATTGGGTAATATTGCCTCCATGGATGTTCTTTTTCGGCATTGCATATCACGAGTATAGTGATATATAGTGTTGCGAATAGTGTTAGAAATATAAATTTCCACGCCATCTAATCATAAGAGTATGTCAAAGAAAATCGATTCAATGTATCTAGTTGCGTGATGTTGCAATAAAGAAAAAAAATCAATATAATCACATTCCTAGTCTTCTTGCAACTGCAATGTTTCACCATATTCCATGTGACGCGCTATCTGTTTTTTTACTCTTCTAACAGTCTAGTCTAGAATAGATTGTATAAAAATAATGATAATGATAATAATGATAATGATGATGATGATAATGATAATGATAATAATAATGATAATGATGATGATAATAATAATAATGATAATGATGATGATAATAATAATGATAATGATGATGATGATAATAATGATAATAGTAATAATAATAATAATGATAACAGTAATATGGATAATAATGATAATGATGATGATAATAATGATAATTATGATAACAGTAATAAGGATAAAAATGATGTTGATGATAATAACGATAATTACGATAACAGTATTAAGGTTGCTAATGATACTAAGAACAATAATACATCCTCCTGACAGATTTGCCACGACCTCCTGTGGCGGATTAGGAAAGTAATCGGCCCTACGACAGTCACATGTTGAACATATGATCCTGCAAATTGCACCACTGATCCAACGCAAGGATCTGCTGTTCAGGGCGTCAAGGCGAGACCCCAAGGTTAGGTTAAGAATGGCTATGGTGTGGCCTTGGTACAGACACTGGCTAGTCTTAATACCCCCATGGAGCGAGTTATAGCCTGTCATGCACTACGCTACCATATGTGAGAATAAAAGTTGAAAAATTCTTCGCCTTCGAATACAATGATTTCATATGGAACATGATGAGTCATCGACTGTCAAAAAAGAGAATGATTAGTTTCAGCGAGCAAGATGTAAAATTGAAAGATAAGGAAGAGCATAAGTGGTTTCGCCGAAGAAAATGGGAAATAGAAGGAATAATTCGTTACGTAATATGTGTCATTAAGTAAACAACTTCCCCGGATAATAGTAAAATAATTTTAGTGATTCCATCGAATAAAGTATATTTCTCACAGGTCGGATTAGATCATCAATAGGCAGAGTGGACTCTTTACAGCTATGAGGGTCATCTGTCTCCTATGATATGTTTGTCATCGCTTTCAAAATATATTATACAACTGACAGCACAAGAGAAGGTTAATGGTCTTCAGTATTTCAAAAGATGCAACAATAATAACGACATCAACCATTTGAAATTCTAAATGGTTCCAAACCAAAGAATGTTCTCGATAATCAGATTTATCGCTAACTCAGCAGAATTGCTTGGTATTAAACTATAGACCTCTTGATGTGGTACCCTGGATATCATACTTCTTTATTATTGGCAAGATGATATTTCTTATATCACAGGGATTTTTTGTTATTCATCATGAAAACATAAGAAATTCTCGAAGTGTTTTTGGCGTTCGAGGTGCCCCAGGCATGAAAAAAAAAAAAAAAAGTCAGTACGTAAAAGAGAATATATCTAAATGCAATTCTCGTATTCTAGCGACAGTACCGAAAAGTAAAGGGAGAGACATCAGGATAACGAGACAGGGAAAACGGGTGCATAGAGAAATACGGCCTCTCTGTGGTACTAACCCAAATGAGGTCACCAGTGAAACGAGACTTAAGGACTAGAGGACATGAGGTTCACTTTCGTTGCTCACAAAAGGGGTTGGAAGGTGCCTAATGAAAAAAAGAAAAAGAAAAAAAAAAGACGATAGCTATGTCTTAACTAATCTACTATTGGTATAAAGTTTAAACTCACTGTAAAAAAATGCAGAATGGTTATAAATAACTGTAAAAAGATGAAGACGAGTTTTAAATAATTGTAACAAGATGAAGAAGAATTTTGAATAACCGTAAAAAGATGAAGAAGGGTTTTAAATAATTGTAAAAAATGAAGAAGAGTTTTAAATAACTGTAAAAAGCAGCAAAAGGGCTTAACTCATTAACGTATGTATTCATGCATTCCAAATCTGGGCTCAGTAGCCGGGTGCATGCATGTTAGGTAAGTAAGTATTTATTGACCACAATATCCAAATACATATACAAGATACGTAGAAAGCAACATTATATGCAAACTCAAAGTCATTTTGTATATGAAAGGACAAGTATGGTATACAATATAAATGAAGTGTCTTCTACAAAATACAGCAAAATCCAAAAACATTTCACATATATACAATAATTTTAAACACAAAGAAAGAAAGTCCAAACAAACGAATACTATATCCCCAAGCTCCAAGCAGTTCAGATTTTTTGCAATTATAAGATACAGCTCAAGAGAGACTGCATATTACACCCTAATCAGAACAAAACTGCACCGTACATTTGAATCAACCAAACGATTTCTGTTAACGATTAACAGTATGTCTATATTCTTTTCCAAAATGTACACAAATTTTGGAACGTTGCACATGGCGGGAGACAGATTTCCATCGCTCGTGAACGTAATGCCCGGATTCATGTACGTGATTCCCCACCGATACATAGATTACGAAGAACTTAAGTCTTTATGTTATTCACACACATACCACTATTTGCCTTTGTTTATGCAGAAGTGATTCCGGTGGGTAGGTTCGTGTTCCAGTTCGCGTCACGTTGTCGGAAGGAGAGCGGTATCGTCCGTAAGTACAAGGAGGGAGAGAGAGGGGGGAGGGGTAGAGAGAGAGAGAGAGGAGGCGAGAAAGAGAAAGAGAAAGTGAGAGAGAGAGAGAGAGAGAGAGAGAGAGAGAGAGAGAGAGAGAGAGAGAGAGAGAGAGAGAGAGAGAGAGAGAGAGAGAGAGAGAGAGAGAGAGAGCGAGAAGAAGAAGAAGAAGAAGAAAGAAACCTAATATTTGCAACAACATTAAACAGTACACGACGGCCTTATCAATTATGTTAATATTACCGAACTACATCCCATCTCGCGCAACATGCGGACAGCCGGACACAAGGGATTCGGTCACACGCCTTCGAAAAACCGACAAAGCAAACATTTATTATATGCTTCCTTCTGTGGGCGTGGCCAATCAGCAGTTCAAGGGCCAATACATGTTTAATTTAGCCTGGTTGCATCAAATACCTTTTAGATTATATACTTGCTAGAAAAAAAAACTATCGTTCATATTTTAACACTTCATATATACGTATACCCTCCCCCCCCACCTCCAATCTATCAGTTGCAACACGTTGATATTAACATTAATTTTTTATTGTGGGATATCGACTCGAGAAAGTTCCCTTATAAAATTTTAAACATCATTATCACTAAACTTAGCAGGCTGTTCCGACTGAGGCTTCTGCCTACATTTCGAGAGCAAAGCCGCAAGATCGCTTAAGGGGAGGAGGAAAGAACAGCCAAAATGGGGGCAGGATCTGAAGGGAGATCAGGATCGATAATGACGTTGGAATTTGAATTTAAAGAGTTCATGAGGTGATACGAACATCTACCCCAGAAATCAATTCACTACTTATCTAAAGTCTAAAATGTTAAACTGCCCTTACAAATATTCACAGCCTTCAGCTTTTAATCGCAACATATTGTAGTTATGATGTTTGCACATCTATTTTGCAGGATAATTTGATCAGAGATCATAAGGAATGTTAAGTCTGTTCAGAGTAATTTATTTTGACTCATTCATTCATTCGTCACACATTCAAGATTCTCGTAATGACAGTGCCATTTAGGTGCAGTCGAGGCATTTTGGTCACGATTGTTGGTCCTACACGGCAGCATCACGACAACACCATGGCAGCGTCACGACAACACCATGGCAGCGTCACAATTTGCGGAATTTCGAAATTTAACGGCCCTTTTTCCCGTCACGACAAAGTGACAATAGGAAAAATAGAGTCACGACGGTGACATGACGGTGTCACGATAGCATCATGATTAATCCCTACGGGCGGTCGCGGGAGATATAAAAAGGGATGGGACAGCCCCCGGAGCCCACAGTTGGGCGAGTGCCTCCGTGAGTCACATTCTGCAACACCCTCACACCTATGCAATGGATCTCGGTGGTATGTTGCTGACGGATGACACGTGCAGAAGTTGGTGCAATTGTGTGAGCTGAGGTTGCAGACCATCCATACCCAGACACTGCAAGTGAATTACAGAGCTCACCTGCTATACGAAAAAAAGCGAGGCGACCGGAAGGCAACGAAGCAAGAGATCTTTGTGGGTGTCCCTGGAGAGCCAGAACACAGTACGGTCAGTGGGAACACCTGTTGCAGGAACTGATCACCGAGGACAAGATGTTGTTCACCAATCCGCTATGACTATTAGTTCTGTCATGACGCTGTCGTGACGCATTTATAAGTCTGCCATGACACATGCGTCGTCTATGTAGCGTTATCGGGACGTATTCTTAGGTCTATCGTGACGCAGTATTCTGAATTGTCAAACAACTGAATTATTAGCTCTGGCATGACGTACTATCAAGTTTGTTATGATGTAGTCATGACAGTCATAGTGACGATGTCGTAACAATTTTTTTCCGTCACGACGGTCCTAGTCATCGAACTCCACGATTTTTAGAAGCATGCTCTAATAATGACCTACGACCGCAAGACTCGTCACGAAAGAGTTACGTCATATGATGTACCTGCATCCTTTAGCCCCCGAGATATTTATCTCGTGTTTGCTTCGAAGTCAGGGTTGCGTATCTCTGGAGTCGATCTTCAGAGGCTTGCTTAGTTCATTCCCTATCTTAGCAAGCTTCCCTTCATCCGTAGTGTCTCCATCTAATCTCTCGCCTTCGTCAGGAACGCCAAGGACAACCAGTTTCACCTTCCATCTCCAGTCGACGGGAAACTTCCTCCAGGAAGTTTTGCTATTTAGGGACGATCTCCGCCTACTTATCAGTCTGCAGATGATAACTTGTACTTAAAAGTTCTCTCTAGTCATGTTACTCATATGTCCAGATCTGCCCGTTCTCTTGTGATCTCATCCAGCCTCTGCTGTAGCAGACGAATTGACTTTCTCAGCTTCTTTTTTTATGGTAGGATGTAATTTACCAAAACGCCATTGTTCAGCCTTTTCATCTGATGTTTATCCATCTGCCATAAATCAGTCAATGGGTACATGTTTTCTTATACTATAGAAGAATCGTTCTTCCACATGTTACCATGTGGAAATGTAATATGAATTATACAGCTGAAATTTCTTGAATACTGCCACAGCAATCACTGGCAGTGATGTGAAAAATCTGGAGCAATTACATAATGCAAGAACTCTGAAGGTACTTCTTATTAAAACGGCTGAATGTGCAAAATACCGGAAGTGTACAGTTACTGGTAAATTATATAAGTATTGTTTTTGTCTCTCCATGTGGTGTTAATTCAACTTCAAATTATAATTGCGGTTTTGATATGGTATGAGTTTCCTTATTTCAATAGTGATCGTCGTTGTATTTTTCCTTGGCAATGTCGTGAACGGTGTCTGTTATACCGAGGAAGTTCTCTGGCTGGGATTCCAAACAATCCATCAAGATTAAATTTAGTCAAAGGAGGAAAAAAAATCCCTCGTCCGCCAAGCCAACTCGTCCATTGCGAGAGTATTTACCCGAATAGTTCGGAAGAGCCTCGGATTCCTTCCACGGAAGCCGACCCGTTCGAGCGCCGTTTCCTGTCGAGACTCGGAAGTGGGAAGCCCATCGCGTCTCCTGTTTCGATTGGCGGAAGGAGAGGGACGCGATTTCCCTTCGATTGGCGGGAGGAAAGGGACGCGATTTCCCTTCGATTGGCGGGAGGAGAGGGACGCGATTTCCCTTCGATTGGCGGAAGGAGAGGGACGCGATTTCCCTTCGATTGGCGGGAGGAGAGGGACGCGATTTCCCTTCGATTGGCGGGAGGAGAGGGACGCGATTTCCCTTCGATTGGCGGAAGGAGAGGGACGCGATTTCCCTTCGATTGGCCGGAGGAGAGGGACGCGATTTCCCTTCGATTGGCGGGAGGAGAGGGACGCGATTTCCCTTCGATTGGCGGAAGGAGAGGGACGCGATTTCCCTTCGATTGGCCGGAGGAGAGGGACGCGATTTCCCTTCGATTGGCGGGAGGAGAGGGACGCGATTTCCCTTCGATTGGCGGAAGGAGAGGGACGCGATTTCCCTTCGATTGGCGGAGGAGAGGGACGCGATTTCCCTTCGATTGGCGGAAGGAGAGGGACGCGATTTCCCTTCGATTGGCGGGAGGAGAGGGACGCGATTTCCCTTCGATTGGCCGGAGGAGAGGGACGCGATTTCCCTTCGATTGGCGGGAGGAGAGGGACGCGATTTCCCTTCGATTGGCCGGAGGAGAGGGACGCGATTTCCCTTCGATTGGCGGGAGGAGAGGGACGCGATTTCCCTTCGATTGGCGGGAGGAGAGGGACGCGATTTCCCTTCGATTGGCCGGAGGAGAGGGACGCGATTTCCCTTCGATTGGCCGGAGGAGAGGGACGCGATTTCCCTTCGATTGGCGGGAGGAGAGGGACGCGATTTCCCTTCGATTGGCGGAAGGAGAGGGACGCGATTTCCCTTCGATTGGCGGGAGGAGAGGGACGCGATTTCCCTTCGATTGGCCGGAGGAGAGGGACGCGATTTCCCTTCGATTGGCGGGAGGAGAGGGACGCGATTTCCCTTCGATTGGCCGGAGGAGAGGGACGCGATTTCCCTTCGATTGGCGGGAGGAGAGGGACGCGATTTCCCTTCGATTGGCGGAAGGAGAGGGACGCGATTTCCCTTCGATTGGCGGGAGGAGAGGGACGCGATTTCCCTTCGATTGGCCGGAGGAGAGGGACGCGATTTCCCTTCGATTGGCGGGAGGAGAGGGACGCGATTTCCCTTCGATTGGCGGGAGGAGAGGGACGCGATTTCCCTTCGATTGGCGGAGGAGAGGGACGCGATTTCCCTTCGATTGGCGGGAGGAGAGGGACGCGATTTCCCTTCGATTGGCCGGAGGAGAGGGACGCGATTTCCCTTTTGCTGAACAGGTCTTTCATTCCGACTGATTGCACTCCTGTTCATTATTCAAAGCTTTAACATATGTTAAGTCTGAGCTGCATATATATTTGTCCTTTTTCTTTTCTTAAGCCTCATATGTACGGGTATTATATATATAAACCTGAACATGAAACAAACACTGAAAACTTTTTCACTTGCAGTTACAAATAACTGAAATGTGGTATCATCTTCCATGATAGAGATATCCCATTCTCAAAGTCACACTTTCAACTCACATTTTCATAATATTTAGGGAGCCATTCCTGCTGCCATAAACATGGTGTTAATGTGGATGATACCGCTTGTTATCCCCTTCTGTTAAAGCTGTATTTCCTTTCACACACACACTCATCTACTGAAGACACACACACACACATACACAGACACGCACACGCACACGTACACGCATACGCTCACACACACACACGCACACACACACACACACACACACAAACACACACACACACACACACTCACACTC
>NW_028234439.1:5833096-5835596 GCF_977035675.1 Penaeus japonicus
GAAGCCTAAGGGGAGAAGCCTAAGGGGAGAAGCCTTAGGGGAGAAGCCTAAGGGGAGAAGCCTAAGGGGAGAAGCCTAAGGGGAGAAGCCTAAGGGGAGAAGCCTAAGGGGAGAAGCCTAAGGAGAGAAGCCTAAGGAGAGAAGCCTAAGGGGAGAAGCCTAAGGAGAGAAGCCTAAGGAGAGAAGCCTAAGGGGAGAAGCCTAAGGGGAGAAGCCTAAGGGGAGAAGCCTAAGGGGAGAAGCCTAAGGGGAGAAGCCTAAGGGGAGAAGCCTAAGGAGAGAAGCCTAAGGGGAGAAGCCTAAGGGGAGAAGCCTAAGGGGAGAAGCCTAAGGGGAGAAGCCTAAGGGGAGAAGCCTAAGGGGAGAAGCCTAAGGGGAGAAGCCTAAGGGGAGAAGCCTTAGGGGAGAAGCCTAAGGGGAGAAGCCTAAGGGGAGAAGCCTAAGGGGAGAAGCCTAAGGGGAGAAGCCTTAGGGGAGAAGCCTAAGGAGAGAAGCCTAAGGAGAGAAGCCTAAGGGGAGAAGCCTAAGGGGAGAAGCCTAAGGAGAGAAGCCTAAGGGGAGAAGCCTAAGGAGAGAAGCCTAAGGAGAGAAGCCTAAGGGGAGAAGCCTAAGGAGAGAAGCCTAAGGAGAGAAGCCTAAGGGGAGAAGCCTAAGGAGAGAAGCCTAAGGAGAGAAGCCTAAGGGGAGAAACCTAAGGGGAGAAGCCTAAGGGGAGAAGCCTTAGGGGAGAAGCCTAAGGGGAGAAGCCTAAGGAGAGAAGCCTTAGGGGAGAAGCCTAAGGAGAGAAGCCTAAAGAGAGAAGCCTAAGGGGAGAAGCCTAAGGAGAGAAGCCTAAGGGGAGAAGCCTAAGGGGAGAAACCTAAGGGGAGAAGCCTAAGGAGAGAAGCCTAAGGGGAGAAACCTAAGGGGAGAAGCCTAAGGGGAGAAGGGCATGTCGGGAGCGCATTGATCCGAGCGCCTGAATGATGTCAAGCATGTCAGGCATGGGAGTGAAAGCGGATGACATTTGCATAAAGGTTCTTCCTGGAATGCACGGGCGTGGGATGAGTGGAAAGTGGGCGTGGGATGGGTGGAAATGACACGTTACCAGAAGGCATATCGCTCGCATTTTTTTCCTTATGCAAGAGCGATAGAGAGGGAAAAGAGGCAAGGCTACTAGATCGCGTGGAATGAATAGCCTGATAGTCTTACCATTTTCCCCAGGCTATTAGATCGCGTGGAGTGAATAGCCTGATAGTCTTCCCATTTTCATCAGGCTATTAGATCGCGTGGAATGAATAGCCTGATAGTCTTACCATTTTCCTCAGGCTACCAGATCGCCTGGAATGAATAGCCTGATAGTCTTCCCATTTTCATCAGGCTATTTGATCGCGTGGAATGAATAGCCTGATAGTCTTACCCTTTTCCTCTGGCTATTTGATCGCGTGGAATGAATAGCCTGATAGTCTTACCATTTTCCTCAGGCTATTAGATCGCGTGGAGTGAATAGCCTGATAGTCTTACCATTTTCCTCAGGCTATTAGATCGCGTGGAGTGAATAGCCTGATAGTCTTACCATTTTCCTCAGGCTATTTGATCGCGTGGAGTGAATAGCCTGATAGTCTTACCATTTTCCTCAGGCTATTTGATCGCGTGGAAGGAATAGCCTGATAGTCTTACCATTTTCCTCAGGCTACTAGATCGCCTGGAATGAATAGCCTGATAGTCTTACCATTTTCCTCAGGCTACTAGATCGCCTGGAATGAATAGCCTGATAGTCTTACCATTTTCCTCAGGCTACTAGATCGCCTGGAATGAATAGCCTGATAGTCTTACCATTTTCCTCAGGCTACCAGATCGCCTGGAGTGAATAGCCTGATAGTCTTACCATTTTCCTCAGGCTACTAGATCGCGTGGAGTGAATAGCCTTTTAGTCTTACCCTTTTCCTCAGGCCATTTGATCGCGTGGAGTGAATAGCCTTTTAGTCTTCCCATTTTCCTCAGGCTACTAGATCGCCTGGAGTGAATAGCTTGATAGTCTTACCATTTTCCTCAGGCCGCTAGATCGCGTGGAGTGAATAGCCTGATAGTCTTACCATTTTCCTCAGGCTAGTAGATCGCGTGGAGTGAATAGCCTGATAGTCTTACCATTTTCCTCAGGCTACTAGATCGCGTGGAGTGAATAGCCTTTTAGTCTTCCCATTTTCCTCAGGCTACTAGATCGCCTGGAGTGAATAGCCTGATAGTCTTACCATTTTCCTCAGGCTATTAGATCGCGTGGAGTGAATAGCCTGATAGTCTTACCATTTTCCTCAGGCTACTAGATCGCGTGGAGTGAATAGCCTGATAGTCTTACCATTTTCCTCAGGCTACTAGATCGCGTGGAGTGAATAGCCTGATAGTCTTACCATTTTCCTCAGGCTATTTGATCGCGTGGAATGAATAGCCTGATAGTCTTACCATTTTCCTCAGGCTATTAGATCGCGTGGAGTGAATAGCCTGATAGTCTTACCATTTTCCT
>NW_028234439.1:5843096-5845596 GCF_977035675.1 Penaeus japonicus
AGATGATGTGAGATGACGTGAGATGATGTGAGATGATGTGAGATGACGTGAGATGATGTGAGATGACGTGAGATGTGAGATGATGTGAGATGATGTGAGATGACGTGAGATGATGTGAAAGACTGATGATGTGAGAACGGAATGATGTGAGATGATGTGAGATGACGTGAATGATGTGAGATGATGTGAATGAATGATGACGTGAGATGAATGTGAGATGACGAATGAGTAGATGACTGAGATGACGTGAGATGATGTGAGATGACGTGAGATGATGTGAGAAGATGTATGACGTGAGATGTAACGTGAATGATGTGAGAAGACGCGAGATTTGACGTGAGAATGATGTGAGATGACTGAGATATGAGATATGAGATGACGTGAGATGATGTGAGATGACGTGAGATGATGTGAGATGACGTGAGATGATGTGAGATGACGTGAGATAATGTGAGATGACGTGAGATGATGTGAGATGACGTGAGATAATGTGAGATGACGTGAGATGATGTGAGATGACGTGAGATGATGTGAGATGAACTCACAAAATGTGTTGGACAAAAGTCTCGTCCTTATGGGTTCCTTTATTGGAGATGACGTCACAAGATGAATAATTAACATTAATTGTGGTGGCGAGTGGCTACTTGGACGTCTTGCTAGGCCTTGCTTGGGTGAGGTCGCAAGGGTGAGGCGGGGTCAGGTGCAAGAGGCCGCAAGTAGCAAGAGGCCGCGTGAGAGGGGTAGACAGATAGGTGAAGCAACGAGCGTACGTATATGAATGCATATATGTGTATGGTCTACCAGAATATGACTATATATAACAAAATATCCTTAACATGAAAGATACCAATTACATTGATGATTGCATCATAACAAGTAAGCATCAATCCATACACGTACAAATTATACTTCGATGGCGACATATATAACAATTACAGCACAACATAATATCAATAAATATAATGGTCAACATACAAGCCTCAAGGTTGGTTTGTAAGTGTACAAATGAGCCGCAAGTAGCAAGAGGCCGCAAATAGCAAGAGGCCGCAAGTAGCAAGAGGCCGCAAGTAGCTAGAGGCCGCTAGTAGCAAGGGCCGCTAGTAGCAAGAGGCCGCAAATAGCAAGAGGCCGCAAGTAGCAAGAGGCCGCAAGTAGCAAGAGGCCGCAAATAGCAAGAGGCCGCAAGTAACAAGAGGCTGCAAGTAACAAGAGGCCGCAAGTAACAAGAGGCTGCAAGTAACAAGAGGCCGCAAGTAGCAAGAGGCCGCAAGTAGCAAGAGGCCGCAAGTAGCAAGAGGCCGCAAGTAGCAAGAGGCCGCAAGTAGCAAGAGGCCGCAAGTAACAAGAGGCCGCAAGTAGCAAGAGGCCGCAAGTAGCAAGAGGCCGCAAGTAACAAGAGGCTGCAAGTAGCAAGAGGCCGCAAGTAACAAGAGGCCGCAATATGCAAGAGCCGTCAAGTAACAAGAGGCTGCAAGTAACTAACAGCTGCAAGGTAACCAAGAGGCACAAGTACACGAGGCCGCAAGTAACAAGAGGTCCGCAAGTAGCAAGAGCTGCAAAGTAACAAGAGGCCCGCAATAGACAAAGAGGAGCCCGCAAGAGAGCAAGAGGCCGCAAGTAACAAGAGGCTGCAAGTAACAAGAGGCTGCAAGTAGCAAGAGGCCGCAAGTAACAAGAGGCCGCAAGTAACAAGAGGCCGCAAGTAGCAAGAGGCCGCAAGTAGCAAGAGGCCGCAAGTAACAAGAGGCTGCAAGTAACAAGAGGCTGCAAGTAACAAGAGGCTGCAAGTAGCAAGAGGCTGCAAGTAACAAGAGGCTGCAAGTAACAAGAGGCTGCAAGTAACAAGAGGCCGCAAGTAGCAAGAGGCCGCAAGTAGCAAGAGGCCGCAAGTAGCAAGAGGCCGCAAGTAACAAGAGGCCGCAAGTAACAAGAGGCCGCAAGTAGCAAGAGGCCGCAAGTAACAAGAGGCTGCAAGTAACAAGAGGCTGCAAGTAACAAGAGGCTGCAAGTAACAAGAGGCTGCAAGTAGCAAGAGGCCGCAAGTAACAAGAGGCTGCAAGTAACAAGAGGCTGCAAGTAACAAGAGGCCGCAAGTAGCAAGAGGCCGCAAGTAACAAGAGGCCGCAAGTAGCAAGAGGCTGCAAGTAACAAGAGGCTGCAAGTAGCAAGAGGCCGCAAGTAGCAAGAGGCCGCAAGTAACAAGAGGCTGCAAGTAACAAGAGGCTGCAAGTAACAAGAGGCTGCAAGTAGCAAGAGGCCGCAAGTAGCAAGAGGCCGCAAGTAGCAAGAGGCCGCAAGTAGCAAGAGGCCGCAAGTAGCAAGAGGCCGCTAGTAGCAAGAGGCCGCTAGTAGCAAGAGGCCGCTAGTAGCAAGAGGCCGCTAGTAGCAAGAGGCCGCTAGTAGCAAGAGGCCGCTAGTAGCAAGAGGCCGCAAGTAGCAAGAGGCCGCTAGTAGCAAGAGGCCGCAAGTATCAAGAGGCCGCAAGTATCAAGAGGCCGCT
>NW_028234439.1:5855596-5858096 GCF_977035675.1 Penaeus japonicus
AGATGTGTTTCTATAATATTATGTACACACACACACACACACACACACACACACACACACACACACACACACACACACACACACACACACACACACACACACGCACACATGTATATATATATATATATATATATATACATATATATATACATATATATATATATATATATATATATATATATATATACATATATACAGCCCAGGGTCTAGGGTTCTAGAGATGGGGCTCCAATAGGAAAACAGCCCATGGACCTGATCCAAGAAAGTCGGAAGCAAATCCAAATTGGAGCAATTAGCAACCGACGCAGTGGCGACACCCACTGCTTCTAGATCCAAGCGGCAATTTTAACTGCATCTTCAAAGAAATCTCATTACTCTGGCCAGCCATGCACGCGCCTATCATGAAGTCATGGAAAGTTCGAAGGCCTCTACCTCATCTATTCCTCTACGGAAAGTACGGGATAATGTTAATCTTAATTACTGGTAGAGGCAGTTCTTTAGTGGCAGAAGTGCCAAAAGGGGAAAAAAGGGCAAATTTGAGGCAAAGTCATAAAGATGACGAAGGTACAGTTTGAGAGTCTCTGCTTGCGTAACGCTTAAAATGGGTACCAATTTCGTTAGGTTATTAACCAATTATACCGCGAAGCAAGCCTGTCTCATGAAGTAAACATTATTGCCCATTTTCTACTGTTTCTATGTTACTCATTAGTTGCGTTGATTAATATTTCTCTATTTGGTTAGTAGACATCGCAAGGAATCCATCGATGCCAATTTCTGAATGGGATTTATGACGCCAACCTATAACAGAAATTTACCAGAAGACGAGTAGGTGGGAGCGGTGAGTAGGTGAGAGTCAAAGACACGTTTCAGAAAGAGAGATAGGGCGAGAGCGAGATAGATAGATAGATGGATAGATATAGAGTGAGAGAGAGAGAGAGAGAGAGAGAGAGTGAGAGTGAGCGTGAGTGAGCGAGAGAGAGAGAGAGAGAGAGAGAGAGAGAGAGAGAGAGAGAGAGAGAGAGAGAGAGAGAGAGAGAGAGAGAGAGAAAGAAAGAGAAAGAGCATGAGAGATAGAGAGAGAGAGAGAGAGAGCGAGAGCGAGAGCGAGAGAGAGAGAGAGAGAGAGAGAGAGAGAGAAAGAGAGAGAAAGAGAGAGAAAGAAAGAGAAAGATAGAGAAAGAGAATGAGAGAGAGAGGGAGAGAGGAGAGAGAGAAGTTGAGAGATTGAGGGGTTGAGATTCTTGCCTTGTTTTAAATCCAAGCTTAAGAAATAATTTTATGGTATGAGGTTACTCAGCCAGTTGAAGATATGGTTACATATATTTTTCCAAAGTAGACAAAATGTTATTTTTCGTTATTGCAAAAGGATAATGGGATGGTTTTGGGAGAAGGGGTGGGGGGGTGGGGGGGAGGGGTGCAGAAGGTTGTGGGATAGGCGAAGCATTATGCAACCAAGTACACAGTTTTCGTTCTTGTAAAGATAGGAGGGGGGGGGGGGTAGAAGAAGAAAAGGAGAATGAAAAGAGAATTACCTGTTGCTACATTTACGACTTGTAATAATAGGGATGGCGATAATGATGATGATGGTGATGATATTAATACTGATATTGATGATAATAATAATGATGATTGAAATATTGATAATATAGATTATGCTAAAATATAATGACAATTATAATAAAAAAGGAGATACTGATAATGCTGATAAAGTTAGTAATGAAATAAATCAAATAATCGTAATGCTAATGATTTAGGTTTTAATAATACAAATGACCTCATATGCCCCTGCACTCCCCGTCTAACACCTAACCTAACCTAACCTGACCCAACCTAGTCTTTTTATTCGCTAGCCAAACACGTCTCGTTCTAAACCCTTATCTTGAGTGCATATTGTGCTTCTTTCCATAATGCTGTCAATATCATTCAAAGTAAGACCCTGAAAATTTCGGGAAATTTCCTATCTTCTCTCTCAAGTGCGAAAAATGTTCCTATGGTTTGTGATAAGTTTAATAAAATTCTTCCTCCCAAATGGACAAACAAAAAAAAAAAAAAAAAAAAAAAAAGAAGAAGAAAAAAAAGTGAAACAAATAGTACCTAAGAACGTTTAGGTAAGATTTTAGGCAAAATTTCTTCCTTTCCTTGTTCTTTCATCGTCTTCAGTCTCATCACTGAATTCATCATATAATGAATAAAAGGGATTTGATGGAAACAAATACGTGATAAGATAAAAACAAGTCATGGCTTAACATGTCCAGTAATATCGTAATAATTGTTGCCGGCGTTGCAACTGGCCATTTATTATAATACTTATTTTCGCTCAACAAATTAAAAAGGATGTTGTGTGATGAACTGATCAGGTGGAATGATCTAAATTTCGTTAAAGCAGGTTTGTATAGGCCTATAATTCTAATTAATATTATTCAAGTTAGTCTTTTTATGTAGCAGAACAAAATGCACACCAAATGATTTAGAAATATAACGGTGGGAAATACGTACGTAA
>NW_028234439.1:5868096-5870596 GCF_977035675.1 Penaeus japonicus
GAAGGAGGAGGTGCTGAGCCTGTGGCAGCAAGGCGTGTGCGACCTGCCCCCGAGCCCCTACTTCGACACCTCCATCTACGTGCTCTACATCTCCATCCTGGTGTTCGCCGTGCTGGGCAACTCGATGGTGGTGTACGTGGTGTGCTCCTCGGCCAAGATGCGCACCGTCACCAACTACTTCATCGCCAACCTGGCCGTGGGCGACCTCTTCATGGCCATCTTCTGCGTGCCGTTCTCCTTCATGAGCACCCTCATCCTCAAGTACTGGCCCTTCGGCGGCGAGCTGTGCGTGGCCGTCAACTACCTCCAGGCCGTGTCCGTGTTCGTGTCGGCCTACACGCTGGTGGCCATCAGCCTCGACCGCTACTTCGCCATCATCTACCCTCTGCGACCTCGCATGACCCGCTTCCAGGCCAAGGTCATCATCGCCGCCGTGTGGGTGCTCGCCCTGGCCACCACGCTCCCGGTGGCCATCTACTCCAAGCTGTTCGAGCCGCCCCTGAACTGGTACCGGTACTTCGGCCACCAGGTGTGCACGGAGGACTGGGGCGACAGCGAGAGCAACAAGGGCTCCCGCACCGCATACAGCGTCGCCCTCATGCTCCTGCAGTACTCGCTGCCGCTCGCCGTCCTCATCTTCACGTACTCCCGGATCGCCGTGGTGGTCTGGGGCAAGAAGAACCTCGGGGAGACGCCGGCCAGGATGGATAGGATCGCCAGGAGCAAACGGAAGGTAGGATGAAGCCTCGGCCACTGGTCCTTCGCCCAAAGACACGTTTTCACCTCTCCCCCGAGCCAGGATTTCTTGCAGGAACGGAAAGGCGGAGATAAAAGGAAACATATTATTCTATGAGATCTATTTATTGACTTATTTATCTATTTTTTAAACTCTGGACGAATCTACAATGCCAAATTATAAAGAAAAAAGAAATAACGAAAAAAGAATGACATGAGGTCATACATAACGTATGATTCCGATAATACATCACAGTAATTGATTTATTAGGAAATACACGAAAAATCTAATTTTTTTCTCACCATTCGTATTTTTATTTTTTGAATAATCTTAAAAGCCCAACTTGCTAAATCATCATTATGATACAAATCAATTATAACACGAAAATTTAAGGACAATTTCCCCCGCAATGATTAGGAACACTCTTAACACTGCAAATGATGATTGCAATGGTAATGAGAAGAAAAAAATAGGGATAGTAAAAATAGCGATAATAAAGTAAAACTAAAATTATAAATAGAATGATAATGTATATGCAAGTAATAACAAGAAAATAGTATAACATAGACGACACTAAAGTAATGATAATGATAAAATGTTCTACATACATACATACATATATATGAAAGGGCAATGATATTAAAAACATATTATGATAATCTGACAACGATAATAATGATACAATAAGAACAACAACCATTATTAGTAATACTACTATTCTTAATACTACCCGTAATGATAATAACAATTATCTATACTATGATAGCCGTAACAACAGCACTGTTATGATGATAATGATGATAATAAAGATGATATTGCTTGTGATAATAGTAGTGATATTGATTTCAATATTCATTATAACAATAAGAATTATAATGATTGAGGACAATGATTATTATAATGATAACAATGATATCAATAATAATGATAATAGTATATATGATAATGATACCGACAAATTGATAATGATAATGATAATTATGACAACAATTAAAACTTCACTAACAACAATACTCAGAGTAATGATAATGATAATAATATGAATATTAGTAATGACAATAAACAACAACAACGACAGCAACAGTAATAAACAACAGTAATTATAACAAAGGATGATAATAGTTATGTAAAAAAAAAAAAAATAAAAATAAAAGCCCTTGCTAACAAAAATAATTATATTTTCCTCTCGTTGCTACTGCTACTCATGCTACTGTTACTACTACTACTAAACTATTATTGTTACTATCATTGTTGATATTATTAATTAACTATTACTATAATTACTACTATTACTATTACTACAACTATTGGTACTTGATTACGATAATTTTACTACTACTGTTGCTATTACTACCTTTAATATATCTATTACTATTGGAACCAATATTGTTACCAATGCTACTCCTACAACAATTATCCTTGATATCACTGCTACTCCTACTACTATCAATACCACTATCGCTATAAAATTCACTATGATTATTCGATTAATAGTCCAAATACCACTGTTATTCACGTGATTACACTACTGCAACAACTACTACAACTATTACAACTATTACTAATACTTAATTGTGAAGTTTCTTGCAACTACCACAATTACCACTTCGTAATTATGATTGAAATGATAATGACAGTAATACTTTGATAAATGACAGTAATACTTTGATAAATGACAGTAATACTTTGATAATTAAAATCAAGTTACCGATGATAATGTAAGAGAGGATAATGACGATAATGATCATGATTATACAGTATGAT
>NW_028234439.1:5873096-5875596 GCF_977035675.1 Penaeus japonicus
GATAGACAGACACAGATAGACAGACAGGAGGGCGACAGACAGATGGACAGACACAGAGGGACAGACATACAGACAGATGAACAGACAGACAGATGGACAGACAGATAGACAGACACAATTGGACAGACAGACAGAAAGACAGACAGACAGAAGGACGACAGACAGATAGACATACACAGATGGACAGACAGACAGACAGATGGACAGACAGATAGACATACACAGATGGACAGACAGACAGAAAGACAGATAGACATACACAGATGGACAGACAGACAGAAAGACAGACAGACAGACGGACGACAGACAGATGGACAGACAGATGGACAGACACAGAGGGACAGACAGACAGATGGACAGACAGATGGACAGACACAGAGGGACAGACAGACAGATGGACAGACAGATAGGCAGACAGGCAGAAAGAAATAAAAAAAGATAGACATGCAGGCAGACAGACACAGACAGAAATAAGGACAGCCTGAATGACAGGCAGACAAACAGACAGACCGACAGAAATAAAGACAGACAGAGAGGAAGATGGACAAACAGAAAAACAGGCAGACAGGCAGACAGACAGACAGATGACAGGCAGATAGATGGACAGACAGAAGGACAAACAAACATAAAAGCAAGCAGATAGCGATATAAACAAGTATAGCTATAGTTCAAGTAATTGTTTAGCTTATACTGTATTACCATTGCCTCATCTTTTTATAAACCCATTTTTTGAAATTCTGTAGATCTATCTGTCTATCTTTTCATCTACCCTTCCAATACTTGCCACGATCTACCGAACCATCTATCAGACCATGTGACGCAACGATGCATAGTTGCAAAATCAGTCTTTCAACTCGACCTGGCATGACCTACCTTCGCTTTCTATATGTCTGACCTCATCTTCCCTCTCTTTCAGATCTTGTTCCGCCCTTCTCTGTTGCAATATCTTCTTCTACACTTCACTCTCTTCCGCCATGTTGCTAATTCCTTCCCATCTTTAGAAAAGAAAAACTTTCTCATCTCCGCTAGGTTGCATTTTCATCTCCCTCTTTAAAAACTTTCCTCTTCTCGGTCCATTCTTGCAACGTGTTGCATCCTCTTTCGGCTCTTAAAAAAGGTCCTCTTTCTTGCCCTTTCCTGCACCGTGTTTCATTTCCCTTTCCCCTTTGCAAACTTTCCTCTTCTGCCCTCTCTTGCACCGTGTTGCATCTCCCACCTTTGCAGAGCTTTATTTTCTGTCCTTTTCATGTTCCATGTTGCGTTTCCCATTCCTTCTTAAAAACTCTCTTCTTCTGTATCCATTCTTGCATTGTGTTGCATCTCCTTTCTCATTTGCAAACGTTTTTTTGCCCACACCGCGTTGCATATCTCTCTCTTGCCTCTTCTGCCCTTTCATGTACCATGTTCTATTTCCTTCCCCCTTTTAAAAAGCCCCCCTCTCTTATCTCATTGTGTTGCAACCCCCACTCCCCCACCCCCTCTTAAAAAAGAACCTTTCTCATCTTCCTTTTTAAACCTGTAGATGAAACCCAGGAAAATTTCGAAACCATTACCTCACTTTTTTTTTCTTTTTTCTTTCTTCTTTTTTCTCTCTTCTTCTCTCCCAATAATCAGTGCAATGCAACACGTGTAACTGCAATCTACATCTAACGGCTCTTTGGCACGAAAGTGAGTTACGATTGATATTTTTTTTATTTCTTATTTGCTTTCATTTTTGTTTGTGTTTCAGTTTGAGTAAATATGAGTTTATGATTTACGATTCAGCTGCGTGTGTGACTGGGATGAGTGTCTTTGAATATTCATATGTGGTTTTTATGTATATTTGAAATAAGACAAAACAACGAAGGGAAAAAACAGGTAAACATAAGGATATGTTGCCTGTTCGCGTGTTTTCCTGTTTTGATTGATAATTTAGCCTAAATCTTTTCATATGAGGAAAGATTTTTTAAAACATTTAACGATATATTTTTTGTTAATATTGAAAATCATTACTATCATCATTACTATGAATATCATCATCATGATCATTATAACCATTATCATCATCTTTATAATTATTGTCATTATCATTATCACTATTGTTATTGTTATCATGATTATTTTCATTACTATCGTTACCGTCATTATTATTAATATAATTATAATTACTATTATTATCACTCTCATTATCACCATTACAACCATTAATATAATCATCATCATCTTCATCATCATCATAATTCTTAATGTTACCATCATACTTATCATTATCATTATAATCCCACCTGGCTTTTGTTCGAAGTTTAGAAGAGCACAAGCCTTTTCCTGAAAAAAAAAAAACTTTTGAAAGAAGGCACCGGCGCAGTCCTTAAGAGGCAGTTTGTCATGCAACACTTAACCATCTATTTTTTTTAATTATCATTGTTGTTGTTATATTTTTCATTATCATTTTTTTTATGATCATTATCATTTTTTATCATCATCAATATTATTATGATTATCATTATTACTATTATCATTA
>NW_028234439.1:5933096-5940596 GCF_977035675.1 Penaeus japonicus
TTTTTTACACTATGTTTTGCTTTGCATTTTTCCCTTCCTGTCTCCTTTTTTTGTGGCATTTTTTCCTTTTCTTCTTGTGTTTTCCATTCCCTTTTATTCGTTCTCATCTTTCGCAGTTATTGCAGGTCGCTTGTTTCATCCAACCCCTTTCTTTTTGATTTTCCTTTTGTTTCTTGTTTTTCATTTGTTCTACTTTAGAGTCTCGTTTGTTATTCTTAATTTCCTCCACTGTTTTGCTTTTGCCTTTTGATTGGAGTTATATTTTGCTATTTACATATTTTCTTCTCTGTTCTTCTTTCTTTATTCTTCTCTGTTCATACGTTTTTTTTTCCTTTTCTTCATCCAAAGGCACACACACACACACACACACACACACACACGCACACACACACACACACACACACACACACAGACATTTATATATCTGTGTCCCTTAGGTATGCATATATCCTTTTTATAAGGGGTTTATAATCACCTATAAAAAAGATGCTAGTTAATATAATCCCTTTTTATTCTATCCTCCTTCTCAACCACGCCTCTCTTCCCCTTCTCCCCTCCCCCTATTTTTTTCCCTCTCCTCATACCTCCCCCATCCTCATCCCTTGTCCCCTTCTACCCTCTCTCCTCCCTTCTCCCCTTATCCCCAACTCTTGTTTCCCTCTTTCTCTTCCCCCTCCCCACTCACTCCCCCAACACTCCCTTCTCCCTCTACTCTCCCCCACCCCACCCTCATCCCCAACGCTTCCCTATCACCCACCTCCCCTCTTTCCCCTCCCCCCACCTCCCCTCGCTCTTCCTCTTAACCCCTTTTCCCAAGAATCTCACAAAGGGAAAAATGAACTACCTCACGGACCTTTGTGAGATTTCCTTTTCAACCATTGGGAAAGTTTCGTATGAATGTTAAAGTTATCGGCATAAAGAGGGGGGTGGGGGTACGGAGAAGGGGGTGGGGCTACGGAGAAGGGGGTGGGGCTACGGAGAAGGGGGTGGGGGTACGGAGAAGGGGGGTTAGGGAAGGATGGTTAGATGGTAAGAGGAGAGTGATGGGGAGTCGGGGCTGTGGGGGGGGGGGGTGTAAATTAGGAAGGAATCTATTCACAAACTTCCGTTGCTTAAGTTTTTTGTTTTATGTGTGGGAAATCAGATATGCAAGGATATGACTTATGAAAGAAAGAAAGTAAAAAAAAACGATGAAGAAACTATCGTAAGATAATATTCGGCTTTTGCTGGACCCCTTCTTCCCAAATTCATTCCTCATTTCCCATCCCCCCCCACCCTCCCAACTCCACTTTCTCCCATACTAGCACCTCATCCTCAATCCCCTCATCCTCATACCACATACCCCCCCCCCTCACAATAGAATGAGGAGAGTATCCCTTAGAGAGAGAAAGAGAGAGAGAGAGAGATAGGGAGAGAGAGAGAAAGAAAGAGAGAGAAATAGATAAATAGATAGATAGAGAAAGGGAGAGAGATAATGTGAGAGAGAGAGAGATACAGAGAGAGAGAGAAATAGATAGATAAAAAGAGAGAGAGATAATGTGTGAGAGAGAGAGAGATACAGAGAGAGAGAGAAATAGATAGATAGAAAGAGAGAGAGATAATGTGTGTGTGTGAGAGAGAGAGAGATACAGAGAGAGAGAGAAATAGATAGATAGAAAGAGAGAGAGATAATGTGTGTGAGAGAGAGAGAGATACAGAGAGAGAGAAAAATAGATAGATAGAAAGAGAGAGAGATAATGTGTGTGAGAGAGAGAGATACAGATAGAGAGAGAGAAATAGATAGATAGAAAGAGAGAGAGATAATGTGAGAGAGAGAGATAGATACAGAGAGAGAGAGAAATAGATAGATAGAAAGAGAGAGAGAGAAATAGATAGATAGAAAGAGAGAGAGATAATGTGAGAGAGAGAGAGAGATACAGAGAGAGAGAGAAATAGATAGATAGAAAGAGAGAGAGATAATGTGTGAGAGAGAGAGAGAGATACAGAGAGAGAGAAAAATAGATAGATAGAAAGAGAGAGAGATAATGTGTGTGAGAGAGAGAGATACAGATAGAGAGAGAGAAATAGATAGAAAGAGAGAGAGATAATGTGAGAGAGAGAGATAGATGTAGAGAGAGAGAATAGATAGATAGAAAGAGAGAGAGAGAGAGAGATAGATAGAGAAAGAGAGAGTACATCCGAGGGGCTCTGACAAAAGTTAGTTGACACCTAAAGCCATTTTCGAGAAGGTCGATTCCCGTAAAATCTTTCAAACAGGAGAAAGAATCATCTCAGGAGATTCATCGGGATTATGCAAATGCACAGTCTGATAAGGAAACTACTTGGACCTGCGAAGAAAAGACAAAGAAAATGAAAAGAAAGGAAGGAAAGAGAGGGAGGCGATTGGTGAAAACACATTTGATATTATTCTAGATCCAGATTCTGATGCAGATCACTAAAGTCACCAGCAAAGAGCCAAGCGAAATAAGCCCCGCCCCTGATATAAGCCCGGCCACTCGCAGTTACATTCCTCACTGGATACATTTTAAGTGAGTGAATGCGAAGGACCTGATTGGCTAGATGGCGAAGAGGGGGCGGGATTAATTTCGCCTGACTGTACCGGTGGTTATAATATCATCTATTTGATTGGTCCTTAGGTGAGCCTAACCATGTAATTTCATCACAACCCGTCTGTAATGTTTCTCATGATAAAGCTAATAGCCATGAAAAACACCTCGGTAAGAAAAGCAGACACACATACACACATACACACACACACACACACACACACTCACACACACACACACACACACACACACTCACACACACACACACACTCACACATACACACACACACTCCTTCCTTCCGCTTCAAATAAACTTTTTCCAGCGTTCATACAATCATATTAGGTGGTATGTCTATTGACTATATTGCTAAACATCCTTTTATTAACCAGCAACAAAGGATGAATGCATATACCTGCAAGTGACAATATACTTTTTTATGAACATTTGAAAGATACAATCATTGTTTTAATTAATGCTGAATTTACAAAGCTGTGTTATGAAAAGATCCCCCACGTTGATAATGAGATAATGTTTATTCCCTTGTCAGTGTCTGTTTTATCTACATTGCAATTATTGTTATGTTTTTGTTTTTTAGCGGCTTTGGCCATGTTGTTTAATTTTTGCAACTTTTATCATGCTGGCATCTGCTTTGTGACTTTTTACTTGTTGCAGTTATTCTATGTTGCTTCTTGCTTTGCACCTTTTTATTATGTTAATTTCTTCTTTGCAACATTCATCATGTTGCTTTCTGTTTACACTTCCCTTGTCTTACCTATTTCGGGGAACGAAGTTTATCTGGAAGAAAAGGATCAAGTTGATGATGTTATGTTTCACGGTATTGAGCTACTGTGTGCTATGCTTTTGTTTACTATCGCTTCTTTCCCTCTTTCTCCTTCTCTCTTTTCATGCTATTGTTTCTCTTTTTTTCTGCGTTCTACTCGCTTCCTTCCTCTCTTCTTAATTTCTTTCTCAGTTGTCATGCTGGTACAGTGGTAGCGCGTAGGCCTCACATCCCCGTGGTCGGCAGATCGAGCCCCATCCAAGCTCGTGAGTTTTCACTGTCGCCTGGCGGTCACTGCTGTGGCTGGGCATCACGGTGGGTAAGGACCAAGCTCAGATTGAGTCAGCACTCGTTGGCACATTCTCTCACGAGTCAGCACTCAATAACGCAGGCGGGCTTGCCATAGTGCATACAAGCACAGCGAAGCATCTGCTCTGCAAATCTGGCTTATCCTTATCTGTTTCTTCTCTCTTCTTTCTTCCTCTCCTTCTCTTCCTGCCTCTCTTTCTTCCTCTCTTCCATTCCCTCTTCTCCTCCCTGCTTCTTCCCCCAATCTTTTTTCCCTCTTCTCCCTTCTCTCTTCCATCCCCTCTGATCCTCTCTTTTTTTCATTTTTCTTCTCTTTCTCTCCCTCTCAATCAAGGCATTGTATAGATAAACCCTAAAATGTTACCTTAATGGCTTGAAATTAGCATACGTTTTTAGTCCCACTGAAAAGGAAATTTGCAATGTGATCAAACAGTCGTTTCTCTTGTGCAAAGAAAGTCTTTTCCCCCCATTGTGAAGAACGATTAGGTAAAATAATTCACAAACCCAAGGGAAACTTTCATTATTTTTACAACATATTTTTTTTTCAAAAAAATATAACTATTCCTGGAATACATGATTAGGGAACCATTATCTTATGTTTTAGCTTTAGTGCGATCGTTATTCTACTCGTTATTAATGCTTTGAAGTTATGAGGTGAATGTAATGATAAGAAAAAAAGCCTTTTATCCTCTGGGAGCGCAGTTTTCAATATATATTCAGTGTTTCCTCTTTCTTTTATTTCATCTTTCTCTCTTTCTTTTTTACTCTCTCTCTCTCTCTCTGTCTCTCTCTCTCTTTCTCTCTCTCTGTCTCTCTCTCTCTCTCGCTTTCTCTCTCTCTCTGTAAGGCACTGATATTACATATCATGTGACTTAAGGCACTGATTATACTTTTCTATTTAATTCAATGCTATATTGCTGGCAGTCTGTTTTGACCTGACGCATCCTGTTTCCTGTGTCTCCAACCTCTAAACTGCAGCCACCCCGGACAGCTGCGTTTGCTAGCGGAAGCCCTGAGGCATAGAAATCGACTCAAGATTCGTACCTAAGACAGATCAGAGACAGACAAGGGATAGACAGAGAGAAGAACAGGCAGAGCGAACAGCTCTGACCTCAAGCGTTCGGCTGAAGCCAAGTGTATTAACCGAAACCGAGTCCACCAATAAAGACCATGACACGTGAACGTCTGTCTGTCTTATCCACCGGGTACAATGGACGAAGCTTGTGGATTACAACCGCTGGAAGCTAAAGGCTTACAAAGGCATCGAGTGGCTTACACCTTCTCTCTCTCTCTCTCTCTCTCTCTCTCTACTTCCCTCGCTCCCTTTTTCCCCTTCTTTCCCCCTCTCCTCTCTTTCTCTCTTTCTTTCCCTTCCTCAGTCGTTCTTCCCCGCTCACTCTCACTTTCTTTCCCTCCTTCCTATCCCCCCCCCCCCCATGAACTGCGATGAGAAAAAGGAACTTCTTCATTTGGAAGTTTGGTTGCAGGAATTCTAATGAGTCGAACGAGGCGAGGCGGGGGGGGGGGGGGGGGGGGGTATGGGGAGATTTACGGAAGGTCTGAAATCAGAGAACATTTCGTGGATCTCGAAGGGATAGTGCTTAATGTTTTTTTTTTCTTCTTTTTTTTTTGTATCAGTAAACTCCAATATGTTGTTTACACCCACCCACCAACACACACACACACACACACACACACACTTACAGCCACACACACACCCACACACACTTACAGCCACACACACACGCACACACACAACTCTTTTACCTATTGAGATTGTTATACTGATAGGACAAAGTAAACAAGCTGTAATCGCTTCTTTTTTCGTCCCTCTTTAAGCTTTTAACGTTATCGTGCCGAGATGCCCCGTGTATTTGGTGCTGATGAGGTTCCACTTAACTTAATTACCTCGTTTGTTAAGTAACCCAATCGCCAGAAAAATGGCCATGGTGAGAGGATGAATATTTTGAAAAAAGGGGATTTTTTTTTTGTTCCGGTTTGCCGACTTTTTAAAGATATTTTGCATATGTGTCTGTCTATTTGTTTATAGAAATACAAATATACTTCCATCCACACACACACACAAACACACACACATACACATACACACAAACACACAAACACACACACGCTTACAGACAACCAAAACACACACACACACATATCACAAAATAATATATATATATATATATATATATATATATATATATATATATATATATATATATATCACACACACACACCCTTTCTTTTTATTGCTCCCTTTCCCACTTTCACTTATCTATGTCCCTCTCTTTGCTCCCCTGCCGCGTCCCTGGCTCTAAAAGGGAAAGGCAAAGTACCCGTATAGTCTTACAGAAATTAATTTTAAAAAGTAGGCAGGGAAGCACACGCCGTCTACTTTGTTTGCACTATAATAATATGCAATTTTGTTGAAAGCTTAATATTCAATGACGTAGAAGGTGATAGCATTGTCATTAGTAGATGAGATCGGGGTGAGATGTGATTGTTTTATGACTGAAAAAAAAAAAAAAAATGTATACTTGTATACATATACATACATAAATAAATACATTCATACATACATACATATACATATATATATATATATATATATATATATATATATATATATATATAATATATATATATAACAAAAATATATATACATATATATACATATATATGTATATAATATATATATATATATTTATATATATAAATATATATGTATAATATATATATATATATATATATATATATATATATATATATATATATATATATATATATATATATATACTATATATGATATATATATAATATATTTATATGTGTGTGTGTGTGTGTGTGTGTGTGTGTGTGTATGTGTGTGTGTGTGAATATTCTGTACGTGTAGATGTATATTTTCTTGTCTACTTCAGTGACACAGTTTATACAAACACACCAGTTCTTTCCTAATCCCAAATCCACCAACAACAAACCCTAAATAAAAAGATCGCGTTCTCCTCCCGCAGGTTGTCCGTGAGGTTCACAACATCGACGGCTGGGCCTACATCAAGTACCTGTGGGCCTTGTTCCACTGGCTGGCCATGTCTCACACGTGCTATAACCCCGTCATTCTGTGCTGGATGAGCAACAAGTTCCGCTCGGGTTTCTGCAACGTGGCTTACATGCTGCCCTGCCTCCGTCGGTACGTGGACACGTGGTTCTTCTCCCAGGAACCGGAACTCATCCGCGTCAACACGTACACGAACTACTCCCGAGGCACGAGCAGTCGCCTGGTGACCATTTCCTTGAAGGACGACACCATCATCTTCAAGAGCCGCAACATCAACGGCCACAACGGCGCCCCGGCCTACAACTGCCGCAAGTTCCTTCAGATGCTGGAGGAGACGAGCAGCGAGTCGCCTTTGTGAGACGAGGAGAAAGAGGCGGTGGAAATGAAGGCACGTGACCGCCGGTGGGAGAGACGGAAGATCTACACCGTCGGCGAGAACGTTCCCGTCGATGAGGTTCGGGAGGTCGTCGAAACGGAGGACGTGCAGCTCTGGGCTGACTGTGCACTATGATCACGAGTTGATATGATGGAAGGACATGTCGTGGTGGTGAGGGAAGGAGCCGTGATGGTATGATCCCATTCTGGAAAGGGGAGGCACTTTGGTAGCAGTATCCAAATTCATACGAAGTGGAAGATGTTGTGGCGGAAAATCCCTTGTTGCAAAAAAAGGAAACAAGACTATTATGCGATGACCTACTGCGTCCAGCTGAAGTGTTACGTGTATCGTGCAACAGGGATGATCCGTGACGTGGATTTTGTCGAACGTCGAGTTGGATATTGCAAAACGTGAACTAAACACAGG
>NW_028234439.1:5960596-5965596 GCF_977035675.1 Penaeus japonicus
GTTTTATATATTGTTTTATTATTTTTAATTTTTTTATATTTAATATATATTTAGATATTATTTATTTCATATTATATATAAATGTATATTGATATATTTTAATGATATATTATATTATATATATATAGTATATAGATTGATATATTTATATAATATATAATATATATATTATATTTTATATATATTATATATTTATATTTGTATATATTTACATGTTTTTTTATATATTGAATATATTGATATTTATATTTATATATATTTATATATATTTATATTGATGTACAACACACACAAAACACAAAAAACCAAACACACGCACACACACACACACACTAACACAAACAATCACATAACAACAACTATTAGATTTGATATATTATATTTATGATATAATATATTTTATATATATTAATATATACATTTTTTAGTTTATATATATTATATTTATTTATATATATATATATTCATTTATATATATATTATATTTAATTATTTTTCTTATATATATATATATTATTTGTTTAATATAAAAAACAAACAACTCAACCATACACACACACACACTACACGCACACACACACACACAAAAAAAAAAAAAAAAAAAATATATATTTTTAATATTATATATACTTTATATATTTTGTTTATATATATAATTAAATACTTACAGATAAATATTTAAATACATTTTTATTTATATATATATATATATTTATTTATGGTCATATTTTATTTAATATATATTTATTTATTTATTTTATATGTAATATATATATGGATTGTATACATTTATTTATTTATTTATATTTATATATAAATATATTATATATATGTATCATATTTTATATATATATTATATATGTATATATATATATTTTATATATTATATATATATATATATTTATATATATATATTATATACAACACTCACAACCACACTTAACATCACACACACACACAAACACAAAACAACACACCCACACCCACACACACCCACAAACACCACAACACACCACACACAACACACAACAACAACACACAAACACACCATAATCTTATATATATATATATATATATATATATTATTTATTACATTATATTATTTTATTCATATACATTTTTATTTCATATGTACATATTATATAGATATTAGATATTTTTTTATTATAGTAATATATATATTTATATATAATTCTATATATAGCTATCTATCAATCTATCTATCTATTAAATAGCTATTATCTATCTATCTTTATAATTATTATAATATTTTTATATATATATTTATAAATATTATATATATATATTTATTATATATATTTATACACACACAAATTTAAAGTATGTCATCATATGTATATATATGTTATATTTATATATTAAATTATATATATATATATATATAATATCCTATATATATTATATGTATAATATTAAGTAATACACAACACAAAAAACCCCACAAACACCACACAACGCCACAAAACACACACACAACACACACCACACACACACACCAACACACAAACTAACACACACAACACAACAACACACACAAACACACACACACACACACCACACAACACACACAATATATATTATATATATATAAAATATATATCATGTATTATTATATATATATATATATATATTTATTTTATATTATATATATTTTTGACTATATAATGAATAAAATATATACATAACACAAATAATGTTATACATACATTATATATATATATTATATTATATATATATCTATATATATAGATATATATCTCTTAATATAGTTTATATATATATATAATTGAAATATTATTTACATATAATATTTTTTATATATATATATTTATATATATATACTTATATATATATATATATGTATATACATGTATATATATAAATTGAATAATATATATATTATATATATATATTATATATCATATATATTAATTATTAATCTATATATATATATATATATTATATATATATAAATATATTGTAAATATATTATATAAATATGTATATATATATATATTTATATATAAATATATATATATTATATATTAAATATATATGTGTGTGTGTGTGTGTGTGGTGTGTTGTGTTTTATATATAATATATATATATATTATATAATATATATATAATATATTTTATTATATATATAAATATATATATTTTATATATATAATATATAATATATAATTATATATATATATATATGTATACACAAACACACCACACAACACACACAAAACACAACACACCACACACACACACACAACACATATATATATATTTTTATTATTTATATATGTTTATTTATTTATATGTTATGTTAATAACACAACAAACTCACACACCAAAAATAACATAACCACACCACACAATCACACACAACACAAACACACACATCACACACACACGCACAATACTATTTATATATATATAATAATATATATATTTATATATATTTTTATATATTTTATATATGTGTGTGTGTGTGTATATATATATATATTAGATACCAGACATACATTAAATAAATATTTAATGTATAATATTTAGATATATATATAGATATTATATATTTATATATTTTATTTTTACATTTATTTATATATATATATTATATATATTTTAGTATAATATTTATATATATTACATATATATATATATATTATTTATATATATATATATATATATGTTTATACATACTTCTATATATTTATATAATATATATATAGATATATATAATATATATTACATATATATACATTATTCTCACACACATTTACGTATGTCATCATATGTATATATATGTATATTTATTTTTATATAGATATTATTTATATAGATATTTATATTTTTTGATATAATATTGTTTTTTTTAAAATACAAAACTCATACCAACAACTCACAAACACTCACACACACACAAACACAAACACACAACACACACAACTAACTTATCACTCGTTAAAAAACTCCAAACATTTACAAACAAACTTTCCTCAAAAATATCATCACTGTTTATATTTTTTTATCATATATTTTATATATTTTGATATATATTTTTATTTATGTTTATTATATTTTATTGTATATATTTTTTTTTTATTGTTTTTTGTAAATTTATATTTAGTTATATTGATTTTTATATATTGTAAATTTTTATAGTATATTTAGTTATTATATGTTATAGATATTTTTTATATATTCTATTTATATATTTTATATATTTAGTGATCATATATAAGATAGATTTATATATTATTATTTTATATATATATATTTATATACATATATTATTGTATTTATATATATATATATATACTATATATATTATATATACATATATATATTAGATATATATAATTTAATAATATACACACACACAACAACACACAAACACACAACACCACACCACACAACACACACCACACACACACGCACACACAAACACAACACACACACAATATATATATATATATTATATATATTTATTATATATATATTGAATTTATATATTATATACTATGTATATAAATATAGGATATTAATATATAATATTATATATATAATATTATAATATATATATTTTTGTATATATATTATAATTATATATTTATATAATATACATACATATATATATTTTTATATATTTATATTATATTTATATTTAAAATATTATATTTTATTTATATATTACATGTACATATTTATTATTATATATATTTACGTAAATTTATCATATTATATTTAATATTTATATAATACTATTTATATATTTATTTATATATATATATATATATATATATATATATATTATAAACATATATATACATTATATATATAATATAATATATAATATAATATATATATATATATGATAAATATATATATTATTATCACTTGTATATATTACATATATATATATCATATAATCTTATAGTATATATATATTTATATATATATTATATATATATATATATATTTATATATACATATATTTACAATATGCATACATATATTTACATATATAAAACATACTATATATGCATATGAATATCTATGTTATACATATTATATGTAATATATAATATATATTATATATATTGATATATATATATATATATTTTATGTATGTATTGTTGTATGTATATATATATATCTATGTTTGTATATATATATGCATATATATAGAGATGCCATATATTAATATTATATATATATAGTATATATATATAATATAGATATATATTTATATTTTTATATATATATAAGTTGTGTATATATATGATGTATGTATATATACATATATATATATATGTATATATTTATATATATATATATGTAGATATAGATATTTATATATATATATATATATATGTGTTTATTTTTATAATATCATTAGATATATATATATATATTATTTATATATATATATATATAGATATATATATTTATATATGTTGTATGTATATACATACACACACACACCCACACACAACACACACAACACACACAAACACTAACACACACACACACACACACACACATATATATATATATATATAATAGATATATATATTTATATATATAATATATATATATATATGTTATATATAATCAAATATATATATATATATATATATATAGATTATATATACCCCCCCACCCCCCTCAAACCCCCCTCCTTATATATATATTTGTATATACATATACATATATCAACAATGGGAATAATTGTGTGTATACACAGAACGGTGAATAGATACAGTCATTCTCCTACTACCTTCATAAGCCAATAACAAACGCGTTTTGAAAATTGTATTGAAAGAAATTAACAATATGGATTATGTAATAGAACTTGACTGATATTTGACCATCAAGGTTAATGATGTAAAAAAGTGAATGTAACAGAAATTGCGTAATCCATATGACATCCACACAGAAGGGCTAAATTGCTAGTTTCATCATTGTTCACGAGATTG
>NW_028234439.1:6001452-6008418 GCF_977035675.1 Penaeus japonicus
GAGAGAGAGACAGGACAGACTGAGAGAGAGAGAGAGAGTGAGAGGGCAAGGCAAGAGGGAAGATATGCCATGTGTGGTCACATGGCTTATTATTAATATGAAACCCAAAATTTCGGGTCATGTTCTTAACCTTCGCCATAAACCAGCGGCTTCCCTCCTGTCCTGAAAAAAGACATGCAGATATTTACGCCTAAAGACACATCCGGTCACACCACACACACACACACATACACACACACACGCACACACACACACACACATACACACACACACATACACACACACACACACACACACACACACACACACATACATGTACTGATGTATTTCTATAAACACATTAGCACTTATACACATATACGCACACAAATTCTGGCACAGTCGCTGATACATTTACAAATGCATAAATACACAAACACGCATGCAAATGAAACACATATTTCTCGCTCGAGAGACCCAGCTCTCTCTCTCCTCTGATCTCTACCATCTTCTTCATCTCATCTCTCTCAATCGACTCTTCTCATCCTCTCTCTCTCTCTCTCAGATCTCTTCTTCTCTCTCTCTCAATCTCTCATCTCATCTCTCTCTAGCTGTTAAGTTTGTAAAAAAGATATGAGAGCCTCAAAGAGGGACTAAGAGATTGGGGTGAGGATAACCTATGTTACCCTCATTCCTTTTGAGATGTACGTAATCATGTGTCTTGTCTCTCATAAACTCGTCAAAGTCAAAAAAGTATCATCTCTCTCTCTCTCTCTCTCTCTTTCGTTCATACTCTTATTACCTCTTCGGGCGGAGGAACGCTCCTCTCGTCGTAGATACCTTCGTTCATTCTCTCTCTCTATCTCTCTCTTTCTTTCTATTTAATATTTTTCATTTTTTTTGTTTTTTATTTTTTTGTCTTTCTTTGTTCAACTTTCTATGTCTTCGATCTCTCTCTTCTCTCTCTCAGCTCTCTCTCACTCAAGGGTCAGGAGGTTGAAGTGCTCGCGGCGCATCCTCCTCAAGCTCTCTCTCTCTCTCTCTCGTCTCTCGGTCTAATCTTCTAATACGGCGACATTTAGCAGTAGCTTCAATAATTACCGGTCTATTAGGGCTCATTTATGGATAAGGATGATTACTTTAACCAATGATGATCTAAATTATTATAATTTTAATTAATAATAATAATAAATGATAATAATATATAAAAATGTAAAAAATAAGAGTGATGATAATGGGCATAATGATAATCACAAAAAGTAAATCAACCATCACCAATGAACAGTTGGCTGCATACATTTTAATTTTAATTATTAGTGGATATCACTTTTTATCTATCTCCTAAACTAGTTAGTTTGCATAATGATAATGTTGTTGTTGTCATCTTTCATATTGGCGTTTGTATTTGTCAATGGATTTCTTTAAAATTTCCAATATTATAGTTCCCAATTCTCAATATCTCTAATTCTGCACATTTTGTCCGTGTTTTAATCTGCTTTTCCTTTCGTTCCCCTGTTTTTGTTTTTTAATCAGTATAGTAATATGTTTATAAAATTGTAATTACTACACACTGATTCAATGTATAAGATTTTTATTTCCTCAAAAATACAGTCATAAAAAGAAAACCATGAATCACCTATAGACACAATAAAATAAAATAAGGATAAAAATTACTATGAATTATGGTTGTCCTATTTTACTTTACAAAAATCTTTTGAAAACCCCATTACATATAAACAACCCAAACGACAAATAAAAAACCGGAAAAATAACAAAAAAAAATATATACAAAAATACAAAAAGTACAAACTAAAATACAAAAAAAAAAGTATACAAAATATAAGGGGTGGGCCTCAACCACCTCACCATAACTCCACAAAAACCGGCTTTTCCAACCACAAACGGTCATTGTGGTGGTCGTCTACTGGGGTGTGGGGTAAATTTGAGCCTATAACCTACAGGGCTTTTTGCTCTCATTGCCTAGGCCTACAAAGCCCAGGGCATACATATTGTCGAGGCTCTGAAAGAGTGGGCGCTAGCAGAAGACAGAAAGAAAAGTTTTGGCTTTGTCTTTGGTTAGGCTTGTGTATTGGGTGTCCATTTTTTTTTTTCGTTTTTTTCTTTATTGTGTTTTATTCTTAAGTCTTCTTTCTTTCTTTTTAGTATTTTTTGGTTTGTTGAGGCTTGTAGGAATTTGTTTCGCGTTGGATATGGAAGTTATATGGTATTATCGATGCCTTACACATACAGGTGGGGCAACTTAGTATACATATCTTCAACAAACACTGCACACATCGTGATTGAATAAGAATTATGCGCAACACACTCACACACACTCACACACACTACACACGCACGATCGCACACATTCGCATCATTTCGTATTCACATAAATATTTTTACAAAACAAGTGAACATACAACACAATCCGGCTTTTAAATTAAGAAGAAAATATAATTGTGTAACTAATGATGAACCTTAAATCAATATGAATGTCTATGCTGGCGTGTAAAGGAAGAAAAATGACAAGTTGAAGTTAAAAAATAGTAACAGAAAAAAATATTTAGAAAAAAAAATGTAACGGTCTTTTAAGTCAGAGTAGATGGATAAGTTTTAGGTTAAGTAATACAGGATGGAGACAGTTGAAATATATTTAACTAACGGTGATTAGATGTCTTATGTGTGTGTATTTGTTGTGTGTGTTGAGTGTGTAGCTATGTAAGGTAGTTAATGTGTGTGTGTGTGTCGTGTGTGTGGACGTGCGTAGCAGTGCTATTGGGAATGTGTGTTGTTGAGTGTGTGTGTGTATGTGTGTGTGCCTGCGTGCTATTGGTGAATACTGTGTGTGTGTGTGTTGTATGTGTGTGTGTTTATGTTTGTGTGTAAATGTAATGTGAACGTGTATTACTGTCATGTTTTAGTACATTTCATGTGTTAACATGCAGTATTGTATATAGCGAATACTGGCATTAGCTATATGTACAGGTCTATGTATAGCATATCCATTGTATCAAACCAATAATACACACACAAACACTACATCAATTCTAAACCCATTCAACATTACCGGAGTTGATCAATATTTTTTAAAAAAAGTCCATGAATTCCATACTGGTTTTGCACGTAAAGTGGTTATGTGAGGCTGACCACTATTGAAAATCAAAGCTTTGTAGACTCATTAATTTAATTTAATGTTGCCGATCAATTATGGGCATGTAAAATACCGCAAATTATTCCAGTGTTGTAGAACAGGTTATAATATTTTCAAACATGATCCCTGAAAATTCCTCAAAACAATTATGTTTTTTTTATTATGTATTGGTTCGTATATATTTGTAAGTACGTATTTTGTTATGGAGCAATGACTTATAAATTGATATATACGACGTGTTCATTGATAAGCTTGGGATTTGGCAGTAGTTATTGAAATCATATTTGATTGCCGTGGGGTGTAGCAGTTGTAAAAAATGGCTTGCTAGGTAAATAAAACGTAACTTGGAGTTATGTCGCACATACAGCACACACATTCTCACTCTCTCTCTTCCTCTCTGCCACTCTCTCTCTCTCTCTCTTATTATATAATATAATATATATATGATATATATATATATATATTAAGATATATATATAAGTATGATATATGTTTTATATTAAAATAGTAACAATATATGTATGTATTAGGTATATATTACTTATATATAATATATATATATATATATATACATATAATTGTATGAATATTTAAATATATATATATACACATATAATGTATGTATATAAATATATATATATATATATACTAATTATATATATATATATATGAATAGGGGAGGGGAATATAAATATATATATATATGTATATATATACATTATTGTATTATATATAAAAATAGTATATATTGAGTGTGTGTGATGGTGTGTGTGTGTGATAGAGGTCGTGGGCGTGTCGGGGGGGGGGGGCGGGGGGGGGAGGTAGTGTGTGTGATGTGTGTGTGTGTGGTGTGTTTTGTGTGTGAGTTGTGTGATATATATACATATATAGTATAAGAAATGTATATCACATATCTAATGCATACATATATATAGACATATATATGTGTTGTAACACATATATTATATTATAAGAAAGCAGTCACAACACACACACACACACTATGCATATATATATATACTTATATATATATATATATTAAGTATATTATATATATATATAATATATTAATACAACGTATATATATTATAAATATAATTTATATATAATAAGATTATAATAAAACACTATATTATATCGTATATAATATCTATCTATATTATATAATATATATATATAAATATAATATATATATGGGGCATTATATATATATACGTATATATATATAGTATTTATATATATTATATATATATTATGTATGTATGTCATATATATGGCATATATATAATATATATATATATAATATAATATATATATATAGAATATAGCATATGTATGATGATAATAGTATATATAATATATATATTATAATTATATAGGGTGATAGATATATATAATAAATGATTATATACAGTATATATCTATGTGTGTGTGTGTGAGTATTATAGTATGATATGAAATATATATATATATATATTTATTTATATATACTATATATATATTATAGGTATATATCAAATAGTGGTGATGTGTGTGTGAGTGTGTGTGTGTGTGTGTGTGGTGTGTGTGTGTGTGTTGTGTGTGTATGTGTGTGTGTGTATGTAAATATATATATATATATATATATATATATAGTATATATAATATATATATAGAGAGACGAGAGAGAGGAGAGAGTAGAGAGAGAGAGTAGATGGAGAGAGAGATCAAGCTTTTAGTCTTAAAAGGGTTAAACTGACTATTTGAGCCATAAAATGCAAGGCAGTTTGTAATTATTTAATCACCTTGAATATAATGATATGGGAGATTCACAAAGATAGAAATTAGTTTGATTGATAGGAGAAGATTGGCTCGTGTGTGTGTTTGTGTGTGTGGAGGGGCGTTGTTTGTGTTGTGTGTGTGTTTGTGTGTGTGTCTGTGTGTGTGTATGTTATGAGAGTAGAGAAGAGAGAGAGAGGCGGAGAGAGATAGGATAGAAGAAGCAGGAAGATATACAGAGAGATTCCAGAGGACAGACTTAAATAATAAAGTCAGAAACCTATATAGGAAGGAAAAAAAAAAACAATATTACGACTAACAGACAACAAACGAACAACAATGCAACAAAAAAACATTATTTACACAAATTCCACAAACAGAAAACAGGATTTCCGAAGGAGCTTATATTTTTTTGGGTTTGGCACCCAGATCTTATAGTTATTATTTATTATTATTATTAACATTATTTTATGTTAATACGTCACGTTGGTCGATATAGATGCTTGTGACTGTATAGATGATAAAAGATAACGATGGTCATCATGATGAGGCAGGGCGGAGGGTGAGGAGAGTATTGGGTGGGGGGAGGGGGGAAGGGATGAAGTTCGAAGCTGAGGATAAGCACGTGGTTTTAAGGGGGTTATGGGGGGGGTGGGGTAGGGTGGGGTTAGGAGGGGGGTTTTTTTTAGAGCTGGGCGGCGGCCCACTTGTGCGGGTGTCGGGTGTTCTGTTAAAGGGGTGATTACCCCCCCCATCCCCATCCCCCCCCCTCCCCCCACCCGATCCCCGCCCGCACTACGCCCGCATCGTGACCGCAGATGCCAGTGATAGGGCAGGTTGGCGCCCGTGTGAGAGACCCGCGCGCCGCTGTCTGTCTGGGGGCTGAGTGACCACCGCGAGCTCCGTTTTCTATGCTGGGACGATTCGCGTTTTCTGTTACCTGATGGGTTTCGTTGCATTATCTTTCTATCCATCTCTCTTTTTTCTCTCTCTCTCTTTCTATCTCTCTTTCTTTCTTTCTTTCTTTTCTCTCTCTCTCTTTTTCTTTCTCTCTCTCTTTCTCTCTCTCTCTCTCTCTCTCTTTCTCTCTCTCTCTCTTTCTCTCTCTCTCTCTCTCCCTCTCTCTCTCTTTCTTTCTCTCTCTCTCTCTCTCTCTCTCTCTCTCTCTCTCTCTCTCTCTCTCTCTCTCTCTCTCTCTCTCTCTCTCTCTCTCTCTCTCTCTCTCTCTCTCTCTCTCTCTCTAAAACTGCAAGGTCTCTCTAAAGTGATATACATGCACTACTATGTCTTATGTATAGCTTTGCCCTAGCTTATTGATTGACAGGGTCACAGTAATATCTGCTTTACCAACAATGTATATCTCAGAATCTAACACGAACTGTACAAATCATTTAGGCATAGTTCCTATGCCTATTCATGTTATACAATGTATATAGTATGAATAAACATATCAAAATCAGATCAATCTCTCTCTCTCTTTCTCTCTCTCTCTCTCTCTCTCTCTCTCTCTCTCTCTCTCTCTCTCTCTCTCTCTCTATCTATCTATCTATCTCTCTCTCTCTCTCTCTCTCTCTTTCTTTCTCTCTCTCTCTCTCTCTCTCTCTCTCTCTCTCTATCTATCTGTCTATCTATCTCCCTTTCTCTCTCTTTCTCTCCATCTATCTAATAGTCTATCTATTTATCTATCTCTCTAACAATTTCTCTTTACCTATCTTTCAATATCTGCCTATCTAACAATCAATTAATGCTGATCCGTCTATCTATTTCTATCAAATTATATCTACATACCTAATAATTATCTGTCTATATATCTAACCATTGTCCATCTATCTAACCATGTCTACCTATCTATCTTTCTATCTATCAATTATCCATATTCCACCTACCTATCTATCTACCTATTCCCCTCTCAATATCTTTTTTTTTCCAAATATCCAGATTCCCCAAAACGGATAAGCTAATTTACCCGAAATCAATGTCCGTTTTTATTCCCCGCACGTTATCCTTAATCCCACTGAATCCAGTTTAATCCCCTAAATGAAACTGTTTGTCACAAATTTCCCTGTTTGTAGGGAAGG